>NC_081362.1:6155652-6457444 GCF_030684315.1 Stegostoma tigrinum | reverse complement strand
ATGCTTGCACTTTAGGCTGTGCACCCATTTCATTATGCCATATCAATGTTTCAACTAAATGCTGCACAGTAGAAGTGGGGAAGAAAATGAGCCATGGCAGGTGACTCAACCAAAGCTTGGTCTGAGATAATAGGATCTGCAGATGCTGAAGAATTCGAGACAACAAGGCGTAGAGCTGGATGAACACAGCAAGCCGAGCAGGAAAGCTGATGTTTTAGGGTCTGCTTTCCTGCTGCTAAGATGCTGCTTGGCTTGCTGTGCTCATCCAGCTCTACAACTTGTTATCAAAGCTTGGACTGAATTTGGTTAAAGGCCAAGAGGCTTAAGAGTCTCAAAGGCATTTTGTGAAGGAAGTTGGGGTGGAGGAAGTGTAGTTTACAGGGAGAGTAGGGCAGAGTTAGTTAAAGTCTCTGCTATCTAATGAATGTTGTTGGAGCTGCACCAATCCAGGCAAGTGGAGAATATTCCATCACACTTCTGGCTTGTGCCTTGTAGATGGTAGAGAAGCTTTGGGGAGTCAGGAAGTGAGTCATTCTCTCCAATTTCATTACTTCAAATCCCACGCAAGTCCCAGTGCCTACCCCTGACCAGCTCTTGTAGCCACTGTGTTTAGGTGGTGAGCCCAGTTGAGGTTCTGGTCAATGCTAATGAGAAGATGTTGATAGCGGATTCAGTGATGGTATGAGCATTGAATGTCAAGGCATGGTGGTGAGATTGTCTCTTACTGGAAATGGTATACATGATATGATAACGTATGTTAACTTCAATGAGGCAATTTTTTTTCTGCATTGGAGAGTTGAATGTCTTTGGAACTGCCTTCCTGAAAAGATGCTGAAAACGAATCTTTGAATATTTTTTTAAGGCAGAAATAGATTCTTGGGTGAACTATTGTCAGTTAGCTCAGCTGGCTGAACAGCTGGTTTGCAATGCAAATGATGCTGAGTGCAGATTCAATTCCAACACTGGCTGAGGTTATCATGCAGGGGACTCCTTCGTAATCTCTCCCCTTGCCTGGGGTGTGATGATCCCCAGGTTAACCTCACCCCGGTTGTCTCTTTTGGAACTATGATGACTTGGAGCCAGGAGTCCCAGGTTCAGGTCTCACCTGCTCCAGAGGTTTGTCATATCATCTCTGAACAGGTTGGTTAGACAATATCTTTATTTGTATTTTGAAACAATGTGAAAGCCTCATGCAAACAGAAGTGAAACTATAAGGACTATGAGCCACATGATTGTGGCTTACACAATCAAAACTCTTGAACTTGGGTTCACTGTAAGCTGATGTCTACACAAAATGCTTTTTGCTGTTTAAGCCACGTGGCATAGGAGAGATATATAAATTAAAGAAAGCTTGCATTTATATCATGCTTTTCATATTTTCAGCACGTCTCAAAGTGCTTCTTTGTCAATTACAATATGGGAAATGTTGCAGTGAATTTGCACAGAGCAGGCTCCCACAAATAGCATTATGATCCATGACCAAATCTGCTTTTGTGTTGTGATTGAGAGTTAATCATTGCCCAGAATACAGGGGAGAACCCCACTGCTGTTCTTTATAATACTTTTCATGTTTTCAGGGGATGTGGGTGTCACGGGTAAGGCCACCTTTTGTTGCTTACCCTTGATTGCCATTGAACTGCAAGGCTTGCTTGGCCATTTTAGAGGGCACTTAAAGGTCAGTCACATTACTGTGGGTCTGAAATCATAAGGAGGGCAGACTGATATGGATGTTAGATTTCCTTGCCTAACGGGAGATTAATAGACATTTTTACAATAATCAATTATGGAGTTCATTTCTAAGATTAATTTTATATCTCAGAATTATTAACCGTGTTTGTGCTCTATCAGCTGCTGTGATGGGATTTGCACACATGTTCCCAAGATCAACAGTCTGAGCCTCCGCATTATTAGTCTAGTGACATATCTGTTCTTCCCATAGTAATACCTTGTAATTTTTTATATCCATCCAAGCAGGGTGTTCGGGCCTTTGTTTAACATGTCATTTGAGAGGCAACACCTCCATCAATGCATTTCTCCTTCAGTAATACACTGGTTTGATACTGTATGCATATATGCACACATGTATTCAAAATTTTTTTTAAAATTTTGGATGAAGAATGAAATCTCTGGTGTTTTTCTCATTCTGTTGGCAAAGGAATAAGTTATCATTCTTCATTTCTGGAAAACTGGGGAATTCTTCCGAGGATGTTCTTGACAGTATCTGTCTAGTATCCAGAATCATTGTTGTTCTGTTTGGAATCTCATTTCTCCTGTTTTTGGACTTGACCATAAGTTTCTTCTCGTTCTCTTCTTTGAACCTGTTCATAATTTCCAAGACTTCTGACATGTCGTCTCTTAGATCTTTTTGCCTAGGACCGAGGCTGAGCTTGTTTGACCTTTCCCAGTTGTTGTTTCCTGTTTTTCCTCATTACATCCTTGCAAATCTGTTCTGCACTTTTTCAGATTCTTTGATGCCCTGGCTATAGAATGGACAGGGTGCACACAGGGATCCATGTGGCCTAGCCTAGGGTCTGTATAATTCTGACATTGTTCTTCTGTAGTTTTGCTGAAGTCTGATCGACCTATTATGCTACCTGTAGCCATTTATTATTAGATTAGATTAGATTAGACTAGATTCGCTACAGTGTGGAAACAGGCCCTTCGGCCCAACAAGTCCACACCGCCCCTTGCAGCATCCCAGCCAGACCCATCCCCCTATAACCCACACACACCCCTGAACACTACAGGCAATTTAGCTTGGCCTATCCACCTAACGTGCACATCTTTGGATTGTGGGAGGAAACCGGAGCACCCGGAGGAAACCCACGCAGACACGGGGAGCATGTGCAAACTCCACACAGACAGTTATCCGAGGCTGGAATCGAACCCAAGTCCCTGCCGTTGTGAGGCTGCAGTGTAACCACTGAGCCACCGTGCTGCCCTTGTGCCCAGATCTCTTTGCTGCTTTGCCCACCTGAATTTGTGAGCCTTCCAGGAAAATGTTACCTCTGAGCTACATCAGGTTTTGCTGGTGCAAAAGAAGCTGATGGTAATTTTTTTGATAGAATTCTATGAGATTATGATAAGTTTAGATAGGTCACATGTAGGAGAGCCATTCTCATTAGCTGATTGTCAAGAACGAGGGGACATGGATTCATGATTTTGAGCAAAAGCTGTTGGAAATGTGAGGAAGAATGGTTTTATGCTAAGGGGTAATGACATGGAACTCTGTCCATAATTGTGGTGGAAACTATGATGAATTATGGTTTCAAAACATTATTGGATGAGCACTTGAGTGAAATTTGCAGGACTCTGGCCAAAGAGTGGGAGAGTGGGACTGAGTGAATTGCAGTAGAGAGAGCTGGCCTGGACTTGATGGACCTAATGGCCCCCTATAGCACTGTAATGACTCTTAAGACCCCTTCTGATGAGACACATGATGCTCGAGAAGTGATGTGGTCTTCATGGGGCAGGGGTTGGTGAGGGTGGCGGTGAGTATTCTGCTGATTATTGAATGAAAGAATGAGGAAATGAAGAGGTGCGTTGAGAGGATAAAGTGCTTTTGCATCGTTCAAGCTTTCTGCATCTGGAGACATAGCAGAACTGATCTGCTTGTAGGAACATTGGGTGGGTTTTGTGAGACAGGGCTAAAACATTTTCAGTGCCATGATACTAATGGTTTTACATATAAGGAGTGGGCACGTCTCAAAATAGCTAATGTCACAAACTGGCAGAGTTTTTTTTTCTCTTTATTCTTATCTGAAATGTGGGCACTGATGGCAAGGCTAGCCTTTATTGCCTGTCTCTAAGAGCCCTATGAACTGAATGCCTTACAAAGGACAGTTCAGAAATAACCATGTTGCTGTAGCTCTGGAGTCACAAGTAAGCCAGGCTGGATCAGGAACAACATTTGTCTCTAAGCTGCTCCAGTGTGGGGAAGTTGCGTGCACATTGATCAGAATGATAACGTTCCAATTCTCGAAGCTGCTGTTTGCAGACCTTGGAGGTGAGCAGAATCAAAAATTACAGGAATGACAGTCTGGATTACCTAGAGGACAGTAGTGAATCTGAAGGGCTTTTATAACAATCTTTTCACAATCATTGATTAGGTAATCATTTGAGACTAGCTATATATTCCAGATTTTTAAATTTAAATTCCTCTGGCTGCCTTGTGAGATTTGAACTCGGAGGGTAGCTCAGGCTTCTGGATTACTAGTCCAGCCAGGGTGCCATCTCCGCTTGTGTTTAATTTAGACAGTAAACAATTGCCCTTTGGTATCTTGTGAAGGGACTAGTAATAAAATTTCTTATCATTGTCATTTCCTGGACTTTTCAATGGATTGTTCAGGGAGGGACCAGTAAAATACAGTCTTTATTATCTTCTTTGGATGTTTGTAGGACGGGCTAGTAGGTACATCCCAATTGGACAGGAGAATCAGGAAGTGTTTATGTAACAGCAATTACGTTAATTAGTATTCCTAGATTGATTAAGAACAGTGAGCTGTTTATGTCATAGCAGACTGACCAGGAGTGCAGTCATCACTCCTTCATGGAAACACCTAAAGAAAGGAAATGGTTCACAGAGATATAAATCCAGCTACTGGTTGACTCCCTATCTCGTGAATGAAGTGCACGATGCATTGTTTAATAGACCTTGCCGAAACCTTGAAATATCACCTAGTTAGAATGAAATTCCCAATCCAAAATGTCGATTTCCCTGCACTTTGATGCTACTTGACCTTCTGTGTTCCTCCATCTCCACACTGTATTGATTCTGATTTCCAGCGTCTGCCGTTCTTGCTATCTGCTAGAATGAAACTTAAAGCAGATTGTCAGTGCAGCCAGGAGGGCCTGAGTGGCCACTTTCTGTTCTGTGATTTGATCCCAAATGAATTATTTCTGAAATATAGCATCAGGTACGATGAAGAGACTAAAATGCTTGCATTTCTGTAACACCACAACAGGCTATAGAATGTTTTACAATCAATCAAGTACTTACAGATGAAGAATTGCATTTTTAGCCTCATATTTGCATGCACCAAGCTCTCAAACAGCAGTGTGATAATGATCAGATAATTTGTTCTTGTGGTATTGATTGAAGAATAGATATTGACCAAGACCAACTGCGATACCTCCCTCTCTGTCCAGAATACTGCTGTAGGATCATTTGCATTACCCAAGGAGGGCAGACAGGACCTTGTTTTAACATTTCATTTGTGACATAATGAATTCCCAACAGGGATACTCTGTGCAGAGAGAGTTGATAGAGATTTAATAGAGATCTTCAGAATTCCAAGATATTTTTGAATAAATAAGGAGAATCAGCTTGTAACAGCAGGAGGATCAGTAACTAGAGCAACGTGTTTAAGAGGTTTGGCAACAACTAGACGCAAATTTGTCCTTGCGCTGAGTTGTTGTGGTCTGGAATGTGCTATCTGAAAGTGCGTTGGATATCAATGGTAAGTATTAAAAGGAATTGGATATATAGTTAAAGACAAATAAATTACATGGCTATGAGGGAAAGCGTGGTTGCAGTTGGAGAAGAGTTGTTGCTGGTTAGTTCAAGATTAATGAGGATGTTGCCAAGTTTGGAGGGTTTGAGCAATGGGGAGAGGCTATATAGGCTGGATCCATTTTCCCTGGAGCATTAGAGGGTGAGGGGTGACCTGTAGACAGGTTTATAAAATCATGAGAGTCATAGTGTAAGATATGGCCAGGTCTTTCAGTTGAGGCCTTCCTCTGCAGCCCTCCAATTCTAGCCTCTTGACCATCTCTAATGTCTTTACCTCACTCCCTAAACCTCTTTATCTCTCCATTTCTGTATTTCCTTTTAAGATACTCCGGAAAAGTTTCAATCAAGCATGGACCGTCTGCCCAAAAAACTGCTCATGTAGCGTGGTGTCACACTTTATTTGAAAATGCTCCTGTGAAGCGCCTGGAGTTGTTTTACTGCATTAAATTCCAGGGGTAGGTGAGCCCAAAATGAGAGGGCATAGGTTTAAAGTGAAAGGGAAAAGATATAAAAAGGACCTACAGAGCAACTTTTTTGTGCCGAGGGTGGTGCGTGTATAGAACGAGCTGCCAGAGGAAGTGTTGAAGGCTGGTCAGATTACAAAATTTAAAAAGGCATCTGGATGGGTATATGAATAGGAAGAGTTTGGAGGAATATGGGCCAAATGCTGGCAAATGGGGCTAGATTTATGTAGGATATCAGGTTGGCATGAACATGTTGGACTGAAGGGTCTGTTTCCATGCTGTACATCTGAGTCTTTGACTAGTGTGTGGTTCACAATTACGTCAAAAGCGTGCATTTATTTTCTATACAAGCCAAGGTAGAATTTGAGACCTACCTTGTTAAACCGTAAGACCATAGGAAATAACCACAGGAGAATGCTCTTTCGCCCCTCCAGCCTGCTCCAACATTCAATAGGATCCTGGCTTATCCAACATTCCTCATGCCCACGTTCCTGCCTTTCCCCATAACTTTTGATTTCTCCCACTTATCAAGGATCTATCTATCTCAGCTATAATCTATACAAGGACTCTGTTCACAGACCTCTGTGGCAGAGAGTTCCAAAGGCTCAACCTTCAGAAGAAATTCCTCCTTATCTCCGTTTTAAATTGCCGCCCCTTTATTCTGAGTCTGTGCCCTGGTCCTGGTCTTTGCCATGAGGGGAAACATTCTGTCAGCCTCCTTCAGCGCCCAGTATGTTTCAATGTGATTCCCTCTCTTTCTTCTAAACTCCAATGAGTAGAGTCCCAACCTGCATAAAAAAAAAACGAAACATCTGTGGATGCTGTAAATCAGGATCAAAAACAGAAATTGCTGGAAAAGCTCAGCAGGTCTGGCAGCATCTGTGAAGAAAAAAATCAGCGTTAACGTTTTGGTGGAGACTCTGCTGAACTTTTTCAGCAGCTTCTGTTTTTGTTCCCAACCTGCATAACCTTTGCTTGTAAGACATTCCCTCTGGGAAGGGTCTTCAATAGAATACCACCACTGACTAAAACTTGCCTAATGAGTTGGTCACAATAAACAGTTGGCAAATGATGAGCAGAAGATCATACTATGGGACAAGAGCAGTTAAGTGGGACTATTCTACCAGAGTCAGTACAGACACAATGCACTGAATGGCTTTCGTGTGTGCTGCATCATTGTACGAATAGCAAATGAGTAATTCCTTCACTGGTTTCTGGTGATTTTTTTTACTAATAAAATTTTTGGGAGTGCATGTTTTCCACGGAGGAAAATGTTCTGCCTGTGTATTACTGTTCTTATCCACAATAACTACTTTCACTGATGTAGCATTTCTGATGAAGTAAAACAACTCGAGACGCTTCGCAGGTGCATTTTGAAATGAAGCGTGACACCACGCTACATAGGGAGTTGTTAGAGCAGACGGTCAAAAGCTTGATTGGAGATTTTCAGAAGTATCTTAAAGGGGATAGAGAAATGGAGAGACAAAGAGGCTTAGGGAATGAGGTGCAGACGTTAGAGACACTCGAGGCCAGAATTGGAGGAGTGCAGAAGAAGGGCTTGACTGGATCCCAAACCTGGACACCTCACCTCAAGAATATAAAAGCTTTAGAGAAGGTGTGAAGAATATTTATGAGAATGGTTTCAGTGTTGAGCAACTACACTTTTGTCGATTGAGTGGAGCAGCTTGGGCTGTTTTTTTTGGAGAAGAGAAGAACATAGAAATGTACATATAAATGTAGGAATTAGGAGCAACAGTAGTGCAATGTGCTCCTTAAACCAGCTTCTTCATCTAATAGGTTAATCTGATTGTAACCTCAGTTCCACATTCCCACCTATGACCAGTAGCCTTTCACCCCCTTGCTTACCAAGAATCTGTCTACCTCTGCCTTATCTGAGTTACAGATCAGGAGTCAATTGCAGACATAAAGAGACACGGAACCCCTAACCAGGATTAGAAAACAAGTTTGAGAACAGTGTGACATAACAAAGTGTGGAGCTGGATGAACACAGCAGGCCAAGTAACATCTTAGGAGCACCAAAGCTGATGTTTCGGGCCTAGACCCTTCTTCAGAAAAGGATCCTTTTCTGATGAAGGGTCTAGGCCCGAAAAGTCAGCTTTTGTGCTCCTAAGATGTTGCTTGGCCAGCTGTGTTCATCCAGTTCCACACTTTGTTATCTCGGATTCTCCAGCATCTGCAGTTCCCATTATCTTTGAGAACAGTGTGCCCGGGTTGGCGGGTTTTGGTTTTAATTCCCTTCCAATGTTTGTCAATTTGACAGCGTAGCTGTTGCTTCAGGGCAGCAGTGAGTTTCGTCCCCCAGTAAGCAAGTTATACATAAGCCTATAATCTTCTGACTTTGAGATGTGATGCACTTATTGCTGCTCCCAAGCAAAGGTCATTCTGCACTCTCAACAAAGGTTACTGGCAAAGTATCCAAGTACTAAATCATCAAAAGTGAAATTATGAGGTAGCAGCAGGAGCTGGCCACTCAGCCCGTCAAGGCTTGCTGCATGTTTCAAAAAGATAGCAGCTGATCTGATTATTCCACATTCCAACCTAAATTCCTCCTTATCCCCTGCCAAGATAACCTTTACTTCTTATCCGGAATCTACCCACTCCCTTTAAAATGTTCATAGACTGAGTTTCAAAGATTCCAGATCATCTGAAAGAAAAGATCTCCTCATCTCTATCTTAAAAGGGCAATTTAAAAAAAAGTAATAAGTTTAAAACAAAAGCAGAAATTGTAGCAAAGTGAAAATCTTGAACCTGTTTTCAAAGCCACTGCAATTGCAGCTTTCTATGTTCTGTCTGTTGCTGTGCAAAAATGTCTTTTGAAATTTTTACTGTTGAGCTTGTAGATCATACCAATTATTCGTTGAAACTAATTGTTAACAAAGTCAGCATTGGATTGGACTTCACCATAAAACCATGAGCTACAAGTACAGAGTTAGGCCATTTGGCCCGTCAAGTCTGCTCTTTCATTTGATTACAACTGATCTGGTTGTCAACCTCATTCTCCTGCTTTCTGTCTGTTACCTTTGATCTTCTTACTCATCAAGAACCTGTCTATCTCTGTCTTAAATACATTCAGTGACTTTTCCTCCAATCTTGTGTAGCATTGAGTTTCACAGATTCACCACCACCTAGTTGAAGAAATTCTTCTTTATCTCAATCCTAAAGGGTTGTGTCCTCACTATGAGGCTCTGACCTCAGGCCAAAGTCTCTCCTGCTAATGGAAGCATTTTCTCCACGTCCATTCTATCCCGGCGTCTCAGTGTTCTGTTAGTTTCAATGAGAACTCCCCTCGCTCCTAAACAATCCTTCAAAACTCCATCAACTACACACCCAGAATCCTCAGCTGCTGCTCGTTTGTCAAGCCCTTTATGCCAGGATTGTTCTTGTTAACCTTCTCTGGAACCCCTCCAATGCCAGCACGTCCTCCCGTAGATACGGAACCCAAAATTCTTCAGTCTTCCAACTGCGGTCTGACGTAAGTCTTGTTCAGCCTCAGCGCTATATCTCTGGTCTTGTGTTCTAGCCCTCTCAAAATGAATGCTCATAATGAATTTACCTTCCTTTACTGCTGCCTGAACCTGGACGCTAAGAGAATCCTGAACCAAGAACACAGAGTCCCCTTCTTCAGATTTCTGAAGACTATTTTCTCAATGGGGAAAGGCTATGTCTCTATTCTTCGTACCAATGTACATAACTTAATGCTTTCCCGCATTGTATTCTGTCTGTCACTTCTATGCCCGCTCTGCTAGCCCGTCCAAGTCCTCCTCCGACGTCTCCACCTCCACAACACAACTTGTTCCTCCACCTATGTTTGTGTCATCTACAAACTTAGCAACAGTTCTCTCATTCCTTCATCCAGGTCTTTAATGTATAATGTGAGTAGTTGTGGTCCCAAAGCTGACCCTTGTGCTACTAAACTAGTCACTGACTGCCATTCTGAGAAAGACCCCTTTATTCCTACTCTCTGCCTTCTACCAGTCAGTCAATCCTCTATATATGCCTGTATCTTGCCCCTAACTCCATGGTCTCATTTTTACTTAGCACCCTTCGTTGTGGCACCTCGTCAAAGGCCTTCTGAAAATCCAAACAAATGACGTGCACTGGCTATTCCTTGTCTATTTTGCTTGTTACCTTCTCAAAAGAATTCTAACAGATTTGTCAGACAGTATCTCCCCTTGGCAAAGTATGCTGGCTCAGTCCCACGTTACCCATGCACTTCCAAGTGCGCCATAATCTCATCATTAATAATCGACTCTTTAAAATTTTAACAACGACTGAGATCAAGCTAAGCAACTTATAATTTTCTATCTACAACCTCTTTCCTTTCTTAAACAGGGGTTTTACGTTAGTCATTTTCCAGTCCTCTGGTATGTTTCCTGACTTGTGATTCCGAAAAGATCACCACTAATGCCTCCGCAATCTCCTTGGCCGTCTCCTTCAGAGCCTTAGGGTCTGGATGATTCAACCACTTTGAGATCTTTCAACTTCTCCTTAGTGATGGTCACTACACTCTGACTCTGAAGTTCTAGTATGCTACTCGTGTCTTCCACCAGAAAGAGTGACGCAAACTACCAATTCAGTTCCTCTGCCATTTATTTGTTCAGTCTCATTTTCCGTCAATCCAACGTCCACTCCTGCATCTTTCTGATCAGAGATGATGGGAACTGCAGATGCTGGAGAATCCAAGATAACAAAGTGTGAAGCTGGATGAACACAGCAGGCCAAGCAGCATCTTAGGAGCACAAAGGCTGACGTTTCGGGCCTAGACCCTTCATCAGAGAGGGGCATGGGGAGAGGGTTCTGAAATAAATAGGGAGAGAGGGGGAGGCGGATCAAAGATGGACAGAGGAGAAGATAGGTGGAGAGGAGAGTATAGGTGGGCAGGTAGGGAGGGGATAGGTCAGTCCAGGGAGGACGGACAGGTCAAGGGGTGCGGGATAAGGTTTTTTTTAGGTTGGGGGATGATATTACACACCTCTGGCACAGGTGGGAATTGAACCTGAGCCTCCTGAGCCAGAGGTAGGAATGCTACTACTGCACCACAAGAGACGCTTTGAAAGCAAAATGCTGTAGATCTTCTCACTCTGTCACACGTGGTCTCTGGTGTGCATGCTCTCTACATAGAGTAGGAGCATGTACTATGCTGTTAGGAATGGAATTTCAGGATTTTTGATCCAGTGATGTGGAGGAAAAGTAATATATTTCCAAGTTAGGATAGTGTCTGATTTCGAGGAGAGTTTGCAGGTGATGTTCCCACACAATTGCTGTCCTCCTTATGGGTGGGAGAGGTTGCAGGTTGGATGGTGTTGTCTAATGGGCCCTGAGTTGCTGCCACATATCTCGTGGTTGTTACACACTGATGCAACACTGCATCAATGGCAGAGGGAGTAAGTGTGAAAGATGATGGATGTGATGTCGATCAACGAGGCCACTTTGTCCTGGATAGATACATTGAGTCTCCTGAGTATTTTTTGGAACTGGGCTATCAATATTTCACCCCCAGGGACTCCCAAACCCCCATCTCTATTACTGTGTCAAATTAAATATTCCAGGCCCACTCCTGAATCTATTAGAGGATGCAACAAAAATAACCTTCTGTTGAAATTGTTTTCTCTCTTGATCATGTTTATTCAAAACAAGATTTCTCAAGAGGTTATTTTCTTTCATTCAATGTCATGTAGTTTACAGTTGCTGAAGACAATAATGAATGCTTTGTCAATAACATTTGTCAGTAAATTTTAATATGGTTTTAAAAAATGTATTCAGCCATTGAACATGATGCCTTTTGACTGAGGATGTTTGAAGTGACTGTCTGTATACAGTTTGTTTTTACTGTTTTCTCTGAATAAGTTCCCTAACTCATCCCAAATCCCTTTCGTCCAATCACACTGATGTTTGCTGACCAACACTGAGTTATGCTATTTCCCTCCTTTCTGTGTAATTACCTGCCCATAACTGTCCAAAAACTTGGTGCTCCATTTCTTCTACATCTTGTGTCATGATTTTAATCAGTCCATAACCATGCCTTCAGCTGCCTGGGCCTTATACTCTGGAATTCCTCCCAACCCTCATCCTTTAAAGTGTTTCTTCAATCTCTACTTCTTTGAGCAAGCTTTGATCCTTTGTCTTCATATCTCCTTAGAACATTGGGTATTTTATAGCGCTCCTCTGAAAAGCCTTGGTGTTTTATCAATGGTGTTATTGTCAATCTCATTTAAGAGTGTTTAAGTGCTTGATTGATTGATTGGGAAGCCTCCAGTTATCTGTCAAGTTACTGCCTTCCAACACTGAGACCGCATTGTCCCCAGCACAGTGTTGGCTGAGGAAATGTGCTCCCACATTAAAAGTGAGCCTCAGCCCTGCTAGAGAGTCTAGTTTTTGATGAGATATCAAACAGGGACCCTGTCTAGCCCTTCAGGTGGAAGCTACGATCCTGTGGCACTACTCTAAGGATGTGCTGGGGAGTTTTCCCCAGTGTTACGGCCAATGTCAATTCCTCAATCAACATTGTTTAAAAAGAAAATGGAGTATTTGCTCATTGTCACTTTGTGAGCTCCCGCAAACAGCAATTGGACTGCTACCTTTGTTGCATTGCATCACTGACTATGCTATTAAAAATTGGTTTCATTGGCTGTCAAGTTCTAAAAGACTTCTCATGGGTGTGAAAAGCAATATATAAATATAAATCTTTTCTTTTTATGTATTGAGATCAATATAATGGGGCTCACTCAGAAGTAGTGTGCTTTCAGAATTCAAATGGGCATTTTCATTTGACTCTTCTCAGAAAATTGAGTTGGATTGTGCATTTCAACTTTTCTAACAATTACCCTATTCATTCAATTATTAATTCATTCCTAATGCTGCGACTTTAAAATTTTCCCAGCGTCTTCCTGTCAGCTTGCTACTTCTCCATGGTGATTATGCTTTTTTCAAAAGAGAGACTGGAAATCTGAAATAAAACTAGAAAATGCTGGAGAAACCAGCAAACCTGGCAGCACTTGTGAAGAGAAACAGAGATAGCACTGAAAGGTCAATGACCTTTCATCAGAACTTACCCCTTTGGGGTAAGTTCGGTTTGGGACGGATTTGTAGCAGTTGCAGTTAAAACGGGGTGAGCACAGTACAAAGATGAAGATCTGGATATGTAGAGAGATAAATGGCAAATGGGTTGATTGATCAAAGCTACAAGTAAACAAAGAAAATGTCGGTCTAGAGGTGGTGTGAATGGCAACCACAGCATCGTCACCATAAGCTACCATTAGAACAATGTGGGAGCACAGATCGTGATCTGAAATTGTTGAGCTCTGTTTAGCTGGGAGGTTGTAAGGTGCATAGCCAAAAGGTGAGATGTCCTCCTTTGAGCTTCATTGGAACAATGGTGGGGTAGAGAGACAAAGGTCAGAGTGGGGATGGGCAGTTAAAATGACAAAGTGACCAAATGTTCAAGGTCACACTTGAGGATTGAGTGGAGGTGTTCACAAAGCAATAACCCACCATTTCTTTGCGATTTCTCCGAATCCGGCGTTGCTGACAAGGCTGGCATTGGTCAGCCAGCTCTAAAATGCTGTGGAATTGAATGGGCTGTTCAGCTATTTCAGGAAACAGTAAAATTTGTCATCCTCATTGCTGTGGACCTGGAATCACGTAGGCCAATTGGGTAAGGATGACAAGTTTTCTCTTTGCACAAGTGAACTGGATGGGTTTTTACAACACCAGTAATGGTTTCGTGGTTATCATCACTGAGACCAGCCTTTTATTCAGTATTTTATGAATTGAATTTAAATTTCTGCAGCTGCCATGATAGGGTTTGAATTGATATGCCCAGTGCATTAGCCTGGGCCATTAATAGTGAATACTTTTATGAAATTAAAAACTATGAATCAATGTCTGTTTCACCTGATTGTAGGATATCAGGACCTTGAACAGGAGCAAGGTTAAAGATCAGTGTTGCATCTCCTCTCCTCCCACAGTGTTACATGTGTTCCCTATATATATCGTGCTCAGACAATTAATAGACACCTCCTGAAGGGCTTTGGGGAAACAAAGGCATATTGGGGGCAATTAGCAGTGGACAGAAGGACAGTATTATGCTGCTGGTATATATTTTTAGATCAGCACCAAATTTTGACTTGTACCACTGCAGAGAACTCAACAGTTTTCTAAAAATAAATATCAAACATTCTGAGCAGCACACTGTCTCACCACAGAGGTATGAAAGCTGCCCAGTTAAATCAAAACTTGTGGCATAGTTTAGGAGGCTGCCTAGCAAGTTGTACCAAATGGGAGAATGGAGCAGCAGGCACTGGTACAATGAGTTGAACGGTCACCCCCTCTGCTAAATCATTCTGTGATCTGAAAATCGGGGAGAATAAGTAAAAACCGAAAGAACTGCAGATGCTGGAAATCAAATAAGAACAGAAATTGCTGGAATAGCTCAGCAGGTCTGGCAGCATTAGTGGAGAGAAACAAGCATTAACGTTTCAGATCAAGTGACCCATCCTCAGAACTGGACGTTCAGCATTGCAGAGCGGAAGGTCAGGAGGGTCAGTAAATACATGACAGGAGGTGGGGTAGGGAGAGGTGTTGGAGTGAGAATGAAGTTGGAGGAGGAAGATTCCAAAGCATCATGGGTTTCTGAGTTATTGCATCTTGTGTTCCTTGATGCCCGAAAGGAAAAGTAAAAGTTTCTTGTTAGCACGTTGAATGAACCGGAGTATGAGGTAGAACCAGGAAATAGTACAGCTCTGAGTCAGCGTGAAGCAGTTCTTTGGAGAGAGTGTGCATATGACGGTGCCTGACACTTGAGTGTGGATCTTCCACAGCTGTCTGTGGAACTTTGAACATCAGAGATACCTATGATCCTGGGTGGATTCAAAACAAGAAGAATGAAAGTTGTGGTGAAATCCACATGGGGTGAGTCTGAGCCAGATGCATCACTGAGGAATGCAGTGTGGCTGTGGAAATGAGTTTTAGCAAATACCTTGTCAAATACCAGGAGCGACAGCAAAATTAATGAGGGTGGATAAGGAAAAAGAGCAGAATTGAAATCCTGTTGGAGAGAGGAGCAGAATCTCTTCAAGGTGGCCGTGCCTGGAAGAGATGTGGCAGTGAGTTAAGTACTAAATGAAAACTTAAAGAACTGCAGATGCTGAATATCAGAAACAAAAACAGAAATTGCTGGAAAAGCTCAGCAGGTCTGTCAGCATCTCTGGAGAGAAATCAGAGTTAAGGATCTATTCTGAGGAATGCGAACTCTGGAACCCAAAACACTAACTCTGATTTCTGACTACAGCTGTCGTCAGACCTGCTGAGCTCTTCCAGCAGTTTCTGTTAGGAAGAATAATTGTTGACTAATGAAATTTGGAAATAGATTTGGAGGCTGAGGCCTGGGAGGTAGAACTCACAAAGGTCATAGGTGAGTACACTAATTGACAGTGGAACAACAACAACAAGATTTTTTTAATACCCTGAGATGTTTTTACACACCACTAAGCTTTTTTTTTCCACCACCAAATCACCCAATTACCTTTTTCCCCCCATCATCAAATTACCATGTCTCTCTCACTCTCGCTTTAACTAAACTGTCAAATTATATGCAAAGACCATCAGAGGCAACACAACAACAGAAGTGAGAGGAAGAAAGGGAGGAGGTTAAATCAAAGTGGAGTTGGAGGGAGCACAGCAACTTTTATATAGCACCTCCAATGTAGTAAAATATCCTAGGCTGCTTCACAGGACCTTTAATGTATAAACATTGGTGATGAAACACACAAAAGCTTCCTTGGAAAGCCAACCAAAAACCTGGCCAAAAAGGTGGATTTTAAAAAAAAAGAGGGGCCCACAGGGTTAGTAGAGAGTCAGAGAATGAGGGAGAGATTTCCAGATGAGCTTGGGCTTTAGCACTTGAAGACATGGCAGCTACTGGCAAAGCAATTAAAATTCGTGTTCTCAAGAGGCTAAAAATAGAGGGGATCATATCTCAGAAGGTTATCCAGCCGGAGGGTCTTGATGGAAGTCAGTTAAAGGGAAGGAATTTTGGAGCGTGAATCTTCATTGGGACATGTTTTAGGAACCTGCAGGTGGGTAGGACTTGAACCCAGATCTCTGGCCCAGGTGTAGGGGCACTACCACTGTGCCATGATACCTCCCAAATACTACCAGTGGTTATTGTGAGATTGGAAGCTGTGACCAGGTTCACTGGTCCAGTGACATTATCACTATTACCCTCCCATAATTTATGGTGCATATCCAAAGCAGGAGATTTGATATTAGACCTTATACGCCAGAGGTAAGAACACTACCACTATACTCCTTTGATAAATTTCACTTGGATTCTCATACTTACCAAGTGGATCATAGAGAAGAAGCATATTAGTATCTGGCAAAATCAAACTGTTCAGTTTGTTAATGACTTAATTTAAGATTAAGAAGAAACGGGTAGTATCTATTAATTGTCTGAGCACATTATATATTGGGAACACCTGTAACAGTGGAAGGAGAGGTGGATCTGGGAGCTTCAAGACTCTGTAGTTAGTAAACTCTATCCATGCAGGCTGGGCTCTTAGTTCCTGTTTCGTTAACTGGCTTGGATCCAGATTGGCACAGCAGGGGCAAGTCTAGGAGAACTTTATACACGGTGACTCAGTGGTTATGTCTTCTGCCTCACAGCGCCAGGAACCCAGGTTTGATTCTACCCTCGGGCACTTGTCTGTGTAGAGTTTGCACATTCTCCCAAAGCTGCATGGGTTTCCTCTGAGTGTTCGGGTTTCCTTCCACAATCCAAAGACATGCAAGCTAGGTGAATTGGCAATGCTAAATTGCCCATAATGTTCAGGGATGTGTAGATTCAGTGGCTTATAGGGGAATGGATCTGGGTGGGATGCTGTGAGGATTGGTGTGCACTTGTTGACCCAAGGGCCTGTTTCCACACCATTAGGGATTCTATGATCTATTCTGTGACAACCATTTAACATTGTCTATGGAAACTAAAAAAGGGTGGAGAGAAATGAGAAACACCTGGATGCTTTTCTCCCTCCCGTGCTACAAAATACTAAACTGACCAGAAAGAGGACATTCAGCCCATCTACTGCACACCTATTTTTGTTTCTCACAAACCTCCTCCTCTATCCTGCCACCCGTCCCCCTCCAAAAATCCTACCCTACATACGCATTGTCCTACTTCTCCCTTGTGTTTACTGAACTTCCCTTTAAATGTATCTGCGTTGTTGGCCTCAACCACACTGGGCAGTGGTGAGTTCCACGTTCTCGCCATTCTCTGATTAAAGAGTTCTTTCCCGAATTCCCAGTCAGACTTGCTTGTGACCTTCATTCTTAAGGGTGATCTTCCTCACGAAGCAGAAGAATGTCACTCAGAGCATAGAACAATACAGCGCATTACAGGCCCTTCGGCCCTCAGTATTGTGAACTAATCTAAGCCCATCTCCCTACACTATCCCATCATCATCCATCTGCTTATCCAAGGACTGTTTAAATGCCCCTAATGTGGCTGAGTTAACTACATTGGCAGGCAGGGTGTTCCACGCCCTTACCACTCTCTGAATAAAGAACCTGCCTCCGACGTCTGTCTTAAATCTATCACCCCTCAATTTGTAGCTATGCCCCCTTGTACAAGCTGACGTCGCCATCCTCGGAAAAAGACTCTCACTGTCCACCCTATCTAATCCTCTCCTTACCTTACCACACCTCTTTGTAATCTTAAAGACCTCAATTTTGTCACTATTAGCCCTTTTTAAATAAAGAAATGAGCTGTTGCCATCTGTTCAATCTTGCCTGATCAGTGTGGCCGTTCAGTTCTGGTGTCATCGAATAAGTCTTTATTGCATCTTCTGCAGTACTGTTCAGAATATTGAGACCAGAATTATTTAGTGTTCTTAAAAGTGTGTAACCGTGACCATGATTTCACAGTAAGTTAAAACATTGAGCAGACACAAATGAGAGGAGTCTCTTATATGTTTGTTGAGCTAGTCAGCACAGCCCTGTAGCTGATGCTTCATGATGCAGTCTATGAATGCATGGAGTTCTAAACCAGCACTAACAGCTGTTCTTTTTTCACAGCAAAATGGCAAGCCCAAGACAGAACACAGTAAGAAAACCTTTTCGGAATCTTTTGAGCAGCCTCCAATGTATGTTCCTGTCCTCACTTACATGGGCTATGGGATTGTAACCTTGTTTGGCTATCTAAGAGACTTTCTGCGCTCCTGTGGTCTTGAGAAATGTCATGCAGCTCGGGAGAGGAAGGAACAAAAGGTATGATCATCACATTCTTCTGCCAAGTTGAATTTAAACATTTACTGCAATGGCAGACACATTTCTAAATTCACTTGGCAGCGCAGCCTTGATGTGTTTACATTTTGTGAACTTCCATTCGTTAATTCACTCTTCCCCTAAACTCTATTTTCCTGAAAGTGGTGATTGATGTGGTAAAGCCCAGATGAGGCGCACTTCATTCAGGCTTCAGCAAGTGGCTGTTTTTTTTTTGTGATGACCGCAGGTAGAGTTTGGGGGATATTCGGCCCGGAACAATATTATCCAGAAGCAAAGGAAATACGTGTTTCTACACTAGAGATTGTGGAAAGCACTTTTCTTTTGTGTATCTGCTTGGTGAGCGGTTTTCACACTGCCTGCAATGATACTAACAATTAATTAAAATAACAGTGTGAACTCTGTGTGATCTATGTATTCTCAGGAGTTTGGACACCACGTTACAGCTGTGCAAGACATTGGTAAAGCCACATTTGGAATATTGCATACAATTCTGGTCACCCTGAGATAGGAAAGATGTTATTAAACTAGAAAGGGTGCAGAAAAAGCTTTACAAGGGTATTACAGAGACTGGAGGGTCTGAGTTATTAGGAGAAGCTGGATAGGCTGGGACTTTCTTACCCCGGAGAGTAGGAAGCTGAGGGATGACCTTATAGAGGTTTATAAAATCAGGAGGG
Organism: Stegostoma tigrinum; assembly: GCF_030684315.1. NCBI lineage: Eukaryota > Metazoa > Chordata > Chondrichthyes > Orectolobiformes > Stegostomatidae > Stegostoma > Stegostoma tigrinum. The sequence goes on along the minus strand of NC_081362.1, from coordinate 6,438,491 downwards.
CACGGATAACATGAATAGCCAAGATCTTTTCCCCAGGGTGAGGGAGTCCAAAACGAGACTGCATAAGTTTAAGGTGAGAGGAGAAAGATTTAAAAGGGACCTCGGGTCAACATTTTCACACAGAGGGTGGTCCGTATATGGAATGAGGAGCCAAAGGAGGTGGTAGAGGCGAGTACAGTTACGGCATTTCCAAGACATTTGGACTTGTCCACAGATAGGAAAGGTTTAGAGGTATATGGGCCAATCACAGGCAAATGGAACTAGTTCCGCTTAGGAAACCCAGTCAGCATGGATGAGTTGGGCTGACGTCTCTGTTTCTGTGCTGTATGACTCGCTAGCCATGGCATACTTCAATCACATCTTTTCATGAAACGTGGTATATAAATGTAAGTATTTTGTCTTTCAGATTTATTTCTCACTCCTTTGTGTTGCAGGTTGTTAGTTTTGACCGAATTGGTGCCATTGTTATTTGTATTTGGTTTTTGGAAACAACTGTCATCTTGGCTGAGATAATGGGAACTGCAGATGCTGGAGAATCTGAGATAACAAAGACTCTAGGCCCAAAACGTCAGCTTTTGTGCTCCTATGATGCTGCTTGACCTGCTATGTTCATCCAGCTCCACGCTTTGTTATCTCTGTCATTTTGGCGGCAACACTTGCGTACTTATTGATTCCATTGTTCCAGTCAACACTTTGTACTCCGTTCCTTCTCACAAGTAGCTTTAGCTGTGTCTGTTGTAATTGAAGCTTGTCATATTAGGGAGCCAGTGGTGTGGTATACAGAAGACCATGCTGCTGGTCTGAGGACATGCGATTCAAATCCCACCATAAAAGCTGAAAGAACTGCGGATGCTGTAAATCAGGAACAGAAACAAAGTTGCTGGAAAAGCTCAGCAGGTCTGCTAACATCTGTGAAGAAAAAAAAATCAGAGTTAACTTTTCAGATCCAGTGACTCTTCCTCAGGGGTCACTAGACCCAAAATGTTAACACTGATTTTTTTCTTCACAGATGCTGCCAGACCGGCTGAGCTTTTCCAGCAACTTTGTTTTTGTTTCAAATCCCACCACAGTGGCTGGTGAAATTTAAATTCAGTTAGTACATCTGTACTTGAAAGCTACAGTGAGGGATGGTGATCACAGAACTATCACCAATAGTTCATTCACTGATCTCCTTTAGAGAATTAAATCTGCTATTCTAACCTGGTCTGTCTACATGTGGCTCCAGACCAACAGGAATGTGGTTGACCCCTAGCTACCCTCTGAAATGATCGTGAGAGCTATTCGGTTCTACAGGACTGAGGTTAAGTGACAAATGCTGCTGACATCCCCAGTCTGGAAGGACTGCCCTTAGGAAGGAGAAGTCTCCACAGGGGAACTGGACAAATACTTGAAGGTGAAAATAATTAGAGAAATGCATCGCAAAATAAGAGTGCAACTAATTGGACTATTCTTCAAGAGGGCACAAGCAGAGATGATGGTCCGAAAAGCCGCTTCTCCTGTTATACTATGATAATAAAATGTGAGGCTGGATGAACACAGCAGGCCAAGCTTGGCCTGCTGTGTTCATCCAGCCTCACATTTTATTAAGATAATAAAATGTGAGGCTGGATGAACACAGCAGGCCAAGCAGCATCCCAGGAACACAAAAGCTGACGTTTCGGGCCTAGACCCTTCATCAGAGAGTGTGCTCCTGGGATGCTGCTTGGCCTGCTGTGTTCATCCAGCCTCACATTTTATTATCTTGGAATCTCCAGCATCTGCAGTTCCCATTATCTCTCACATTTTATTATCTTGGAATTCTCCAGCATCTGCAGTTCCCATTATCTCTCCTGTTATACTGTTCTCGGAAGTTTACGTATGACTAAGAGCTTAACTCCAATAATGCCATAGTTTCCTCTATCTTTAATATCTGTCAAAACTTGAATGGTTTTGAAATACCTGTTTGGTCTAGATTAGTCAAACAGCCTGTTTCAGTCTAAAGATGTGCAGGCTAGGTGGATTAGCCATGCTAAATTGTCCATTGTGTTTAGGAATGTGTAGATTAGGTGGGTTATGGGGGATGGGTCTGGGTGGGATGCCGTGAGTGTCAGTCTGGACTTGTTAGGCTGTTGGGCCTGTTTCCGCACTGTAGGGATTCTGTTTCTGCAAGGTACATTCTACGTATTATGTTAATTTAGAGGAGACTGCATTCTTTTTGTGAATGCTTTAAAATGGTGTGCTACAGTGCAGTGCAAGGACATGTAGGACTGCATGACACTCTCCTTTTGATAAGACATCGGGCTTCTGTCTAGTAACAGGAAGAGAACAGTTTCAGGATGCAGAGTGGTAGTTGGGCCAAGGGAATTGTCTGATCTTTGCTCTGCTCTTCCAAACTGTCACCAAGAACAAGTAGTATTTGATTAAGTAGTAGCAGAACAAAGGTCAGCAAGTTCATGGATACTAGGCAAATGGGACAGTGCAATTAAGGACCTGGACTGCAGAAGTTCAAATGACCTCAAGTTGACAGAGTGGAACATAAGACGGCAAGTATGGAAATTGTGATCCATGATCTGGTAGTTGTATTGAGAGGGTGTCTCTTTTGGATATAAGATTTTCCTTTTTGTTCCAGTCTTTCCAATATGATCGGATCTATGAGTTAGGCAGGAATGTTGATTTTCCGGTTTGTGACAGTTGCACCCTAGTTTCCAGGGCCTAATGCCAGCCAGATATCCCACCTCTTTTCAGTGACTGAAAATTTATACAGAAGCAGTTTTCCACTGGACAACACTGCTGACGAAATCAGTTGTTTGATTTCTGTCTGTTTTTCTGTATATATGTGTGGAATGCATACGTTAGGGCTAGTTGCCAAAAAGAACCAGAAGGGAGAGGTTTTGCTTTACAACTGCAATTATAATGGCCTGGAATATACTGCCTGAAAGCGTGATGGAAACAGATTCAGTAAGGACTTTCAAAAGCAAATTGGATAAACTTACAAAGGGGGATAAATTTTTGGGGCTGTGATGGGTGGAATTATTTGGATAGCACCTTCAAAGAGCTACCAGTGGTTTGATGGGCTGAATTGCCTCCTGCGCTGTTTTGTTCATTGATTCTATTTGAAAACTCCATTGCATTAAACTCTCATATTGAAAGATGTAAGGAGAGATGGTGGTTTAATGGTAATATCACTATCCCACAATCCAGAGGCAAAGGCTAACACTTCGGATGTGGGTTCAAATCCCACCAAATGATGGAAATTTAGCTAATAAATCTGAAGTTGAAAGCCATTCTCAGTAAAATAATTTGTTTTTTTTATTTAAACATCCTGTTTAAAATCTATCTGGTTTACTCATGTCCTTTAGGGAAGGAAATCTGTCATCCTTACCTAGATTTTTTTTACATGTGACTCAAGAACTACAGAAAAGTGGTTGCTTCTTAACAGGTCTCAAGTGACCTAGTGAACCACTCAGTTCAAGGGTAAATCCTGGTCTTGCTAGCAATGCCAGCATGCCATGAAAGGTTTTTTTGAAAAAACCAAAAGAAAGAGTCCTTGCACCTACCCTTCAACATCAGGTATTGTGGTGAATGAACTGGTTAATCTCTAGAAAGCATGTTAAGTGCCAACTTTTCCTTTGGCAAGAAGTGTTGAATTTCTTGACTGCATTCCATAAACCCACATTAATACCGCATTGCTGAAGTAACAGGTAGAGACGCAAAGTCAGTATGTGTGAGATTTTAATTATTGTGGTTTCAAACAGTATCACTGTTCTTGATTCACCCAGTGCTATGGACAGTGAAAAGGGCAGGCAGAAGGAGTAGTCGTGCACACACTCAAACGCGTAGGCAGACACACACGTGCATGCAAACTCTCATGCTCCAAACATGCACACTACAGATTCACTAACTCCAGATTTTCCCCCCTCGTCTGCTTCCCATTGCTGGTCTCTCAGATTCAAACCACCGCTTCGACCTATCCCACCCCTTTCGGTTGTCTTCATCATGCACTGTTCAGTCCAAATGTATCCACAAAGGCAACTGTTGGGATTTCAATGGCTCCAAACTCACATGTTCTTTCTCAGTACGTTGCCTAGGAGCACCCAGACATTATTCTTTCTTCACCACATTTCATTTCAGCTAGGCCAAAGAACGTATACTTCACCCTCTGTCGCATTGCCTGGCTCTGTCCCACCTCAGCTTTTTTCTTATTAAGTCACTGCATATGGTGTTCCTGGCTCCGCCAGCATCTATTGCTTATTCCTCATTGCATCTGGCAAAGATAGGTGGTGAGTGGCCTTCTTGAAATGCTGCAGTCTGTGTGGTGTGGGTAAGAGTAAACTGCTGCTCAGAAAGGAATTTCAGGATTTTTACTCAGTGACAATAAAAGAATTTTGCTGTTGTTCCAAGTCAGGATGGTGAGTGGCTTGGAGGGAAGTTTGAGGGTGGTGGTGTTCCGATGCATTTTCTACACTTCGATTACTAAATGGCATCTGCTGCTGAAACCCTCATCCTGTTTGCATTACCTCCAGACATGACTGTTCATGGCCAGCCTTGAACGCACTGCTCTCTATAAATAAGAGATCTACTGGTCAGCTTGTTAGGGCCATTGAGGTGGAAGGAACATGACACATAAGGTGATGTAATGTGTTAGACATTCCTCTGCTGGAGAGAAAATACGGCATGTGTCAGCTTTGGGTGAGGACAGCATCAGAATCACCTGTGATGGGAAGGGGAGGTGGCTGTTCAGCCCCTGTAACTGGTCCATCATTCGCTGAGAGCAACACCTTATCTCTATCCAACTGCTTTGATACCATCTCCCTTTATAGCCTTGTCCAGTAAAATTTTATTGACCTTGGTTTTGGAATTATTAATTGAGTTAGCATCAGCTGATTTTCCTATGGTTTAGATCCATGTTTCTTTGCTTGAAATGTTTCCTAACTTCTGTCATCTTAGGGCTGCCTTTGATGTTAAGACTATGTTCCTCATTGTCAATCCTATCAATTCCTTCAAAAGTCGTGGATAAACTCTATACATTTGCTGCTTAACCTTTTTATGTTCCAATGAATGCAAGGCTGGTTTATGTAATTAAACTTTAATCTGATATCTCATTTAGTTAAATACTCTCTGCTTATCCACCCTTATGTATAGTGTCAAGGTGGCACTATTGTACAGACTCTAACTTTGAATGAACATATACAGGTTCGACAAGCCACTCAGCATAAGACCATAAGAGATAGGAGTGGAAGTAAGGCCATTCGGCCCTTTGAGTCCACTCCGCCATTTAGATCATGGCTGATAGGCATTTCAACTCCACCTCCCTGCACTTTCCCCGTAGCCCTTGGTACCTTGTGAGTTCAAGAATTTATCGATCTCTTCCTTGAAGTCATCTAATGTCCCGGCCTCCACTGCACGCCGTGGCAATGAATTCCACAAGCTCACCACACTCTGGCTGAAGAAATGTCTCCTCATTTCCGTTTTAAATTTACCCCCTCTAATTCTAAGGTTGTGCCCATGGGTCCTAGTCTCCCTGCCTAACGGAAACAACTTCCCAGTGTCCATGCTTTCTAAGCCATACATTATCTTGTAAGTTTCTATTAGATCTCCACTCAACCTTCTGAACTCTAATGAATACAATCCCAGGATCCTTAGCCGTTCATCATACGTTAAACCTACCATTCCAGCGATCATCCGTGTGAATCTCTGCTGGACACATTCCAGGGCCAGTAAGTCCTTCCTGAATTCAGTCTGAAAGTATCCAAGAAAACATGTTGGGAATACTCCGCAGATTATGCAGCACAGTGGAGAGAGTGAAACAATTAACCTTTTAGCTCAGTGACTTTTCATCAGAACTAGAGAACGTTAGTGATGTGAGGGTGTGCTACAGTTTATAAGACATAGGAACAGAGGTAGACCATTCAGCCCACTGAGTCTTCTGGGCCATTAAGTGAGATTGAGTGTGAGCTGGTAATCCTCAACTCCATTTCCTGCCTTTTCCTTCAAGAGTCCGAGTTAGAGTGATGATATGCCCTTTTGCCTGTATGTTGTAGTAATTTGGAGCTACGGATAGTGATGGGGTAGAGGCTGTAATGTTCTTTCCACGTGGCTGACCAGCAGTCTTTCCCAATCTTAGCAGTTGCCATTCACGTGTGTTGGAAGGGTTTGCAGGTCGACCATCCACCTGTTTAGCCACATCACTAGCACATCTTCCTTAGATGTCAAGTCCTGGAATGGGACTTGAATTCAAAGCTTCTGGCTTAGACAGGGCTCTACCCAGTGTGCCAAAGAGTGCCAGTTAGTAATGTAATAAGTTTGAATTTAATGAGAAGTAGTGGGAAGGAGCGATTAAAGGACAAAAAAAAAGATGGTGCAAAGCCATAGCGTCATACAGTTCGAAACAGACCCTTCGGTCCAACGTTTCTGCACTGACCAGATATCCTAAACTGATCTAGTCCCATTTGCCAGCATTTGGCTCAAATTCCTCTAGACCTTTCCTGATCACATACCCATCCAGATGCCTTTTAAATGTTGTAATCGTATCTGCCTCATTCACCACCTTTGGCAGTTCATTCCATACATGCACCACCTTCTGCGTGAAAAAGTTTTCCCTCGGTCCCTTTTAAATCCCTCGCTTCTAACCTTAAACTTATGCCGCCTTGTTTTCGGCGCCCCTAACCTGGGTGTTCACCCAATCCATGCTCCTCATGATTTTATAAACCTCTACAAGTTCACCTCTCAGCTTCTGCTGCTCCAGGGAGAAAAGCCCCAGCCTATTCAGCCATTCCTATAGCTCAAGCTTTTCAAGCCCAGCGCATCCTTGTAAATTTTTTCTGAACCCTTTCAAGTTAAACAATGTCTTTCTTATGCCAAGTAGATGAGAATTGAATGCAATATTCTAACATCTTTTTATCACTTTGCCTGTCCCTCTACCCCTTGTCTTCCTTTTGGTTCGAAGTATCATGCCTTTAACCATTTAATCCGTCTGGCCTTCCACCCTATTAGAGACTTCCCCTTGTGTCCTTCACTGTCCGTCTATCTTTCCCTACCTCTTAGCTAGAGATGTGACGTGTTTTAACTTGTTCCAGTTCTGACAAAAGGTGATAGGTTTGAATCATCAGCCCCATTTCTTTCCAAAGTTGGCTACCTGACCTGCCAAGAGTTTTTTTTTCTGTTTCAGGGCTTCAGACATCGTGTGATATCTTTGGCCATGGTCAAATTGGTTAACTCCCTTCCTGTCAAAACAGTAAACCCAGTGCGAGGTGGGATTGTTTCCAAGTCACCCTGTTTTAACGGTAAAGATTCCACTGTTGGTTTCGCAGCTGCAGGTGGAGAATCTTTGCATATCCAAGAAAATTAGACTTAATTACCAAAACAGAATATTGTTTGAAAACCTGGACGCAAAGCTGGCACCTGTTGGTTAAACAAAAAATACAGCAGGCAAGGAATGTAGTGCGTGTTCGGATCAACTCTACATCTGAATTACAGAATTTTAGTATCAGGATAGTGATATAAGAGGGAAAAAATATTGTGCATCAAACTATTATGAGCTGGAGCTCACTGCCTGAAGGGCAGTCAAAGCGGTTTGAGTATAATGCCTAAAGAAAGGAGCTGGCAAAATTAAAAAGTTACAAACCAATGAGGAGAAAGAGGGGGAATAGAATTAACTTGATTGTACTAGGCATGATATTCCAAATCATAGGATAATACAACAAAGGCAGAGACTGTTTCGCCCATCAATTCTGCACCATCTCTTGAGAAAAGCAATCCTATATACTGACCACCTGGCATTTGTATTTTGTGCCTCTATTTATAGAAACTCTGCTCCCACATGCAGTGATTGCTAAATAATTTGTGAACACGTCCTCTCTGCGCCATTCCCCACTCTCATCACTGTCACCCTGACCTTGTTAATTTCAAGCTGCCAGTATTGTTTGTACCAAATACGTCACCCGACATTATTATGTTGAACTACTACAGCCATGTGTCCACATTCTCTTAAAGCCTATTTCTATCCTTCTTACTGCTTGCTGCACTTCTGTTTTTGTAGTCTCCTGAGATGCTGTTTTTATTGTGTGATGTGTAGACACAGTTTTTACCCAACTGCAGTAATTTTCCACTTTCCCAACTAAGATTGGGAGTGTGTATGTTAGGTGGTGACCGGCACACCACTCCCACTGTTGTGATAACTTGATCTATCACCAACAATCGGCTCATTTAAGAGCAGACACGTGAAGTGTGGATGAGTTTCTCGGCCTCTTACAGGCTTCCACACTGGTATCCCTGGTTGCCAGACTTGCCAGCCAATCAGCTCCTCGATTCTAAACACCTTTGCTCGAGGTCTACTCCTTGGAAGATCCTGTGGCAAGAAAGTAATTTATTTTTCTTAACGATGAGGGTTGTGAAGTCAGTAGGGTATTGGAGGCAAGACCAAGAGGGTGGCTCTCCTTAGGTACCAGTTTGCCTACCATATTTTCTACTGATTTTCCCCCAGAGTGGGACAGTTGGAGGGTCCCCTCAAAAACTGGCTGTTGGATTGGCCCTGGTTTTGGCAGTCGGGAAATTAACTTGGCCACCAGGGATGGTGCTTAGAATAGAAGAGCTGCTAGCCTCTGATTGGCTGATATATCTGGCAACCAGGGATACCAATGTGGAAGCCTGTGAGAGGCCGAGAAACTCATCCACACTTCACCTGTCTGCTCTTAACGAGCTGATTGTTGTTGATAGATCACGTTATCTCGGCAGTGGGGGTGGTGTGCCAGTTACCACCTAACACACTCTCCCAATCTTAGTGATCTGGGAGGTGATGAATTTAGGTCCCTAGGCCATTAACTGATCGTTTAAGAGCCTTAACTGCTGCTGAGTCGAGAGAGTCTCTAATGGACCTGTTCACTCGACTCAATTGCTGAGATCTCAGCAGAGCCGATTCATCATTTATTTCCCCTGCTTGCCACACGCCAGAGATGGCAAATCTTCACCCAGCATGTACATATGGAGGTGGGTAAAAAGTTTACAAAGTACCGTGTAGAGTTCCCAGAAGACATTGTTCGGTTCCACAGGTTTGTGGCCAAGAAGTGTTACTGACTTATCGTTTTAGTAATAGTTGGGATATATCTTTGATTTTAGGATAACTGAAATTAGATTTACCTATTGCATCAAACTGCAACAAGGCAGTAATGGAAAAACATTCCAGAATCTCGAATTGAAACCTCTGATTCTGTTCTGTGTGGCTTCAACCCAGTGTTACTTGTCCTGTCCAGGCACTGGTGATTACTGAATTGCTGAAGTTTTAGAACATCTCTCAAAATTTTAATGCCAAATTATTTTTGTCTCATCTCTACCCCTGTAACCCGCCCTCCCCAAAGCTCTGCAGTCTTCCAGGAACTCAGCACTTCGTCCTGAAATCCTCTGAAACGTCAACCCTCCTCTAATGCAGGCCTTGTAAACATTTCTCCCCAGCTCAAGCAATGGTTTGAATTGAACATTGCAGCGATGCTATCTTTTGCAGTCTGTTGTAACAAGCGGACTCTGAATGGCACTCACTTCAGTCCTTAGCGGGAAGTGTTCTTTTGATGAATAAGTTTGATTCAGTAGAATTTAATTTAGGCCCTTGTAGAAACAGAATTAAGCAAAATTATATCATGGTGATTATCACCAATTCATAGTTTCATCTCAAGGGAGTTGAATTTTCTTGCTGAGTGTAGTTTTTATTCCTGAGGATTTTACTTCATTGTCTCCATGTCCAGTCACAATTTGAGCAAATCCTTACAGGAAGTAGTGTTTCAACCTGCTGTATATTTTGTCAAATACTGCCATATTCACCCCACCCCCAGTACCACCTTCGTGCCTCACCCCCACTCCTTAATACATCTGTGCTGAAACTTGTTACTTCTGCTTTGGTTACCCCCAGATTTGACTATTCCAGTCTTCCCGCATCCTCTGTCTCTTGAACTCATCCAAACTCTGCTGGCTGTGCCCTCTTCACAGCAGCAAGCATTCACCCTTCACACTTGACCTCGCAGACCACATCTGCTTAAAGTCCAGAAATGCCTCAGTTTAAACGTTCTCATCCTTCTTTAAAATCCCTCCATGATCTTTCCCCATCTCCCCTCAATAGTCACTTCTAATCCTTCAAGCCTCCAAGATCTGTGCTGTCCTTCAATGTCCCTCGATTTAACTGCTCCATTGTTGGTTCCCACACCTTCAGCTGCCTTGGGCTGCAAGCTTTGGAATTCTCTGCCTAACTGTATTCTCCTGTCTTATGGCACTCAAGCTATATGTAACTAATTTTCTCTGTCTAATGGAGAAAGAGGCCCATGGTCCTTTATTGACTGCATCTAATTACCTAATGTTGCAATTTTTTTCCATTTTGATATTTCACAATGCAGGATTTTGTGCCACTTTACCAAGATTTTGAAAATTTTTACAAGCGAAATCTGTACATGAGGGTCCGTGACAACTGGAACCGCCCAGTCTGCAGTGTGCCTGGACCAACTTTTGACTTGGTGGAGCGGGTCTCTGATGACTACAACTGGACTTTCAGGTACAATGGGAAGCTGGATCCAGTCCTCCAAGCCTTATGTAACCAAAGATTGTAACTTTCTCATCTGAGTCAGATGTCTGTGGGAGGTCAGATTTTGTTTTTTCTTGACTTTTTCTTGGGATGTGAGTGTTGCTGATAATGCCAATATTTGTTGCTCGTCCTCTAAATGTCCTTGAACTGAGTACTCCTCCAGGTCATTTCAAGCTTAAGGTACATTGCTGTGAATCTGGAATTATGTGGAGAATAGAATGGATAAATGTCCACAAAGATTCCTGTCCGACAGTTTCTTTTCAGAAAAAAATGACTCTGTGTATGAAAGATGCGTGCTCTTATTACTAATTTAGATTGGCAGAAATGTAAATTGTTTCATGAGTGGGAGTTACCTTAAAGGACTGTTTTATTGAAGGAAAGTTTTTAACATGTAATGTTAGTGTGCACACTAGTCCCCTGGAGTAGCATTTCCCAAACTATTTTCCAATTTATCCTATTTTACAACTTGAAAATTACCATGACCTCTAGAATCATAGAATCTCTACAATGCAGAGAGAGGTCATTAGGCCCATCAAGTCCACACTGACCATCCGAAGAGCGCCCCACCTCCACATCTACCCTGGCTAATCCACCTGACATGCACATTCCTGGACCATATATGGCAATTTGGCATGGCCAAGTTATCTAACCTGCAATTTTTGGACTGTGGAAGGAAACTGGAGCACCTGAAGAAGCCCATGCAGGCACGGGGTAAATGTGTAAACTCCACATAGACAGTTGCCCAAGGGTGGAATCATACCCAGGTCCCTGGCGCTGTGTTGCTAACCATTGAGCCACCATGCCACCCAATAACAACAAAAACAAAGCACTAATACAGCAAAATAGTAATACTTGGCTTATAATTATTAGCGTTTGTATTTTATAGATTGGTGTAATATATAAATATGAAAGTCTGCGTTTTTAAATACTTTGTAAAAATGTTTTTATTTTATGTATTCATCTGTATATTTCTCATGAGCTGTCCCAACTTGTAGACCTTGATCAAGGTGCAGTGAAAAGATAAATTGAGGGTCCTGACATGCCAAATGTTCTGCAGGCTTATATTGATAGGACGGGTCTCAGAAAGGCCACAGCTCGACAATGGAGGTAACTCTTCAGGGTCCATGGGCAGGAGACCATCTTCCATAGAGAGACACTAAAAGTCTAGCAGGACAAAGACAAGGCTAGATGTCTCCTAGCTTTTGTTACCAGCACAAGACATAGTCTTAGTGGAAAAGGAGTTCGTGGCCTTAACCAAAAGAGCATTCCAACATTTTGATATTGGATGGGAGGAAACTCACTTGTTGGCAGCACAGACTAGTAGGGGCTAAATAGTTCTTTGTGTTTTCTGAGAAGAAAGAGTGTGTGAAGATGTGGTCCTCAATGAGAAAGCAAAAATAGGCAGTAAAAAAGTGACTATGATGGAAAAATAGTTAAGCGTAAAATGTCTGAAATTAAGGTGGATGTAATAAAAAAGTGGTTCAATCTGTATTATCAGATATCCTCTCCATAGACCTGTTCTGAAAATTGACTTGTCCCTTTCCTGATGCAGCAACCTGTCATGTACTTGACCAGCATTTTGTAGACTGATGTCAGGTTTTGAACAATAATCCCAACAACAACCCTCCCACTTCTTCTCTTCTCTCAGGGAACATTACCAACTGTCCTCAGCAAGGTTTGCAGCCTTGTGCCATCTGGGTTCCCCTCCCCACTGCCTATATGGAAGGTGTACTGGACTCAATGGATCCAAATAGCAAGAGAGGAGTAACCCTGGACTCTATCCTGGGCAGGTCTGCCTGTGCGTCCTCATCTAGCTCCCCTTACCCTAATGCCAACACCCTCCTGCATATGGTTTGGGTTAGATGACCAAGAAGTTCATTCCCAGTGTCAGACCTACTTGGGATTGCAGTCTGCAATTAGCCTCAGATGTGAGCGACTTCAAGACTATTGTGCTATGGTGGGAATTGCAACAGTAGTCAATACCACTGTCAGGCATGTTCCCAGAGTTCCATAAACAGAATTCCTACATAGAACTGGCTAATATATTCCTCTCTTTCTAGTTCAAACACAACCTTTCACTCTACTGAAATCTATTAACTGGTTCAATTTCCAACACAGAAATAGGCCATTCAATCTATTTGGTATATCCCAATTGTTTATGCTCTGCACAAACCTCTTCGTATCCTGTGTCATCTTACCTTGCGTGCGTTTCTGAGAGTGCAACACTCCCCCTTCAGTTTTGGCCTGAAATTATGCACAGGTACCTGAGGTGGGACTTGAACCTCTGGCCTTCTGATTCAGCGGTAAGTATGTTTCCTACTGAGCCCCAGGTTTTCAACAAGGCAGTGCTTCTCTAAACCTCTTCCTACTGTGACCAACATTTCAAGGTTTGAAAATTCTCACAGCCCCTCAACAAGAAAGCAGAATTCTTATTGTGCCAAAGGAGGCCATTTGGCCCAGCATGTCCACACCTGATTCTCTGAGCATATTCGCAGTATCAGTCTCCCATCTTTCCCTGTAGCCCTGCATGTTGTTTCTGTAAGAACCAAGAGCTTGGTGGGGAGCAGATTTGAGAGCAAAAGGGTGGTGGTGGAGCTCCGCAGCAGTAATTCCTGCCTCAGAGTTGATGACCCCAAATTTTCAGCTCGTGTTCCTCCTCAGGGTCTAGACCTCCACTGAAGAGCCCTGCAATAAGGGGTCATTGTGCTCACTTTTCAGTCAACACTTCTGTTAGCCACAGCTGTGTTTCAGGAGTTCACAGTCTGTCTATTTAATCCAAATTTTTTGGGTAGCAGTCACGAAGGTCAATGTCTGTTTATCAGGTAAGTACAAAATTCTGATAAAGCTGTTTTTCCTGTGAACCTTAACCCTGCAATGCTTATGCTGCAGATTTAAAATCAGCCACTTCCTTCATTGCAGGTACACGGGACGAATAATTAAGGATGTGATTAACATGGGCTCCTACAACTACCTCGGTTTTGCTGAAAACAAAGGAGAGTCCTTGAACTCTGTGGCAGAAGTGACAATGACGTATGGTGCAGGAGTGTGCAGCACAAGACAGGAAATGGGTATGTAACAGGCTGTGAGTGGGTAAGCAAATATTGACCTTGGCTGCAGTGTTATTGCTGGATAAGGAGCCCAAATTAAACAAATGCACATTGACTGCATTTCATTAAAAAAATGTATGTGACATTTGTTGGTCACGGGTCTTTGCTTTGCTTCCCCTCAAGTTCAGGCAGTTAAAGAAAATAGACACTATTCTCAGTCACCCATCTGTCTCAGTCACTTTCCTTTGATTTTCACAAGTCAGACTCTTCTGCTTGGCTGTAAGCTGTAAACCAAAGACTTGCAGGTATACAAACACGGTTCATGACACTTGACAACTAGGAAGGTACTTCTGAAGTGGAGTGTTTGTAGTCGATGGGGCACCTACATTATAAATGGTCACTGTGATTCATTTGCACAGGCATATTGCACCCTCACTGAAATGCAGCCTATGTGAGCCATAACTTGTCTTTGCTGTATTTTGAGGCTAATATGTCTGAAAGGTTAAACAGCTTTCTGCCAGAAAATTAAAGGAAGTGCTGAGATTAGGTATATACATGTTAGGGCTGAAGTAAGTCTTTTACCAACGTCCAGAGTTTGGCAAATTGCAGTGAAGCATGTGGGGTCTGATAAGTAACAGGGAAAAGATCTGTACAAAATTCCAAATAAGAGCAAGTACTTTTCAGGCTACTCCCATGAGTTCTTCCCAAATGTACTTTCACCTCTTTGGCCCTTATTTACATCCATTCACTATACAAGGTGTACTACTACAGGATGTGAATTTAAAAACCACACTCTAGTTTTGAGCATGTACACACACATTGTGGAGCTAGCCCTTCTGAAAAGTGATTAGATTAGATTAGATTCCCTACAGTGTGGAAACAGGCCATTCGGCACAACAAGTCTACGCTGCCCTTGAAACATCCCACCCAGACCCATCCTCTATAACCCACACACCCCTGAACACTACAGGCAATTTAGCATGGCCGATCCACCTAGCCTGCACATCTTTTGGACTGTGGGAGGAAACCCACACAGACACGGGGAGAATGTGCCAACTCCACACAGAAAGTCTCCCGAGGTTGGACTCAAACCCGGGTCCCTGGTGCTGTGAGGCTGCAGTGCTAACCACTGAGCCACCGTGCCGCCCCAAAGTGTAGATTAGTGTAGTAAAGTATGAAATGCAGGAGCCAACTTGTGCAGAGTTACCTCTGGTGATAGTGATAATGAATCGTGTTGATAGACTGGTAAATACATTGAGCAAGTGCAAAATAAGAACAGGGAGTAATTTTCCTTTGCTCACCCATTCAATAAGATACCTATGAACATACAGGGAGCAGGAGTAGGTCATCAGTCATTCAAACCCGTGCCACCATTAGGTAAAATCATAGCTGGTCTAATTGTAACCTCAAATCCACATTCCTGCCTGCAGGTGATAATCTTTCGCCCCTTTGCTCATTAAAAATCTGTCCACCTCTGCTTAAAAAATTGAAATACTGTGCTTCCACCACCTTTTCAGGATGAGAATTCCAAAGACTCATGACCCTCAGAAAAGAAATTGCCTCATCTCTGTTTTAAATGGACAGCCCTGATTTATAAGCAGTGAGCCATGAATTGTCTCCAATACACTTACGTTCCTCTTTGAATAAGGAGACCAGCACTGTTTAAAGTACCCTAGATGTGATTTCACCGGTGCTGAATATAACTGAACAATGTGGACATGCCAGAGTTGGACTGAAGTGGACAAGATCAGAAGTCACACGACACCAGGTTATAGTCGAACAGGCTTATTTGAAATCACAAGCTTTCAGAGCTAGCTCCTTCATCAGGTGAAGTCTATACAAGGAGCTTGTACAGTTTTAGAAGATGTTTATTACTTTTATACTCCATTTTCTTTGAAACCAAAGCCAACATCATGTTTGTTTTGCCAAAGAGCATTGCAAATGTGGTAATCACCAAAACAGGCCTGGATGATGCTGGTAATGTAGATGCATTTAAGGGGATGATAGATAGACATGAGAGGGGGAAGGGAATGGAGGATTCTGCTGTTAGATGAAGGGTGGGAGAAAGTTTGAGTGGAGTTTCAACTTCACATCAGCTTCTTCAAGTCATAGAGCCACTATGACTTTGGAGGAGTCTGTTCAGCCTGTTGAGAATGTGCTGGCTTTCTGTAGAGCAATCTACTCCATCCTATTCCAAGCATTATATCCCTATAAGTTTATTTCCCTCCAGTGGCCACACAAGTTCCTTTTGAAATCATTCTTCAGCTCCACTTCCACCCCACTCCCAGAAGGCAACAATTCCATGTCATTACTGTTCACTGTGTAAAAAGAGCTCTTCCACATATCCCTCCTGCACCTCACCCAAAACCTTAAATCTGAATCCCCTGGTCTTTGCACTGTCAGCTAATCACAACAGCTTTTCTTTAACTACCTTATCTAAACTTGTTATAATTTTGCAAACCACTTGCCTTAATCTTTCATCTACGGAGGACAAACCTGGATTCTTACCTAACAAACCTGACCTTGTCACTAAATCCCCAATTCTCCTATGCGGTCCCCTCACCCTCCTGATCATGGCCCCATGTTCGCATACAATGCCAACCAGGTAGGACATTACAAGGGAGTGCCATTCAGCCCCAGGATTCTCTCTCACCCTCCAGTGAGATCATGATGATCGGAATCCTGCCTCTGTCTAATGTCATGGTTCCCTATTCTTTTTTATTTTTGTCTAGCCTAAGAAATATAACTATAATTGAACTAGTACCCATAGCTTTCTGCAAGAAGGTACAGCTTTGTACCAACTGATGTGAACTCCATCATTTTGCTGCCTGTTGGAACCAGCTCAAGAACCACGTCTTACCACATCTTTACTAAAACAACTAAATTGCAACCACCTGGATTTACTCAACTTTCTTCATCAGTGGAGAAATAGAATTAAAAACTGACAGCTTGGTGTTCTAATTTATATCCTTTGTTTTAATTTGACATTTCAATATCGTTTTTGTCATCAGCAACAAATCTTGTATCAGGAACAAAAAGGAGCTTTGAGATCAGAGGCTAACTAGCCAGGGCCGTTAGGGTGGGGTTTGGGTAAAGTATTAGTTGTGATAATATTGAATGGCAAAGCAGGCTAAATGAACATTTCAAAGAACATCAAAAATAGCAACAGAGGTAGGCCTCAAGCCTGCTCCACCAGTTCGAGAAGACCATGGATTGTCCTCTTCAATATCACTTGACTGTCCTGTCTCCATACCACTTTGTGCTCCCAGTTCCCAAGAATCTGTCAGCCTTAATCTTAGGTAAATGTTCAGCTCAACATCATGGGCCAAAGGGCCCGTACTACGCTGTACTGTTCTATGTTCTCTACTGAAGCATCCACAGCCCTATGAGTCATGGTATTTCTCCTTGTCTCGCTCTGAAATGGCTGACCACTTATTCTGAGACCCCTGGTCCTATGTTCTCCAATCGGGGGAAATGGCCTCTCAGATTCTATGCTGTTAAATCCTCTAGATTATTTTCATTCTTCGGAACTCCAGAGAATATAGACAAATTCTATTGAATCTCTTCTCTTTGGACATCTTTAATTTAGTGATGTTTTGTTGCATGCTTTCAAGCCACCATTTCTTTCCTTCAGATGTGGCTTTACATATTTGCAGCAAAATTAAATTTTCTCGAACCCCTTTGCAAGGGGTTATGCACATCAGTAGTCTCCCTCAGTAATTTATTCCAAAAGTCTATTACACTTTCTGTAAAAGAGATGGTTCCAGCTCATTTCCTATTTTATTGCTGAAATTGTAATCTTTAACTTGTGTGCCCTGGTGTTTTGAACCTTGCACAACAAGGTTTGATCAACTTCATCGACTTTTAAAATCCTAACTCCAGTTGTCGAGACATTGAAGCCTTGTCAATTACTGAAAAAGTACAAATGCAACTTCAGTAGTCTTTCCTAATAACTAAAACTTGACAGTTTGGGAACGAATGACTGCACAAGCAGTGGTGTTTGTCCCGTTCCTTGCTTCTTAACTTTTTAGTTTTATTAATTGGTTTCCAACGATAGTCCCCCTTCCCCAACCTCCTTCCCACAACTCAAACAATCAGGCTGTGGTAGTCACTTTCTGATCTCAAAGATGGTACTCCTATCTGAAGGTGACAACGTGAGGGTCTCAAAAGTATTATCTTGCCACTTATCCCAAACAGCATGAAGGACTACCTGCACCAATCGGAAGGAAGCTCACCATCACCTTCTCCAGAACATGTAAGGATGGGCAATGGCCCAGCCAGCAAAGCCCACGTACCAGAACAAATAAAAAAGCCTCTGAAAAGAAAGTCAGGTGTAGTCTGTACTGTGAGTAACCATGGTATCAAAAGAAGTTGTTTGTCTTCTGCTCATCATTCTGGAAACTATTATATCTCAGCTGGATAAGGGACATAAAGAATTGTAGATGCAATCCCAGCATACTTGGTTTGATTTAGTGCTTTGTTGGTACAGTTCCCAGGCCACTAGACAGCTGCTCAGTTTGGGCTTTCACTGCCACTCGACTCAATTCCAACACACCCCTGCTTCGTCTCCAGCATCCACTCTTAATGCATTTGAGGCCATCCAAAATCCTGATGACCACGTAGCGCATAGCACCAAGTCCATGTTCTCCTATCACTCACATAACTCACTGACCTACATTGGCTTCCAGTCAAGCTATGACTTGATTTTAAAGTTTACCTTGCTTTGAAATCACACCATGGTCTTGCCCTCTCTATCTCTGTAATTCCCTCGGAGTCCCACCACCTGCTGAGATTTCTTGATTCCTGTAGTTCCAGTCTCTTGTGCATATCCGATTATTATCGGATCATCATTGGCAGCAGAGCTTTCAGTTATCTAGCCCCCAAGATCTAGAATTTCCACCCTACACCGCTCTGCCAGCTTCATCACTTTCATCCTTTAAAGTACTCCTTAAAATGTACTGCTTTGACCAAACTTTTGGTCATCTGACCTTATATACCCTTTTTTGACTTGGTGTCATATTTACTTTTACAATGTCTCTGTGAAGTGTCTTCACCCATTTCATTATGAAGATGCAGTATAAATACAAGTTCTCGTTGTATAATACCATTGTGATTTAGTCAACTTTTGGCAAATGAACACTTCAGATATAGCCTCAATTTCTTTCCTTCTCCCCATGTGTTTGTCCGGGAGCCTTGAAAAGGCTGGATTCTGATTAGTGTAATGACAAAACAGAAGAAAATGCTGTAGAAACTTGGCACATCAAGTAGCATCTATGGTGAGAGAAACAGAATTATTGTTTTTATGTCCAACATGCCTGTCTTTTGGAGCTACTGTTCACTACTTCAGATCCGAAGAAGAATCATGTTGGACTCAATGTTGACTCTGTTTCTCCAGAGATGCTTTGCCAAACCTGCTGAGCTTCTCTAGCAATTTGTATTTATTTCATATTTCCAGCATCTGCTTTAATTTGTGTTTATTTTCATGGAATGAATAGGTTGTACTATAGCGGGTAATTGTGGATGTGAGTTTGCTCACTGAGCTGGAAGGTTCGTTTTCAGACGTTTCGACACCATTCTAGGTAACATCATCAGTGAGCCTCCGCTGAAGCTGATGACGTTACCTAAAACGGTGACGAAACGTCTGAAAACGAACCTTCCAGCTCAGCGAGCAAACTCACATCCAGAACCTCAACCTGAGCTACAAATCTTCTCAAAACTCGCTCGTGGGTAATTGAGTAGAATGGCCTGACATTATTTGCAGTTGATCCCATTGAAGTGGATAAAACTCTGAGGC
Organism: Stegostoma tigrinum; assembly: GCF_030684315.1. Lineage (NCBI taxonomy): Eukaryota > Metazoa > Chordata > Chondrichthyes > Orectolobiformes > Stegostomatidae > Stegostoma > Stegostoma tigrinum. The sequence continues at coordinate 6,419,110 of NC_081362.1, read as the reverse complement.
CAGAAAGAGAGCCTTGAACGAAGGGGAACTGTCTTGAGGTGCAGGGTAGACCATTTTGGCCTGACATGAGAAATTATTTCATCCAGAAGATTGTAAAGCTTTGGAATTCTTGACCTCCGAGTGACTTCTGGGCCTCAAGGAAATCAAGGAGTGTGGGAGGTATTGCTGGAGAGTAACAATGAAGTAGAAGTTCATGTTGATCTTGGGCAAGTTCAAGGAGCAATCAAGTGCATGCAGGAGCTTTACTGAACTGTTTCGTTTGTCAGCCCTGTTCCATCATTCATTCAGACCATGCCTGATCTGTACCTCAACTCCATATACCTGACTTTGCTCAATATCCCTTGATCTTGCTCAACAAGAATCAACAATCTCAGCCTTGCAAATACCAAAAAGTGACACGCCACCATTGCAATATCCACATCAAAGCCTTCCACAGCCTTTCCATATCCAGAGGAAAAGAGAATTTCCAATTCCTCTTTGTGAGTGGGGGAAAGGCAGTGTGTTCAGATTTAATTCCTGAATAGCCCACTTCCCACTTTAAGACTACTGCCATGATGCTTTGGATTTCGGGAGGAAGTTAGCCCCCTCGTTGCCTGTTGCTACTGACAAGACTGTGGGTTGCCTAACTATACTAAGGGGCCTGTATAAATCCAGCATATTGTCATTGTGATTGTCTAATTCCGATGCTGGTATGAAGTATCGGCCCAAATGCAGCCTGGTAGCTGGGCTGTTGAAATTTGCACAATAAACTCAATGGAGTGGGCGGGGAGTTGGAGAAACTGAATTCCTCCTAAACGCCTGACCCAGCTACAGAATCCTGACGCTCGTTTCATGCCAGCCACACAGGGCAGCTGTCTGAAAACAGTTTAGTAATGAGACCACAAGTGACGCATCAGCTTTAAAGAGAGTGAGTTTCCCAATCAGCTGCACTAAACAGCCTTCAGCTTATACAGTGGTTTGAATTGTATATTTCTGGTTGCTTTTTGTTTGCTGTAATATGCCTTAGACACAAACAGATCTTGATTGTCATTCACTTTAGCCCTAACCAGGAAATCAGCTTTTGATTACTACATTTGATTCAGTAGAATTTCAAGAAACAGGATTAAGCAGGATTATTTCATATACAACTTAAAGCAATTTGCAGTTTCATCTCGAGAGTAAGGTTTTCTTGCTGTGGATGAATTTTATTCCTGAGGATTTTAATTAAATGCTTCAATGTCCAATCACAATTTGGACAAGGCCCTACAACAAGTAGGGCTGACATTTGCGTTATAACTTGTCAAGCTCTAAAATATCTGAACTATCATCAGGGCCGTCACTCTTCTTGGCTTATCTGCTGCTGAAACCCATGTCTTTGCTTTGGTCACCTCTAGACTTGGCAATGCCGGCAGAGTTGTGCTCAGCCTCATGCCTTCTATTCATTTGTAATTTGAGCTAATCCAAAACTGCTGGCTTGTACCAATCCACAACAACACTTGTTCAGCCACTACCCCTATCATCGCTGACTCCACCTGCTCCCGGCCTGGCGACCCCTCAATTTTAGCATTCCAGTGCTACTTTCAATTCTCACCACTCCCTCCCCCTCACTGTCTCTCCACTTTTCTCTTAACTCTCCATCAGGATCTCCTGTGCTCCTCTAATTCTTGATTTTATTTATTGTTGTCACACGTACCTAAGTACAGTGAAAAATTTTGTTTTGCATGCAGTACAGGCAGACCATAACATACAAGGACGTACAGATCATAGGGTGTTTAAACAGAGCAAGGCATACGAGGTGACGACTGCACACGAGGTGCCCGGAAGTAAGGTCAGCATTAGATTTGAAATGTGAGCGATAAGGAAAGACTGAATGGGCTGGGACTTCTTGCCCTGAAGTGTAGGAGGTTAAGGGTGACCTTATAGAAGTTTATAAAATAATGAGGGGCATAGACAAAATGAAAAACAAAAGTCTTTTCCAAGGGTAGGGGAATTTAAAACTAAGGGGTATGGTTTTAAAAAGTGAGGGGATAAAGATTTAAAAGAGACCTGAGGGGCACAGAGTGGTGCATATATGGAAAGAACTGCTGGAGGATGTGATGGATGCAGGTACAGTACAGCATTTAAACGAAGGGGGCAGGTACATGACTAGGAAAGGTTTAGAGGGATATGAGCCAAGCGCAGGCAAATGGGACTAGTTTAGTTTGGGATTCTTGGTCGGCATTGACAAGTTGGACCGAAGGTTCTGTTTCTGTGCTGTATGACTCTGTCAAGCGTTTCTGATTTTGATTCATCACTCATTGCAAGCTGGACCTTCAGTTCTCTGGGTCTCAAAATGACCTTTCTCAACCTTTCCACCTCTTGTCCCCTCTTTATGACACTTCTTAAAAACCATCACTTTGACTAAGTTTTTGTCGCCTGATAATAATGTCTCCATATGTGGTTCACTGTCCAGAATTTGTTTACTAAACTCCTGCAATGTGACTTGGAATGCTCCCTTGTCTCTTAAAAATTTGTAATTACAAAGCATGTTTTTTAGGAGCTCAATGTAGACTAGAACAGTGCCTATTTTGACACGTTGCAAAGATCCAGGCACAAACTTTGTTGTTGAATTTAGGTTATCTGTAAGTAAATATCACCATAGTCTTAGCAGACAATAGGCATCTTTCATTACAGAGAGATCATTGGTGGCTTAACCTGAGAGTCACCATACCTCGAGTGAGGTTAAGGGGGAGAATTTGCGGTAACCTCAGCGGGTTTGGGAATGGAACATACACTGCTGGTGTTGCTGTACATCGCAGACCAGTTGCCTATCCAACTGAGTTAACTGACCCCTGAGATGCAATTAGTGTTGAATGATATCTGGTTCATTGAGGATAGAAGATGAGAGTCAGGCCAGGAGAGTATTGGAATGGTCAGTATAGAAGTATGGGAATTGGCAATCTTAGTGTTAGGGATTCCACATTAGAGTCAAAAATGACATCAAGGTTGCAAGGAGTGTGGTTCAATCTCAGACAGTTGGCAGGGAGAGGGATTGAGTCACCTCCACAGGAGCTAAATATAAATGGTTTGGTCGTCCCTTCTATCAATCAGAGGAGATTTCTACTTTGATTTGCAGCCCAATAATTTAGGAACATTGGAGAGGTTGCAGCCGAGATGGGTCAGACCTGAAAACTAATGCTCTGTTTTCAGATTGTTCCCCACCTCCATCATTCCGGACAGACTGATCTTTGGGGAGTCTCCAAAGGTAATGGGTGCAGGAAAGGGAGGCACTGCAGGTGATACTCTGGCTATGACTGGAATAAGAATAGAACCAAACTTTGGCAGGGCAGGAAACTTATTGGAGGAATCCAAACATGGAATTCTAGTAAAGGTGGCAACAAATCTTGGAGGTGGCAACATGTCCAAGGACTTTGGAGAGGATGCAGAAAATGAGGAGTTGAAAAGTGGGGAAATTTGTTTCTCATCTCAAGGAAGATGTTTGAGTAGGGAGCATGAGTTTGTGTGAATGCTGGCCATTTATGAATTGTTATAGTAACAGTTGAGATTTATTTTAAAGAAGCTAAGCAGGTGAGGTTTCTGGGCTAACACAGCAGACAAATATCTCCAGCAACAACTGGGCTTCCCTGGCTGCACTCTGGCATCCTGTCAGTGCCTGATGTGAAAACCACAATGAAATCTTCAAGCCAAACCAAGAAGTCCCTCAGTGAGCAATCACTTCATTTGATGATTCTTGCTGTCAAGAGGAGCAGCATATCAACAGGCTGTTGCAACCATGCATGGCTGCAAGTTTTGAAATCCAGTAGCAGCAAGTTTTTTTTTTGCCCACCCCTATGTGATAACTGTCAGGCATACTCAACCAACACAATCTGGCCTGCCTTCCCAGTTAGGTGGAACTTGCAAACATTGAATATCTGAACCAATCATGAATGGAACTCGGAAACAGTAGGATTGGGGCTGGTGGTGGTACCTCAAAACTGACCCTGTGACCCCTCTTCCAGGGAAGGTTAGAAAGGCTGGGCCTGTACTGTTTGCAATTTAGAAGAATGAAGGGTGACCTTGTTAAAACACATAAGATCCTGAGGGTACTTGATAGGATGGATACCAGGAAGATGTTACCCCTTGGTGAGGAGAAGATTTTTGATTATCAATGGAGTGGGTGGAGGAGTGGCAGGTGGTAGACAGGAAAGTGGTGTTGAGACCACAACCAAATCAGTCATGATCTTATTAGCTAGTGGAGCAGGTTCAACGGGCAGAGTGGTCTCCTGTTTTTTCGACACCCTATGATCCAACGAATCCGTGGGAACAAAAGCATGGGGAAATTTTATGCTTGTTGTTGTAGACCCAAGTATTAAATGGCAGTCTGTCTTGTGTGACTAAATATTAGCTGTCCACTGCACGTGTCCTCTAATGTGCCAGACAATGATTGGAAGCAGATTGTTATTGTCTGATTCAAATTTTAATGAGGTAGGACTTTAGTTCCACACCATGGATTGGTACTGATTTGTGGAATATGTGTGCGTCCAAGGGAGTGATTGTCAGATGGACTTAATCTTCACATTTATTATAACTGAGCTACTGGAGTTGGCTAATGGAGATCATAGGTGCTGCTGATCCCAGATGATCTCAACATTGTACAAATGAACCTAGTGCAAATGTACATCATAGGCCTGTGTTCAAATATCCCTGAACAATGTTGTAGTCAAGAAATTATTCACAGTATTTATTTATCTTCATGATTGTAACAGTCAATGCAAATACAATCAGTTGTCCCCAGTCTCTTCTAAATTCCACTGAGGCCCCTATCCACAATCCACAACATTATCATCTCAAATTCACTAGGTTGATTTCTGGTGTACGAAAGCTGTCCTCTGAGAAGAGATTAAGTAAAATGTTCTCAGGATCATAGAAAAGTGAGAGATAATCTGAAATGTATAAAATTGTTAAAGTCCTCAAGGAGTGGGCTGTTGAGACTGTGTTTCTCAGACTGAGATAGAAGAGTGGCCATGATCTTATTGAATGTAGGCCATGTGTGAGGGGCCAAATGGCATACTCCAGCTGCCACTTCAAATATTCACCTTTTCCATCAGCTGTTGTGTTGGTTTCTCAACTTCCATCTTACACAAATTATTGACTTTGACTGCTTTTGTTGTGAGCTACACCATCCCGGGTCTCAACAGATAGAAGTGGAAGCTTGCTGTGATTCACTTAGGTAGCTGTTTACATACACTCAGTTTACAACCCAATGTTTTTCACATTGTGATCCATTTTAAAACAAAAGAATTTACGTTCTCCCCGCTCTTTCTCTGCCCACTGATCTTCAGTAGCTCTGAGTCAGCCTGTGCATTGATTTAACATTTTTATCCTTGTTTTCAGATCCCTCCCACTTTCTTTGTCTATCCCTCTCCAGATAGCTAAAATCTGTGCAATCTACCAGTTCCAACCCCTTTACACCCTCTGATTTTCATCATCCTGCCATTGGCGGCAATACCTGAGACCCAGAGCTGAGCAGTTCTCTCATTAAAGCTTCCTCTGCCCCTCTAGCCTTCTCTTACCTTCTTTAAAAGTTAAGACTGTGGTTTAACTTCTGGTCATCTGTCTTAATATCTCTTTATGTAGCTCAGCATCAATTTCTGTTCTGATAGTTACACGGCAAAACACCTTGGAAAATTTTAAAGGCACAATTCTATCTCAACCTAAGTTAATTACAGCACGATTCATTTTGTTTGAAAATTTTACAGTGAACTTAGTGTGGCATTGTCTAATCATTGCAATATTCTTTGGGGGAAATCCAACAAACTTTCTTTGATTTAAGTATTGTATTTTCATTGCATTGTTCAATGTTAAAGGTTAAAAAAAATTCAAACACTGCTCATGGATTTTGATCATTGTTGATAGTGTTAATTGAAACTCATTCAGGAGTATTTCCTTCCAATTTGGTTAGTTCAGCTGCATTCCAAAAATTTGTTTTTCCAGGAATTGGATAGCCCTTTTTGGAAAGCTTTTACACTGCTGGCTGCATTGTCATTTTGGTGCAAGCGCAACCTGAATCTGGAATTATGACTGACCTAAAACCAAACCAGTGTCATCCATTTTGTTTCAGGTCACTTCAGGCTTTCAGACCCCTAAAAGTTTCGGTTGTCATTCATGGCTCATTGGTTAGCATCATCACCTCAGAGTCAGAAGATTTCATGTTCCAGTCCCATTCCAGAGACTCAAGCCTAAAATGTTTGGTTGGTTCTCTGTGAGGGATGTCTCAGCTGTTATAAATACTGTCTTTCAAATGTGAAGTTAAGCTGAGGGCCCTGATTGCCCTCTAAAATAGACATAAAAACTTCTATGGCCAGCAATTTCAAGATGAGCAGGACTATTTCACCTGTTGTCCTGATTTATCTTTAAATCACCAACAATGTTTGTGGGAGCTTACAGTGCACAAATAAGCTGTCGCATTTTTCCATACCAATGTGGATAAAAAGAAACTGGATGGGTGATAGGGAACAAAGAGAATGGTCAATGGATATGATTTAGGCTGGAGAAGGTTTGTAATGGAGATTCCCTAGAAATTCATATTGGGACCTTTGCTTTTTCTGATAGCTATTAGTGACCTAGACCTTGGTGTGCTTGGGACAACTTCAAAGCTTGTGGATGATACAGAGCCTCAAATTCTAAAAGCAGCCCAGAAACACAGGGACCTAAACATATATATGCACAGACATTTAAGATAGCAGGACAGGTGGAGATTATCCTGAGCTTTGTTAGTAGAATCATGAAATACAAGAGCAAGGAGGCAATGCTGAACTTGTATAAGACTCCTATTAGCCTCAGCTGAAGCATTGTGTACCGTACAGGTACCACATTGCAGGAAGGATGTGAACACACTGGAGACAGTGCAGAAACCATTTAGATGAATGGGTCCAAGGATGAGAAGGTTCAGTAATGGGGATAGATTGAAGACATTGGGAATGTTCTCCTTGAGAGAGTCATTGAGAGGGCACTTAAGAGGAGATCTGATTCAAGAATTGAAAATCATAGGGGGCTGGTTAGAGTAGATAGGGAGAAACCCTTCTTGGTCATAAAGGGTTCAGGAACCGGAGAGCACACTGGTTGTGATTTACAAAAGAAGCAAATGTGAGGTGAGGGTAAAATTATTTTGCACAAGAGTATCTTGAAGCTTAGTGTCTAGAATGCACTGTTTGGAAGTGTGGTGGAGGAAGTTCAATTGAGGCATTCAAGAAGGCGTTGGATTTAAATAGGAATAATGGGTAAGGAGAAAGGACAGGGGAATGGCACTAAGTCATGATGTTCATTTGGGGAGCTGGTGCAGACTCAATCGACTGAAAAGCCACGTCCTGTTTTTAACGCTTATATAATTCTGTGATTATAACAGTAACTGTGATTCAAAAGTAATGCCATGTTCCCCTGGAAACCTGAAACCTAAACCATAATCACTGCCTGCTTTAAGTTCCTGAACAGATTTCCTGAAAATGAAATGCACAAGTTATCAAACCTTATTGTCTACAGTGCAGAAGCCCATCGTGCCTGTAATGGCTCTTTGTGAGAGCAGTCATTCTTAGTCCCAGGTCCTCTCTTTTTGTTTGTAACGCTAAGTTCCTAAGTTCTGTTTAAAAATTCTTTACAGAATCGGATTTTACCACTTTTTTCAGGTCGAGCGTTCCAGATCTTAATTCTCTCAGTAAAAATATTTCTTTGCATCCTTCCTTTCAATCTTTTGCCAATGGTGTTTTGTCTGCAATCTCTGGTGATTGACCCTTTTGGGAAGAGTCTCTTTCCTGTCTCTCTTTTAAGTGTAGAAAAGCTGTAGTTACTTGGGTTTGAATTGAATGGATTTCACTCTTCTATGGGAGACGTTAAGCCCGTAAATACTTTGTCCAACCTTTTGCGGTGCTTTTCCATCTTAGAACTAGACGGTTGATGTTTCCATTATTACTCAAGTTAAACAGTTCAGTAATAGACCATTCAGCCAATCTAATCTATTTCTTCCTTAGTCTTCCTCCCATCCTTTCTAATCCAGGTTTATCATTGTGACCCTCTTTTCCTTTCACCCTTGTGAGTTTATCCATTGACTTAAACCAGAATCTGTGTTTGTGAATTCCACTGTCACCCCGTGATGAGAACATGTTTTTTCTGAATTCCCAATTGGACTCCATGAGTTACTTATGTAAATGCCCTGTTGATTTGCTTTACCTCATCGTCAGAAATCTTTCTCTCCGTTTGTTTTTGTAACTTTTGGACAGAGAAACTTTTGTAATTTAAAGACCCCTGTTATGTCCCATCCCAACCGAACCCATCCACACCACACCACCCCACCCCACCTTGTTATTTTGAAGAGAGAAGTGCAGTAATGTGTTTGAAAATACTAATCAGTAAATCTTTCAGTTCTGTTGCAGAATTCATAACTTTTTGTTTAGCAAGGTGTTATTCAAGGAAGTACTTTGAAGGGTATGAGGAAACAGCTGAAAGGTGAAAGTGGATGTAATGGATTATTTTGAGCTGTGATGCTGCAGTTCCATATCCAGGACTAGTTGACTAACTGCACATCTGCCTGTCTAATTTCTATATCCATTACACTGGGGCATGAACTGTCAGTAAACCCGATTTGAGCTCCTCGCGCGTGGAACAAGCAAGAAAGATGACTAATTTATTCAAGTGAATTGCATTTTTAATTTTGTAATGAATTGAACTATCTATGTCATTACTGATTACCTGAAACCACTACCCACCTCCAACTAGACAGGGTGCTAAATGGACTGAATAGCAATATTGTATCAATCACTTTGAATGTCTCATGATGTGAGGAGAATTATTACACATCTACTCGCATGCAAACATAACCTAGGAACAGCAGTATGTCATTCAGCCTGCTGAGCTTGCTCTGCCATTCAATATGATTGTGGCCGTTTGAACATTTTTTTAAAACCACGCCACCAGCATGATCCTGTATGCTATTTTGTAGTCAAAAGTCTATCAGTTTCTACCTTAAACGTTCTTAAAAGACTGCGCTTCTACAGCCCCACTGTAGTAGAGGATTCCAAAGGTTCGCAATCCTCTGAGGAGAAAAGTCTCCTCATAGGGGGAATACCACTTAGTTCCCCGTATTTTTAAATTATATCTCCAGGTTCTAGACTCTGCAGTCGGGACAAGCATCTTATCTGTACCTACTTTGTCTATACTTTTCAGTTTTAATGATTTCACCCCTCATTCTTTGAATCTGGAGACATTATAGGCCCAATTTTCTCAATCTCTCTCATAGGACATTCCCAACGTCTGGGAACAAGTCTGGTGCACACCTTCTGGACTATAATATCTTTCCTGAGATAACAAAAACAAAGCTTCACACAGTACTCCAAGTGCAGCGTAACTAAGCTGCTATACAGTTAAAACATTTTCCAGTTGAGCAGTGACTGTATTTCAAGAGTACTTAACTGTGAATTGCTTTGAGAGCTTCTGAGGACGTTAAAGATAATATAGAAAAATAAGTTGCTTTTTAATTACCTCAAGAACTTGGACCAACCAGTAAAACACAACACAAACAAGAAGTTTCACTTGTATCACACGTCGACATAATGAATTCTCTCCAGGCACTTTGCAGGAGTATTATCATCCAAAATGTGACACTGAGCCATGTAACAAGATATTAAGACAGATGACTGAATGGTTGATCAAAGAAGATGACTTGAGCTCCATAAAACAAGAGAGAGAGGTTTAGTGTAAAAAAATTTAAAGTTTATAGGGCCTCTATCTCTAAAGACACGGCCTTCAACAAGAGCAACTAATGCCTGGAATGCGTCAAGGTACAGCATTGGAGAAGTGTGCATATCTCTTAGGGAGGTAGTACTGGAGCTGATTACAGAGACAGGCAGGGAGTGAAGCCACTGAGGGAATTGAAAGCCAGGGTGTGAGTTTTGAAATCACGGACCCTTCAGACTAGGAGCTTATGTCTGTGAAGCAGATAGGCCGATCCTGATGCAATTGCCTTGAGGATGAACCTGAGAGAGACAGTGGCATTATTTGTCTGAATTTTTTACCTTGTGGCTAGGAGCAGAATGATTTTTATCAAGCTTTTTGAGAAGTTGGAATTTCTTGAAGGCTGTCATTTTTGGGTTTTGTTATATCAGATAACATTTCTAGCCTCTTTCTTTCCCCGATTTTAATCACTCCACTGTGCCTTCAGTTGCAGAGACTCCAAGTAAAAACTGAAAGAACTGTGGATGCTATAATCAGAAACAAAAACAGAAGTTGCTGGAAAAGCTCAGCAGGTCTGGCAGCATCTGTGAATAGATAAGAGTCAAGTTTTGGGTCTGGTGACCGTATCTCAGAACTGGTGGTAGCTAGGAAAATGTCGGTTTATATGCTTGCACCCTGCTTCGTGTTAAAACTCCATTCCATTCTCCTAGTTCCTCCATTTCCCTCGCATATGTTTCAATGAGGCCAGCTTCAACAAGGGAGCTGCCAAAATGTCAGTTTTTCTCAACCAAGGATTCTCCAACACTGTTGTCGAAAGGGCTGTCAACTGGGTCCAACACATGTCTAGCATCAGTAGATGAAACGAAAAGTGAAAATCTTCCAGGAACAGAAAACTGGGGTGTGGATCATGATGCCTTTCTGGGCCATAACCCTCTGTGCCGAAGGCTCCAGTGGACACCTCCATTCATACTGCACACACTATGCGTGGGACTGTATGAGGAATAGTGGCATTGTGCTTATGCTGTTAGACTAATATCCTAGAGAGGAGTTCCAATTCCACCCAGTAGCTGGAACCTTGTAACTTGCCATCCTTGCCTAGTCTGGCCTACATGTGACACCAGACTCTCCACTATGTAGGTGATTGTTAGATGCCCACGACTGAGCCAAGTCAATAAGTTGTATAGAGTAGAGTGATACATACTATCTGCCAACATGCTGTGAATGGATTTTTTTAAAAAGTCCAGTCAAAGATGTCATTTAGCATTTTGTGCACAGATGTACTATCCACCAAAGGCTGCATTAATGCATCAGCTATAAAACTGTGATCAGAAGTAATGTGAATTGCAGATGCTGGAGAATCCAGGATAACAAAGTGTGAAGCTGGATGAACACATCAGGCCAAGCAGCATCTCAGGAGCACAAAAGCTGACATTTCGGGCCTAGATCCTCTGATGAAGGGTCTAGGCCCGAAACATCAGCTTTTGTGCTCCTGAGATGCTGCTTGGCCTGCTGTGTTCATCCAGTTTCACACTTTGTTATCTTAGCTACAAAACTGTAATTCTTTTGGGAACCAATACAAACACAATGGGCTGCCTCCTGGGCTGTAAAATTCTATGCTTCCATGTATTGATGTCTTCTATCTCACTTCCATGGTGATGTGTATTTACTGGAAATGATTGGGGATGTAAAAAGATTTTTGGAATTTTTTAAAGTTGGCTTTGAAACTCTTATGAGTAACACTACTGTTCCATTCAATATGGGCAGATCTGTGAGGACAAAGCAGAATAATGATTTCTTGAAGCTTGTCTGACTGCCTGAAATCATAGTCATATGAATCAGTAAACATGCGCGTAAAAGTATAATGGTAGCATTCAGTCAAATTTGCTGTTTCTGTTTCTATCTCTTCTGTCACATACTCTGCTCCCTCTCTCTACTATTGAGTGTGTCTGTACCCCTCTCCCCGACCCCCTCCTCACCATGTCTCTTTTTCTATCTGTTTCTCTACCTCTCTGCATCTCTTTATTTGTCTTAGTCTGCCTATTCTAGTGTCTCCCCTTCTAGGTGTCTCCTCCAGCCAATTCCTTCGTTGCTTGCGCTCTGCCACACTGTTCACTGGGCCCCCACCCCACTAATCTGCCTGCACCCCTGACCTGCCCTTTTTGCCCCCTTGCGCTCTCTCTCTCTTTCTGACACAGCCTGGCATTTGCCATTCAGATCAAATTGTTGCCATGGCATTAATCTGATTCTTCACATGGTTTGGTAAGTCAGCCCTGTTCCTGTGTCAGATTAAAATTATCTTGCAACCAAAACTTCAGGTCTTGTGCTCCAATAGCAAGTTACTTTCACTTGCAAAATCTAGCTTTTATAAAACCTCCAGAAGGTAGCAAATTATCTAAAGGGTCTTCACAAGAAGTGTAATTACAAAAATAGATTCCAAATCAGAGGAAGTACGAAGTGTAGCAGAAGCCTGGTAATAGAAGTGAGGAAGTGAAAAGTGGTGCTGGTGCAGGCCCTGGAACTCTAGAGTGGGCCTGTATCCTCCAGTCCACAGGTTGGGCCCTGGGCCGGGAGCAGCACTGGAATCCATGGTTTCTGTTCCTGGCACTGATAGTGAGGAATGGGGGAGGGTTAAGGGAGGACATTCTTGAACTCAAAAGCTAAATGAGTTTCAGGAGCAAAAGCAAGATAGCGTGGGGATGGATTCACAAGAAATTTTACACAGTGGAGAAGTCTGGGGTTTGTGGAGCTGAGGAGATCTCGAAGACAAAAGAGGAGCAAGGCCTTGAAAGAAATGAGATATGAAGACAAGGATCTCGACCTCTGCTCAGGAGTAGGAACCAAAGTAGGTCAGTAAGGAAAAGAGAATGGGATGGGATACTGGTTTCAAATGAACTGATTGTGAATGATGTAGAACTTTGAACAGTGGAGTTGGGAGGCAAGAAAGGCAGCAGTATGAGTGTTTCAGAAGCAGATGGGGTAAAGCAGAGACTGGCATTGTTCTGGATGTGGAAATAGAAGGTATGTAGGGGAGGGGATATTATGCAAGTGGAAGAAAGTTTTGTCAAATGTGTAATATTGGAAACTGCCCTATCACTGTTTTAATGGTATTGCTATGACTGCATTGAGTAAGGAATATCCTAATTGATGGTACCCACCCAGGTGCTGCCAGAATTCCCTGCAGGTCCTGACATGTCTACTTGACAAGAACAATGAGGAGCAACTCCCTATTCCATCAACCGAGAAAATTAGATGCAGGACTGTTTCACAATCCTCTACATGAGGCAGGCCACACCTAGGGTGCATTGTGCAGTTTTGGCTGCCTCACTTAAGGCAGCACATGTTTATATTAGATACAGTTCAGGGAATTTCACTTAGCTGATTCCTGTGGTAAAGGGGTTGGTCTTATGAAGAATGTTTGCGCAGGTTGTCCCTGTGCTGATTGCCTTTTAGAAGCATCAGAGGTGATCTTATTGAAACATAGAAAATTGAGGGTATTTGACAGGGTAAATGTTGAAAGAATGTTTTCCCCTAATGGAGAAATTTGGAGTTAGTGGACATAGTTTCAGAATAAAAGGAAGATGAGGAATTTCTTCTGACGTTCAATAGTGTGGTAGCATTCTCTACCCTACAGAGCAGTGTCATATTCAGGGCTGCATTAGTCCAATTTTTGATTGGCTAGTGGGTGAGTCAGAAATGTGGAGTTAAATGGCTGGAATCAGATGAGCCATGATCTTTTTGATTGATGAAGTAAGCTTGAGGAGCCTACTCCACTCTTGTTCCCTTTTGCTGTGGTCTCCTGCAGTGCTAACTTACTGTGTCTACTTGCCTGAATCTTTCCCTTGTTACATTGCCCTTGCTCCTGATAGTCATTTAGCTTTTGAGCTCACGAATGTCCTCCCTAACTCTCCCCAATTCCTCACTATCGGTACCTGTTTCACCTCTTTGCAGATTCACTGACCTCTGGGTATGTTTCAGAGAGACATGGCAACTGTATCAGAATAACACTGGAGTGGAGCAGATTCACTAAAATGACTCCAGGGCTAATAGGGTTAAATGGCCAGGAGGGGTTGTGTCGAGTAGGTTTCATCTTTCCTTAAGTGTAAATAAATTTAAGAGTTGATTGGAGGTTTTCAAAGGATTTTATCAAGTAAGGAATTTATCAAGTATGGAGAAACTATTTCAGCTGGTGACAGGGAGCCACAAAGAAATCAGAGTAAACCTCAATTAGAGCCAAGGGTGAAATCAGGAGTCACTTTGCAGAAAGGGGAGTGGAATTCTGGAGCACTGTCTCCTACGAAGCCAGGGTGTGATTTGTTTTATAGCTAGTCATCCATTTACAGAAGCAGGAGTCAATCTGTCTTCAGCTGTTTATTTGCATTTGTAGTTCAATACAAATTCTAGTCTGCTGTCTCTTCTTCCTGACTTATTGTGAATATGTGCTCCAGTGAGTATCTGTTCTGTTATCCCTGGACAATGGCCTGCTTTATTCTTAAAGGGATCATCATTATAACATGGTCAGGATTAATTGGACATTTCAAAATTCACAGGTTTTTGTTCAGCTGAGTCGTTAAGGGATACAGAACCAAGAAGGATAAGTGCAGTTAAACTACAGATTGGGCTTGATCAGCTTGAATGATGGAACAGGACCGAAGGGTTGAATGGCCTGCTCCTATCTACAGTGTTAGGTTCCTTTGTCATCTCCCTGCAGTCTCATGTTTGCATTTTCCTTCCCCAACGCCCCCCCCTTTCTTACTTGTAACAACTTAGTCCCCTCACCATTCAGCATTTGTGAAGACGTCAAATGAGTTTCAATTTCACAGAATTATTACAGTAGAGAGTGGGAACATTTGGCCAATTGTTTCTGTGCCGATTCTCCAAGTATGCATCTCACTTAGTCCCACTCTCCCATTTTCTCCACATAATTCTGAACTAGCTTCGTTTTCGGGTAATGATCCAATTTCCTCTTGATCAGCTTAACTGAACCTGTCTCCTGCACCCTGTCAGGCAGCGCATTCCATGTTCTCAATTAATGTGAGAAAATGTTTTTTCTCATATCACCATTGCTTCTTTTGCCAATTATCTTAAATCTCAGTCCTCTGCTTTTCAATCCTTCCACCAACAAGAACTTTTTCTCCCTGACTACTCTGTCCAGACCTTTCACGATTTGAACATCTCTATCAGATCTTTCAACCATCTTCTTCAAGGAAAACTGCCCCAAACTCTCCAGCATACCCACTTGACTGGAGTCTTTCTGGGGTTTTGAGAACACTCTCTTTGTTTTCACCTAAATGTGACAGTCCTTTTAATTGATCGCATACCTTTATCTTTCAGTTGCCTGGAAATCTGGATTCTCCATGTTCAGTGGGCTCCCTGTGTAGGTGTCACTGAGGCATAAAAGATGCTGAAGGGTCTTGTTTGGGTAGAGTCAGATTGTCACCTGGGAGCTTTGTGAATGTTCTGACCTGGGAATGTTGATTGCAAGTTGCAGAACATTCCTGTTGAAAAGAGGCTCCATTGGAAAAATTTTTAGTTTTACACCAGCTGAGATACTTGATGAGTTAGTGAATGTACAATACAGTGGAACAACAACAACTTTATTTATATGGCATCTTTAATTGAGTAACAAGTCCTAAGGAGCTCCCAGGGGCATTATCAAACCAAACTTGACACACAGCCTCATTAGAAAATATTAGACCAGATGGCCTAAAGCTCAAAGGAGAGTGAATGAGACAGGGAGGTAGGCCTTCGAAGGAAGGGAAAAAACTTGCATTATAGAAACCACCTTTCAGGATGTCTCATGAGGTTATATGCAACTGAAGTGCTTTTTGAAACACAATCACAGCTGTAACAGGGGAAAGAGACTGGTCAATTTGTGCACTGTAAGATCCCCCAAGTAATAATTTGACAATGATCTGGCAGTTTGTTATTGGGCTGTTCACTGAGGGATAAAAATATTATTATTTTTCCCCCATTCTAGCTCTTTCCTGACCCAAAAGGCTATACTGTGGTACCATTAAATCTTTGACATGGATTTCTACATGTTTTGTACACAGGTCTCTCCATTGCTATGGACAGATGATGAATTCTTGGATATAAAACCCTTGCTGCAGGAATGGTTCATGCTTTGTACAACTACATTGTATAGCTGGTACTGCTTCGAGAACTATATATTTAATGATCTGTTTATGATTTGTCTTGCAGGCAACCTGGACAAGCACATTCAGCTTGAACAGTTAGTCGCCCAGTTTTTGGGTGTAGAAGCAGCAATGACATTTGGGATGGGCTTTGCAACCAATTCGATGAACATCCCTGCTCTAGTTGGGAAGGTGAGCTGCTGCTTGTTGTCTGCTGGTCCACATTCACCTCAGTGGTCTGAATTCTCTGAAATTTAGAAGAATAAGAGGCATTCTCAGTGAAACATAAAAGATGCTGAAGGGGCTTGTTAGGGTAGACACGGATTATTTCCTGTAGCCAGACCGTCGAACACGGGCCACAGTCTCAGCAAAAAGAGCTGAGATGAGAAATTTCTTCACTCTTGATCTTCATGTGATGAATTTTTGGAATTCTCTGACCCAGACGGTTATGGAATCTCCACTGTTGAATACGTTTAAGACTGGGAAAGATTAATTTTGGTGCCTCGGGAATCAAGAAATGTGAGAAACGTGTAGAGTTGAAGCCGAAGATTAACCGTGATCAATTTCCCTTTCAGTTGATGCCTGTATTGTGCTGTAAATGCATCTTCCCCGAAGACAGCTGAGGACTGATTGTTTCTAAGCCAAGAACATACATAAAACCTAAGAGAAACAGAATCTGTCATCATGAATGTTGCAATTTTTTTTACAAACCCCCAAGGAGAATTTTGCTAACTCCACCACAAAATAATTCAAGATGCATAGTTAGATTCAAAAGCACCAGTTTACAGTTAATGAGCTAGATCTTTTTAATAATTTAAGACTCTAAAATCAGATATAGAGATTACCTCTCTACTCTATTATTATCGGAGAACATGTAAAAGGCTAGAAAGGGAAAGAGAAATTCTTTGATGTGTGATGGGATTTGAAAGCAAGGGAGTCTCTGTTCCTAATCTAGAATGTGACCACAGCAACCACTTTAGTACCCCCTGGATTTGAAGTTGTGTGGTGTTGAGAAAATTCAGTATTGAGTAACTCTGCCACTGAAAGGAATACAGTTACGTGTGTCACTTACGGCTCAGTCAGCAGCTCACTCCCTCTGCACAATTCCTGGTTCAACTCCCACTCTAGGGCTTAAGCACAAAAATCAAGAGATTTCATTGCAATGCTGAGGGAGCTCTGTGCTGTCGGAGGAAATGGTTACTGAGGTCCCTCAAGTTAAAGATCCTGTGGTTGAAATGCCTATTCCTGCAAATATTTCTTCCCTGATGAACATGGTTTGTGCAGAAAAGAAACTAGTGAAAGGTGATGAATAAGTAAAATGAATGTCCAGCATTACCTCTCCATTACTTCTCTTAAATCTTCGATACTCTCTAAATTGTCAGACTGCTTATCCGATATCCAAAGTCTCCTCTCCAAATTCCTTTTTCTACCTACTGACTCTATCTCACTCATTGGAAAAATGTGACATTAAGCTATTCCATTCACATGATCCTGAGAGGAGATGCAAACTTCATCCTTTCTCCATCACCAAGATCACATTTTGAAATTTCTTTTATGGTAAGTGGTCGTCACTCTCAGGACCAGTATTTGCTATCCATCCCTAATTGCCCTTGAACTCAGTGGCTTGCTCGGTCATTTGAGGATAGTTAAGAATCAACCACATTGCTATTGATCTGGAGTTCCATATAGACCTGAAAGGATGGGGACAGTAGATTTCTTTCCCTAAAGGACGCTAGTGAGCCGGATAGGTTTTACAAGAAAGTGTGGTTACGTCATCGCTATTCGGCTAGCCTTTTTTTCCAGACTCTTCCATCTGCTATAAGTGAGATTTGAACCCATATCTGGAGTTCACAATCCTTGGGCTCTAGATTATTAGCTGGTGACATTACAACGGTGCTTTCACCTATCCCATACCGTCTCCCAATTTCATCCCTGTTTCAGCTCATCATCTACTGAAAAGACCATTCATGACGTTGTTATTTCTGGACTAAAGTTTCCCAATGGCTGATGTCCCACATTCTGGCCCCCGTCATAAATTTAAGCTCATTTAAAACACTTCCGCCCCATGTTCTAATGGCACGAAATTCCATTCCTCTCTTAACCCAATGCTCCCTGTTAAGCAGGACACTGATTTTAGAGTTCTTGACCATTTTTTTAAATGTCTCTGAACCAACCCATCTCTAATTATGTAATATGTTCCAATCCACAACCCTTTGAGATCTCTGCAGTCTTCTAATTCTGACCATTCGAGCATCCCTGATTTTAATCACCTTGCTGTTGGCTGGTGTGCCTTCAGTTATTTAGACACTAAGCTTTGAAGTTCCCTCTCTAACCTTCTCTGCTTCACTATCTCATTTTCCTCCTTTCTGCAACCTCTTTAAATTTACCCCAGTGACAGATTTTGACCAACTGCCGTAACATCTCCTTATAAGATTTGGTGTCAGACTCTGTTTTATAATGGCTCTGCGAAGCATCTGGGGATGTTTTATTACTTCAAAGGTGCTTGATAAATTTACATTGTTATCGGCATCATTAATCTATTTGATGAAACTGTCTTTCGGCATAATTGGTCAATTTTCATTTGAAGGGAACACTGTTGAAATGATTACTTCACTGCAGTGTGATGTTGCAATTCATGTCAAAATTCCAAAACTGTCACTGAAATGCCTCAATGAAAGTGACGCTCAAAGAATCGTGCTGGCTTCTGGTAAAGAGAAGTTAATATTAAATCACTGCTTCATTCCTCTCTAAAACAGCCATGTCTGTTGGGATGCATTGACAAACAGCAAACAACAGCTTCCCTGTAAATTTTCCAAGCCCAGCCAGCAAAAACCTAACAGAAATCATGGTGAACATTTAAGGTCCCTGCTGTCCTTTACTTTGTTGTCAACTTTCCCAGCAATAACCTATCAACTCTTGACATGCTGCCATCATGAGGAAGATAACAGCTCTGTCGATTTGGGTATACATGCTACACACAATGAGATCTCCAAAAGCAGGTGCAAAACAGGCAGGAGTCCAGATAACTGCGCTGACTACTCTGCAGAGTGTTCAACCAGAGGAGGACCTTGACTATTGGATGGCAAGTTACACCCCTTGTTCTCTGTTGTGAAATTTGCTGAGACTAAGAATCAAATCAACCATAAAAGTCTCCTCAGTAATTAATTCGAAGCAGCTTATCATTTCCAGGTGATAACCCAAAGCAGCTTCCAACTCTCATACTCACTGGCAATTCTCATGATCCCTCAATATAATATTTTTTAAATATTAATTTACAGGATATGGCTATCACTGTCAAGGTCAGCATTTATCCCCCAACTGTCCTCAAAAATATAATGGTGCACTAACTTCTTGATCTGCTGCAGTCCATGTGGTGTGGGTACACCCACAGAGATGATCGGAAGAGAATTTCAGAATTTTGACTGTGACACCTAGTATGTGTCTTAGAGAGGAACTTGTAGATGGTGGTGTTCCCATGTGTCTGCTGCTGTTGTCCTTCTGGGTTGTTGAGATTATGGTTTTGGAAGGTACTCTCAAAGGAGCCTTAGTGAATTGCTTCTGTATGCACTGCTGCCACAGTGTGTTGGTGGTAGGGGGAGAGAATGTTTTTGAATATGGTGATGATCAAACGGGATACTTGGCCCCGAATTATACTGAGCTTCCTTGAATGTTCTTGGAATTGCACTCATCCAGGGACGTGGGGAGTTTCCATCACGTTGGTGAGTTGTGTCTTGTAGATAGTGAACAAGCATTGAGGAGGCAATTTCTGTTACAGGATTCCCAACCTCTGACCTGTTCTTATAGCCATGGTATCTCTACGACAGGTCCAGTTCAGTTTGTGGTCCTTGGTGACCCCCTCTCCCTCTGGAACTTCATTCCTCGCACTCACCACTCTGTTTAAAAAAAAATGCTTCTCGTGTCTTTTTAAAAATCTTTCTCCCGTCACCTTTCAAAATATGCCTCCTGGCCTTGAAATGCCCCACCCTAGGGAAAAGACACCTTATCTATACCCATCATGATTTGTTAAACTTCTGTAAGGTTACCTCTCAACCCCTACAGGCCATCAAAAAAAAAGGTCCCAGCCTGTCCTTATAACTTAAACACCCCATTCCCAGCAACATTCAGTTAAATCTCTTCTGAATCCTGACCAGCTGAATACTATCCTTCCTATAGCAGAGACCAGAACTGGACACAGTACTGTAGAAGAGGCCTCACCAACATCCCATACAATGTCAATGTAGTGTCCCAACTTCTACACTCAAAGGCCTGAGCAATGAAGGCAAGCATGTTAAATGCCTTCCAAACCACCCTATCTATGCGTGATGCAAACTTCAAAGAATTATGTACCTGAACCCCTCGACCCCTCTGTTCTACAAAACTGCCAAAGGCCCTACTTTTATTTGTATACGTCTTGCCTTTGTTTATTTTCCCAAAATGCAATACCTTGTATTTATCCAAATTAAACTCCATCAGTTTGAATCACATTAACATTAATCTTCAAATATGGCACACTAGTCCCTACATGCTTCACAATCATTGAAAGATGAAAGTTTCCAGCATTTCACAAATTATATGATAATTAAGGAGGATTAGGGTTATTTAATTTTTGAAAATCAATTCTGTCTTGAATTTTTACTCATGAATGTTCAGAACTGTCTCTGTATTTCCAATTCTGGTTAACCAGTGAAAGATTCCTGGTTAAGACAGAAATCATTTTTATCTCAAATCTAAAATTTGTACGTTGTTTTAAAATTGCTTCAGCCACACTGAAGTGAAACAGTCAGTTAATTGTAAGCTCCAGGATGTTACACCTTCTCAATGTCTGTCTGTGCAGGGCTGCCTTATTCTGAGTGATGAGTTGAACCACACTTCTCTGATCCTGGGTGCTCGTTTGTCAGGAGCCATCATTCGAGTGTTTAAACACAACAGTGAGTACTGACATTGCTTCAGTCTTTTACACCTAATACTGACTGAACCTGGGATGAAGAGATTACCTTATGAGGAAAAGTTGGATAGTTGGGCCTGAGTTTAGAAGAATTAGAGATGATCTTATTGAAGATCCTGAGGGGCCTTGACGGAATGATTCTGAGATGTTGTTTCCACTTGTGGGACAGACCACAACTTGTGGATACAGTTTAAAACTAAGTAGTTACCAATTTAAGGTGGAATTGAGGAGAAATTGTATCTCCATGAGTTATGAAACTCTTTTCCCCCAGAGAGCAGTGAAGATGGATTGTTGAATATTTTTACAGCAGAGGTAGGCAGTTAGTTGACAAACAAGCAAGTCTGAGGTTATCAGGGTAGGCAAAAAAGTAGAGTTGAGACCATCTTCAGATCAACCATAATCTTAGTGGCTGGGCAGGCTCAAGGGTCCAAACAGCCTATTCCTGCTCCTAATTCCCATATCCTTGTGAAAATGCAGAGGTGAGGTTTGGTTTGTGGGGAATCAATGAGCTTCAGAATCAAGGGCTTGGAGAGATGATTATAGTTTTGGAAATTAGTAATTCTTAAATTATCAGTGTTGCAGGTCAAATACGTTTTAAACACTGTTCAGCTTCACATGGCCTTAGGCTAGATTTATGGTTCGCGTAGAACCATGGAACTCAGCCTATCGTGCTTCTATTGACTTGTCCAGTTAGGCCTGTGACTCCACTACTTCCGTCATCCCATAATTCTTCTTTTCTCCCTTTGACTATTATCTGATTCTCTGTTGACTTTCGCTATCAGATGTGGTTTCACCATCTACTAGGTCAACTTATTTCAGATCACAAAAATTTGCTTTGGAAGCAAAAAGCTTTTCCTCATCTTGCATTAGGTTTTTGGTTGAGCCAGTTTAAGTGTTTCTCTTTCAGTTACTAACCTCTCTTCCACAAGGAAAGGTTTGCCATTCATCACTCTTATTAAAAATGCTTATGATTTTGCAAGGAGTGAATATCTGTATTCAGCAACATGTTCTCCTTCTCCCCCCCCCCCCCCACCCCCCCACCCCACCCCAACCCCTACCCCTGGAAAAAAAATGTCGGTGGACCACGACAGGCTGAAGAAAGTGTCTGCATGCATGGCTGATGTCACCACAACGGAGATGAGGGGGAGGTGGAGACTGGGATTGGCAAAGTGGAGCTTCCCATTCACGGCAGTGTCAATGCAATGGGTCCACCCGACTGCTGCTCATTCACGGTCTCCTGCTGCTACACTTCCTGGGGAATGGTCAAATGGGCGCTGCTGGCAAAGATTTTAGGAAAGAACAAGGGCATATCGTGGTGGAGGCTGTCTGTTCAACTGTGTAGAAAATTATGAATGAAAATGGCAAGTGGTGTTGTGGAGGAGGGATAAGTCGTGGCATCACCCTCTGACTCCAGTGTCCTGAGGAAGAAGATGGGGGATGGCGTTTAGAAGAGGTGTCATTGGCCCTGTGGGAAGGGTGGAAAACTGATGTCATTAAGATGCCTCCAGCAACACCGATTAGTCCCTCAGGTGGTTCTAATTTGCTGTCCAGTGTTGCCTTCAAGTACCCATCTCTGGCAAGGACACTTGGAGGGGGAACACCTCAGCAGGCCAACCTCAAAAAAAGTCACTGGGAACCCCAGGCTCCACAAGATCTTGGGTAATTCCTAAAAAGCACGAGACTCGAACAATATTCAAGCTCTTTATTACCATGCTATTCACATGAGTGAAAATTGTTGTTGTATTGCATTCCAGCCTTTGTGGAGCTGTTGAGCAGCTCTGTAAATTTTTAATCAAGGTGAGGCAAGCACTTGCAGCATTACCAAGTGATCTGCCAGTGAGGGATGGGGATTGCTCCTGCAGCGTTTCTAAAATTGTCTTTTAGGCAAATGTAGAGCCGGTGTGATAGTATGCATGCTTGGGATCCTATTTCGAACATGCCGACATGCAAACTTAAAGGTCCCAAAGCCAAACAGTAGATTGAAACCTGGAGTACTGGAATTGTGAGGATCTAATGAACAAATGAGTTGAAATCTTACATCATGATATGATGAATGTTATAGATGAGTTATTAAACAGAATGTCTGTGTGGCCCTTTTAGGCAATTTTAAACCTTAATTTTGGATTTGCACAAGTTGGAAGCAAATTGTAAGGAATGTAGAAAAGCAAATCCCATAAGTGTTTCATTTTTCTATATCCTTCATTGAATGTGGGTGCTGATGGCAAGACCAGCATTCATTACCCATCCCTAATTAACCTTGAAATGAGTGGCTTGCTAGGCCATTTTAGAGATCCATTAAGAGTACTTCTATGTTGCTATGGGTCAGGACTCGCAAGTAGGTCAGACTACGTAAGGATGTTAGTGGGGTTTTTAAGTGAGTCATGGTCACCATCAGCCTTGTATTCCAGAATTATTTATTAAATTTCACCAACTGCATGGCGGAATTTAAATCTGTGCACGTAGTGCTTTAGCCTGAGCTTCTGGGCTGTTAGTCCAGCGACATTACTGCTGCACACCCATCTTTACATGTTTAAGACATTACTGTTCACATGTCTAGGTGCTAGAATGATTGCCATAAATTGTGAGATTCATTCCAATTTTCCAACAGTTCAGCATTGCCCCTATTTCATGCTCTTTTCAGCCACTGAGCAAGGTTCACACAAGGCTAACAGGGTGTGGGGTTAACCGGATTACCCCTCAAAGGTAGCAGGGTCTGCCTTGATCGGCTAAATGGTCTCCTCTCTATCCTATACACTCGTGATTCTATGATGTTTACTCACAGATTTAAGGGTTTTTCTTCTGTTTGGTTGCCATGCCAGTCTTGAGCGCAAGTTAGCAATGCAGGCCCATCACAATCCCACTGGGTACTCTGGCGTATCATTTTGTGCTGCTGCATTACTTCTGTAGTTGGTGTTTTTGTCGCTGTGGAGGCCACCTGGAGGGCATCAACTAGTTGACCAAATTAATGATTATATAACCAGTGATCTAGGAATGGAAATGTGCATGCCTGATTAGTTTTTTTTAAACCCTGAAGGTTCGTATCTTTTCATTCAGTACTGTTTCAGTTGCTCCTTCCTAATACAATCCTTAGAGATATGCCTATTGATTTTAAACAAAACCAGCTTTCTTTTTGGTTTCAGAGTAGCCTTTTGGTCAAATTTAGACAGAGTCACTGGCAGGAACCTCAATTGGCCGTAAACAAAATAACATATCTATACTGTCAGTTTCTAAATGCAAAAACAGCTTGGACAACAACAACTCATTTATACAGCACTTTTAATGTAGCAAAGTGCCTCTGAAGGCATCTCAGAAAAGTTATCAAGCAAAATTTGATACATCAGGGTACTAGGGCTAGTAACTAAAAGTTTGTTTAAAGACAAAGTGAGGTGGGAGTTTAGAAAGGACGTGCTAGATCTTAGGGCCAGGTTTTTTGATCACTTGCCTTTGTGTGGCTCACAATCAAATTTGGCTTGTAGAAGTTCTTATGAAAGGCCTTACAATGTTTTTCTGTGCTGAATTATCTATTTAAATGTGAGATGTTGTCAATTTTGCGTAAAATATGAGCACGGCAACCTGTGCCCAGGTGAACACAACATGGAGGTTACCATTGATGCATATGCTAAACTGAACCTGCCATATAACTTCTTTGGCTATAACAGTTATCAAAGACTGAGAATGTTGCAGCAATTAACTGACCTTTTGACTTGCCAAAGCCTCCCTCACTATCTACAATACTCAAGGCAGGTGTGTGATGGAATGCTTCTAAGTTGTCTGGACAAGTGCAACACCAACAACTCTCCAGCTTGATACCATCCAGTAAAACAGCCCACTTGATTTTCACCCCATCCATCATATTCAACATTTACTTCTTTCACCACCAATATAATGGCAGTACTATGTACTAGATATATGGTGCTCTGCAACAAAGCACCAAGGCTCTTTCAACAGACCTCAAATCTACAACTTTCAGTTCTCACTATGGGATTGTAAACTGCAAAGTTTCAGTTTTAAAACAGTAGCTTTCACTAACTGAAGAGTCGACTGGGATGGAGGGAAAGGGTTGGTTACTTAAGAGCTGTGTCAAAATTTACGGGTTGCACCTGAACTGGAGGGGCCAATATCCTGGGTGGGAGGTTTGCTAGAGTTCTTCGGGAGGGTTTAAATTAGTTTGGCAGTGGGATGGGAACCGGAGCTATAGATCAGAGGATAGGGTAGCTAGTGTACGGGCAGGTAGAGCAAACAGAGAATCTGCAGGAAAGATAAGCAGTTGATAGGGCAAAGTGGCAGTCAGTGCGGGTTGAGGTGTGTCATCTTCAATGCAAGAAGTGTCAGGAATAAGGGTGACGCGCTTAGAGCACAGATCAGTACTTGGAACTACGATCTTGTGGCCATCACGGAGACTTCAACAGGGGCAGGAATGGTTGTTGGATATTCTGGGCTATAGATGTTTCAAAAGAAATAGGGAGGTTAAAGAGTTGGGGGAGTGGCATTTGCTAATCAGCGATGGTATCACAGCTGCAGAAAGGGAGGTCGTGGAGGAGGGTTTGTCCACTGAGTCAGTGTGGGTGGAGGTCAGATACAGAAAAGGAGCAGTCACTTTATTGGGAGTTTTCTATAGACCACCCAACCCAGTAGCAACAGAGACACTGAGGAACAGATTGGAAGACAGATTTTGGAAAGGTGCAGAAGTAATAATGTTGTTGTCATTGGTAACTTCAACTTTCCTAATATAGACTGGAACCTCCTAAGTGCAAATAGTTTGGATGGGGCAGATTTTGGTCAGGTGTGTCCAAGAAGGACTTCTGACTCAATATATAGATCGGCTGACTGGAGGGGAGGCCATATTGGATTTGGTGCCAGGCGTCAGATCTCAGTGGAAGAGCATTTCAGTGATAGTGATCACAACTCCCTGACCTCTACTATAGTCATGGAGACGGATAGGAGCAGATGATAAGGGAAAGTATTTAATTTGGGGAGGGGAAATTACCATGCTATTAGGCAAGAACTACAGATCACCAATTGGGAAAAGATGTTATAGAAATGTAGAGATTGTTTAGGGAGAAGTTACAACAAGTATTGAATAGGTTTGTCCACTGAGGGAAGAAAAGGATGGTACGGTGAAGGAACCTTGGATGACAAGACATGTGGAACACCTAGTCACAAGGAAGAAGGAAGCTTACTTGAGGTTGAAGAAGCAAAGATCGGACGGGGCTCTAGAGGTCTACAAGGTAGCCAGGAAGGAACTGAAGAATGAACTTAGGAGAGCTAGAAGGGTGTATGTGAAAACCTTGGTGAGTAGGATCAAGGAAAATCCCAAGGCATTCTGTCCTTACGTGAGGAACAAGAGGATGGCCAAGTGAGGGTAGAGCCAATCACCGATGGTGGAGGGAATTTGTGTGCAGAGTGAGAGGTGGTACGGGAGGTCCTTAATGAGCACTTTGCTTCAGTATTCGCCACTAAGAGGGACCTTGACATTTGTGAGGACAGCATGTAACAGGCAGGTATGCTTGAACAGGTTGATGTTAAGAAGGAGGATGTGCTAGCAATTTCGAAAAAACATGAGGATAGATAAGCCGAGGTAACAAGGTGTAGAGCTGGATGAACACAGCAGGCCAAGCAGCATCAATGGAGCGGGAAAGCTGATGTATCAGGCCTAGATCCTTCTTCAGAAAATTGGGTCTAAGTCTGAAATGTCAACTTTCCTGCTCCTCTGTTGCTGCTTGGCCTGCTGTGTTCATCCAGCTCTACACGTTGTTACCTAAGATTCTCCAGCATCTGCAGTTCCTACTATCTCGGAAACAAGGATAGATAAGTCCCCTGGGCCAGGCGGGATATACCCAAGGTTATTACGGGAAGCAAGGGAAGAGATTGCTACCCCTTTGACAATGATCTTTGCATCCTCACTGTCCACTGGAGTAGTACCAGGAGATTGGAGGCTGGCAAATATCAGTCCCTTGTTCAAGAAAGGGAATAGGGACAATCCTGGAAATTACAAACCGGTCAGTCTCACTTCTGTGGTGAGCAAATTATTGGAGAGGATTCTGAGAGTTAGTATTTATGATTATTTGAACAAGCACACTTTGATTAGAAATAGTCAGCATGGCTTTGTGAGGGACAGACCATGCCTCTCAAGCCTTGTTAAATTCTTTGACGATGTGACAAAACACATCAATGAAGGTAGAGCAGTAGATGTGGTGTAAATGGATTTTAGCAAAGCATTTGATAAGGTTCCACATGGTAGGCTCATTCAGAAAGTAAGGTGGCATGGGATTCGGGGAAATTTGGCTGTCTGGATACAGAATTGGCTGTCCAATATAGACAGAGGGTGGTAGTAGATGAAAAGTATTCAGCCTGGAGCTTGGTGACTAGTCCCGCAGGGATCTGTTCTGGGACCTCTGTTCTTTGTGATCTTTATAAATGACTTGGATGAGTAAGTGGAAGGGTGTGTTAGTAAGTTTGCTGATGACACGAGGATTGGTGGAGTTGTGGACAGTGTGGAGGGCTTGTTGTAGGTTACAACGGGACATTGACAGGATGCAGAGCTGAGCAAAGAAGTAGCAGATGGAATTCAACCCTGAAAAGTGTGAAGTGATTCATTTTGGAAGGTCGAATTTGAGTGCAGAATACAGGGTTGTTGGCAGGATTCTCAGCAGTGTGGACAAACAGAGGGATCTTGGGGTTCACGTCCATAGATTCCTCAGATTTGCTATCCAAGTTGATAGGGTTGTAAAGAAGGCGCATGGTACAGAGATAACAAAGTGTGGAGCTGGATGAACACAGCAGGCCAAGCAACATCTTAGTTGGCTTTCATTGGCAGGGGAATTGAGTATAAGAGCTGTGAGGTTATACTGCATCTCTATAAAACTCTGGTTAGACCACACTTGGAGTATTCTGTTCAGTTCTGGTCACCTCATTTTAGGAAAGATGTAGCAGCTTTAGAGAAGGTGCAGAGATGCTCCCTGAATTGGACAGCAGGCCTTATGCAGAAAGGTCGAGTGAGCCAGGGCTTTCTTTCATTGGAGCAAAAAAAGATGAGAGGTGACTTGATAGAGGTGTACAAGATGATGAGAGGCATAGATAGAGTGGATAGTCAGAGACTTTTTCCCAGGGCGGAACTGACTATTATGCGGGGGCCTAATTTTAAGGTGATTGGAGGAAGGTATAGGGGAGATGTCAGAGGTAGGTTTTTCACAGAGGGTGGTGGGCATGTAGAATGTGCTGCCGGCAGTGGTAGTGGAGTCAGATACATCCGTCCTGAAGAAGGGTCACCGGACCCGTAACATTAACTGTTTTCTCCTCCACTGGTACTGCCAGATCTGCTGAGCTTTTCCAGCAACTTCGTTTTTGTTACTGATTTACAGCATCCACAGTTCTTTTGGTTTTTGTTCAGATACATTAGAGACTTTTAAGCAACTCTTGGATAGGCACATGGAAGATAGTAAAATGTAGGGTATGCAGCGTAGATTGCTCTTAGTAGGATAATAGGTTGGCACAACATCGTGAGCTGAAGGACCTGTACTATGCTATGTTCTATGTTCTTGATGTTGTGTTGAATCATAACTGGCAACTAATTTTCTAAGTCTGTTGTATATGGATCTGAAAGAATTAACACTAAGGAGTGCCAGAAGTACCAATCACTGTGACGCCATATAAACACTCGGCAGAGCAGCCAAGGGTAAAAAAAAAACTCACTTTTACATGTGCAAGCTTCCCGAAGGTGTGTTAATGCTTTGAACTTTGCTTGAAAGTTATTTAATTAGGAGTACTGGGCAGTGCATATACACAAACTTCTCCGACAGTTTTAGTTGTAATCTGGACAAAGATGCATCTTTTGTTCTGAACTCACTGTCCATTTGAGAGGGCAATCTAAATGTTAATACAACATAAATTCGGCTAGTCTCCTGGCTCAACCACAAACTGGTACTTAAGTTCAAATGCCAGATTTGGTGGTCACTTATTGGCTTTCTCATTGCATAACAGCATTGCTGAGTGCTGACTTCATTCCTGATTTCACTGGGCAATTAAAAGAAAAACAAAATGAGAATTTCAAGAAGTTTCAGGATTAAATTGTTTCCCTTTAAAGGGATGGGAATGTGGCAATTTTTAATGTGTTCATCAAGGCTTTGACTTTTCTAGCACTCACATTTTAGTATCGTGTATAAACAGTTCAATTAATAAATCGGGATTTTGTAGCTGAATCTGAAATTCTGCCTTCTGTGAAGACCTTGTTTATTTGCCAGTTGTCAATAATAGAGGATTGCAAAGCTTAATATTGTGCTGACACTGCACTTCATAATCACAAGGTGTTTTCACTCCTCTAGTGTTTGTCAATCCACCAGTGAACACAAAGGAATTGATTATCTTCCCATAATGTACCCACAGACTGAGTCATTCCAACTCTGGTTCATTTTGCAGCCAATAGTGCAATAGCTGAGTGCCTTTAACTGCCTGTGCCCCAAATCTCTGGAATTCTGTCCCAAACCATCCTTAACTAAGGAAGTTAAGGAGAGTGTTAAATTGCAAAAACAAGTATATAAGGAGGCTAAGGTCAGTGATACCCCTGAAGACTGGGCTAAATTTGGATTCTAGCAAAGGACGTCCAAAACGTTCTTTAAAGAGAGAGAACAAAAAACTATGGGAACAACTGAGCATGCAATATAAAAACTGTACGCATAAGAATATAAAATAAGAGCTTCCCTAAATAAAAAGGAAGCAGGAAGTCAAAGTGAATGTACATTTTATAAAGGAACGTGTACAGGGAAATGGTTGTGGAGACCAAGGAAATGGCAGAGGAGTTAAGGAGGTATTTTGCATCAGTCATTAAAATGGAAGACACTTCAAACATCTATTAATACTAAAGAATATAGAGGAGGAATTAGCTACCATTGCCATCACTAGAGAAGTAGTATTAGACAAGTTAAGGAGGCTAAAGCACGTAAGACTGCAAAATATAGAGTAGATTTAGGCCTGTGGAGTCTGCTGTACCATTAACTCATGCCTGATACCCCTTTCTCTGACCTTCCCAAGTAACCCTTGATCCTTTGCTAATCGAGCACTTCATTCCCTTTATTCATTCATGGGATGAGTGTGTTGTTGGATAGGCCAGCATTTATTGCCCAGAGGGTAGTCAAGATTAATCATATTGTTGTGGGTCTGGAGTCACATGTAGACCAGACCAGGCAAGGATGACAGTTTCCTTCCCTAAAGGATGTTAGTGAACCAGATGGTTTTTCCCAACAATTGGCCCTGTATTCACAGTCATCATTAGACTTTTAACTGCAGCTATTTTTTTGAATTCAAATTCCACCATCTGCCATGGAGGGATTCAAACCCAGGACCCCAGAACATTACCTGGGTCGCTGGATTAATAGTCCAGTGGTAATACCACTTGGCCATTACACCCCTCTATCTCTGTCACGAGTACACTCAATGACACCACAGCCTTCTATAGCAATGCGTTCCACAGTTCCATCACCCTCTGATTGAAGAAATTCCTCCTCATCTCCGTTCTTAAAAAGTCGTCCCTTTGCTCTGAGGCTGAGCCCTCTGGTCCTAGTCTCTTATAATGGAAACATCATCACCATGACTGCTCTATCCAAGCCTGTCAGTGTTCTGTAAGCCTCAGTGAATTGTGCCTCTTCATTATTCTAAAGTCCATTGAGTACAGACCCAGATTCCTTCACCACAGTTCATATGACAAGCTGTTTATCTTGGGCAGTCATTCTTGTAAGTCTCCTCTAGACACTCTCCAGTACAAAAGGCAGTTAAGTCTTCTGGCCCTGATGGCTTGCATCCTAGGATGCTAAAAGAGGTAGCTACAGTGAGGATGTATTAATTGTAATTTTCCAAAAATCATTGGATTCTGGAGAAGCACCAGAGGAATGGAAAACTGCTAATGTGAAATACCTATTCAAAAAGAGGGGGAGGCAAAAAGCAGGCAGCTAAAGGTCAATTAGCCTAATATCTATTGTTGGGAAAGTTTTTGAAATCCAAGGAGGTAATTGCAGTGCATTTGGAAATATTCTAATCAATCAGAGTCAAATTGTTTCACGAAAGGGAAATCCTGTCTTACTAATTTATTCAAGTTTTTTGAGCAAGTCTCAACTGGAGTAGATAGAGGGGAATCATTTGATCTGTTATATTTGGACTTCCAGAAAGTGTTCTACAAGGCTCCTTCCAAAAGATGAAGTCATAAAATAAGGGTCCACAGTGTTGGAGCTGGTATATTGCCATGGATAGAGAATTGGTTAATGGGCAGTCAATGAGTGGGATGTGGGGTTCTTTTTCAGGTTGGTGACCAATGGGGTTCCATAGGGATCAGTTTACAATATATATTATTGACTTGGTGGAAGGAAGTGAATGTATTAAAGCCAGATTTACAGCCAAAACAAAAATAGGTGGAAAGGCAGGTTGCTTGAGGTGTGCAAACAGTTTGAGGAGATATTGATAGGTTAAGTAAGTGGGCAAAAATTTTGTAAATGGAGTATAATATGGTAAAATGTGAAGTTCATTTTGGAAGGGAGAACAAGAGAATATTATTTAAATAGAGCAAAACTGTAAAAACATGCAACATAAAGGGACTTGGGGTTACTTGTACATGAAATACATATAAGTGCAGCAGGTAATCAGGAAGGTTGTCCCTGATTTCCAGGGGGTTGGAGTATAAGTAGGAAAGTCTTACTGCAGCTGTACAAGGTGCTGATAAGACCACATCAGGAGCACTGAGAGCACTTTTGTCGTCTTATTAAGAAAGTGCATCATTTTGTTGCCAGCAGTTCAAAGAAGGATGATCCCTGCTATGGAGGGATTGTCATATGTGCAAAGGTTAAATAGTTTGGGACTCTACTCACTGGAGTTTAGAAGAAAGAGAGGTGATCCTGTTGAAACACATGGAATTCTTAAGGGTAAATGTCTTAAGCTTGACAGGGTGAGAGGATGTCTCCCTTCATGGGAGAGTCTAGGACCAATAGGCATTGTCTTAGAATGAAGGGGTGCCAATTTAAGACAGATGTGGAAGAATTTCTTCTGAGGGTTGAAAGTCTTTGGAACTTTTTGACTCCAAAGAATTATGGGTGGAAACTCTTTGTGTTATCTGAAAGTTGAGGTAGGTTGTTGATCAGTAGAAGAATCCAGGGTTCCAGGAAAAACATGGGAAAGTGGCCATGTGTGTGTTTAACCAGCTATAATCCTGTTGAATGGTGGTGTAGGCTCAAGGGGCTGTATGGCTTACTGCGGTTTCTATGTCTTATGATCTTATGACTCTGTGCATTTTGCTGAATTTCTTTAAAAGACTCCTTGAAATCTGTCTCCTTTGACCAAAGCTTTTGGTCATCTGCCCTAAAATTTCATGGTGGCGTGATGTCATTAGATTTTGTGTTGTTCCCAGTCTGAGTGCAGAGGCCTCAGCCTGGTTTTGGGTCCTGATGTCCCCTCCTGTTCTGTGCTCTGCCAAGGGGTGATGTCTGATTCTTGATGTAAATTAGGATACAGGGCAGCCAAGCTTTGGATGAGCTCAAGTTTATTAGAGTGGTGAGTGGGAGAGCAGCCAGACATGTTCTGAAATAATCCGTGCCAGGGGAAGCCATTAAGGTGTGGGTTTCTCTTCATAACTGTGTTTGACTTTTAAAAACATATAAAAGGCCATTGCCTGCTCCAGCCCGCCCTGATTAAACTGGGTGTGGTGGTGTGTGAGAGTAATCTAAAATTGCTCGTGTCTTTGTAGCCTCTCTCTCGCTCTCGCTCTCTCTCTCGCGCTCTCTCTCTCGCGCTCTCTCTCTCGCGCTCTCTCTCTCGCGCGCTCTCTCGCTCTCGCTCTCGCTCTCGCTCTCGCTCTCGTTCTCGCTCTCTCTCGCTCGCTCTCTCTCTCGCTGTCTCTTGCTTTCCTCTAGCTTATCCACGTTTACAGAAGAGGTTTGAGAGGCCTATCCTGTTTGCAATCGACATTTCATGGAGATAGAATTCCTCTTTACTCAAAATAAAACACTGATTCTGACAAGGCTGAAGCAACATCAAGTTTGCAGACGTTCAGAGGTGAAAGAATTATTCCTTTCAGTACAAAAAGGCTTGCAGATACATAAGATGTCAAAATTACTAATTGCGTAGAAAGGAATGCAGCAGGACTGGCTAGACATGGTGCAGCGTAAGCAGTTACAACACAAAACATTGAATGGAAGTGGGTGAGGCAAGTTGAAGGCACACTGTGAACTGATATTCAGATCTGCCGTAGAGAAAGCAAGCACTCTGCTACTCTTGGCAGGAGCTTCTTTTTTTGGAATAGGTTCTGTCTTATAGCAGCTGGATGGTACCTCCTACAGTGAGATAGTAAGAACTGCAGATGCTGGAGCCAGAGATAACACAGTATGGAGCTGGAGGAACACACCCGGCCTGTTGGTTGTGATAAACTTAAACTTGCATAAGTCACTTTGCTTGCCTCGACTGAAGATGGACTTTAATATAAGAAATATACGAACAGGAGATGAGCATATCGTCAAAAGGAAACCTGAAATAGCCCGATTGACTGATTCTTAAACTATGCATTTATGTGAACAACCAATTCCACCCAGACTTGATTTTCACAAGATTGTGAATAGTAAATTTCATTGTATTTCCATTGAATCTAGTCACAAAAATACTGTAATTGATTTATAAGTAATGTTTACAGAGTAGACGTCCTCTGAAAAACTGGCCACAAAATAGAAGCCATTAACCAGCCCAGTGTTCAGTTTTCTCAAATTTTTTTGATAACTATCAGAGAAATGATTTGTTTCTCTCCCAACAGGAGCAGTTAGACCTGCTGAGCTTCTCTGGTACTTCCCGTTTCTAAAACAAAAACAGAAGTTGCTGGAAATGCTCAGCAGGTCTGGCAGCATCCGTGAAGGGTAATCAGAGTTAGTGTTTTGGATCCAGTGATCCTTCCTCAGAACTGATGGTAACTGGGAAAATGTTGGGTTGTGTACAGAAGGTAGGGTGGGAGGAGGGGTGAGGAGTAAACGATAGGTGAGGATAGAGCCCAAAGAGAGAGAACAACAGTTGGGCAGACAAAGTGGATAACGATTTGGCTAGAAGAGTGAATAGCTGTTAATGGAGACTCTTAGTGGCTAACAATGGGTGGTGTGTGATGACAGACTATATGATAACAAGAGGTAACAAGGTGTGGAGCTGGATGAACACAGCAGGCCAAGCAACATCAGAGGAGCAGGAAAGCTGACGTTTCGGGTCTGAAGGGTGATGAAGGGTCTAGGCCCGAAACGTCAGCTTTTGTGCTCCTAAGATGCTGCTTGGCCTGCTGTGTTCATCCAGCTCCACACTTTGCTGTTCTTCCATCTTGGACTGAGCTTTGCTGGAGCACTGCAGCAAGTCTGAGACAGAGATTGTTGTTCAGGGAACAGGGTGGCAGGTTAATGGAAGCTCAGGTGCATTTTTGCAGGCAGAGTATAGGTGTTCTGTGAAGTGGTCACCTGGTCTACGCACACTGTGAATAGCGAATGCAGTAGACTAGATTGTGGGAAGTGCAAACAAAGTGTTGCTTCACCTGGAAGGTATGTTTTAGGCCCTTGGATACTGAGGAGGGATGAGGTAAATGAGCAGGTGTTACACCTTTGGTTGCAAGTTGAGGTGCCGTGGTGTTGTGGGGGTTATTGGGAATGATAGAAGAGTGGACCAGGGAGTCCCAGAGGGAACAGTCCCTGCAGAAGGCAGACAAGGGAAGGGAGAGGAGGGGATTGTATGTCTGTCTGTATGTATGTATTGTTTCTAGTTTCGATCTCCAGCATCAGCCGTGTTTTGGTTTGGAGATGATCTTCCATATTCACACTCCCAGAGAAGTGTCACCCACCAGTAAAAAGACCTTGCATTTCGTCCGGCCCTTTTAGCATGAGAAACAGCAATAATGAGCAAATCTTGATAGGGAATTGCAGAGTTTGGAGAAATTGAGAGGTGATCAAAAACTGAGTCTGTGGTTTTTCAGAAGTATCTTGAAAGGAAAAAGACCAGTTTGAGGGGAGTTCCAAAGCAACTGAGCAGCTGCTGTCATACCCACCAACGGTGGAGCAATTAAGATAAGGGATGGTCAAGATGCCAGAATTAGAGGAGCGAGATATAGCAGTGGGATGGCTGGAAGGGATTAGAGATGGTTTGAGGCGTGGCCTTGGATGGATTTCAAAAATAAACTTGAGATTTTTTAAATCAAGATGGTGTTGGACAAAGAGCCAGTCTAGGTCTGCAAAAACAGGGTCATGATAAAGTGAAATTTGGTGGGATTTTAGACTCATACTACATGTAAATTTCCAGATATTCAAATACCAAATAGGAAACACTTTATACGATGAATTACAAAAGGCAGTTCTTGGAATAACCAAGTGAAAATTCTTGGAAAGTAACTGGAGATCAAACCAACCTGCGCCAAGACATGAAATATTCACAAAGCTTTAGTGGTGAAGGAAGTATATTTCGATATTCAACCAAGCTGCTGAATGGACTTGAGTCCAAAAATTAGCATAATTAGTTGAGGTACAGAGAGGAGGATCAGAGGATGGGTTGTTAAGAACATTCAAAGGTTTACAATACATAGTATTTTTCATGACTTACAGATGTCACAAAGAGTCATAGAGTTGTCAGCACGGAACAGTCGCTTTGGTCAAACTTGTCCTGGCCTACCAGATATCCTAAATTAATCTAGTTCCATTTGCAAGCATTTGGCCCATATCCCTCTAAACATTTCCCATTAATATACCCATCCAGATGCCTTTTAAATGATGTAATTGTACCAGCCTCCTCCACTTCCTGTGGCAGTTCATTCCATACACGCACCACACTCTGCATTGAAAACTTGCCCCCTTAGGTCCTTGCAGCACACTGCTGGTGACAGGCCTCCAGTCCATCATCACCCTGTCTCCTACCTTGGACCCAATTTTGTAACCAAACAATGATGTTTCATTTTGAAGTGCAGTCGCTATCCCAATGTAAGAAACATGGCAGCCAATCAATGCACAGCAAGCTCCCACAAACAGTGATGAGACAATTACCAGATCATTGTGGTATGGATTGGTGGGGGTGGGGGAAGTGAGGGACTGGTGAGTATTGGCCCAAAATACTGGGGAGAAGTTGCAAAGCAAAATACTATGGATACTTGGAATTTGAAATAGAAACAAAAATGTTGCAGAAGTCTGGCAACTTCTGTGGAGAGAGAAACAGAATTAACATTTCAAGTTGATACTTTGAGCAAGGGTGGGAATTGGAGTAGGATAAGAAACGCTTGACAAAATGGCAGTAGTTAGTAAGGCAACATTTCTCTCTCATTCCCTCTTGTCTTTGACGCTGTCACAAACCTTTCATAGAATCCTGACATTGTGGGTGTAGGCCCTTGGACCCACTGAGTCCACACCAGCCCTCTGAAGAGCATCCCACCCCAACCCTATCCCCATAACCCTGCATTTCCTGTGGCTAATCCACCTAACCTGTACATTGTTGTACTGAGAGAGAAAATCATGTTTTGTCTTTGTCCCAACCACTCCTTGCTCTAAATGAATTTTATCTCTAACTGAAGTCTCTGGAGTGGCACTTAAAGCCCACAGTGTCCTGACTCAGAAGGATTGTGTGCTACACTGAGCTACAGAAAGTTGAATTTGCATGCACTGCTGGCTGAAGTTTTGATAGGTGTGATTGAAAGATGTCACTGTGGTAGAAAGTATGTTAAGCTGGTGCAAGATGAATGCCTGCCATTTATGGGTGATAGAATTGGGATCAGTCCTATTTCCCAATCCCACGCATCTCTCAGAATTGTCACAGTGCAGAGCGAGGCAGTTCGATCCATCATTTTACCACTGTTCTCAGAAAATCACTTCTGTTTTCTTTTTGTGCTTCAAGTGAAAGCTGCCATTAATACCGACCAGAGAAATGTGCTTCCAAAGAAGTTGAAATGTGATTGGGAGCAGCGAGCATCAACTTGGTGTGGGTGCGACCAGTGGTGTAGCCACATATTTCTTGAAGCTATACTGACATTGTTGGCTATGAAAAAGGCATTTGAATTCAACAATTTCAGATCACAGCAACTTTTCCCCCTATATTTTCTAGTCAGCTGTTGCTGATTCTTCTTTCTGTCTTTCATCTTTTGCTTACTGACAACTCTTATCATTTAATCTCCCCTCATTCACTTTCATCTTACCACAGCCCTACCATTTTTCCCTCCCATTCCCCACATTCTCACCCTGCCTCTGAATGAGTTTGAAACGCGTCATATCCTAACTTTCTTCCAGTGCTGATTAAAGGGTGTCCTCTTGTAATAATGGTGTTGGAAGAGTGAACACACTCCAACATTGCTCTACGACCCTCAGCAAAAGCGCCAGAGGCTGACGTGTCATAGCATTCCTAATCTAGATGACACTCGACAGAGTGTTCATCACCATAGTGATGACTTACAGTGTTACCAGACAG
Source organism: Stegostoma tigrinum (assembly GCF_030684315.1). NCBI lineage: Eukaryota > Metazoa > Chordata > Chondrichthyes > Orectolobiformes > Stegostomatidae > Stegostoma > Stegostoma tigrinum. Next base: position 6,381,919 of record NC_081362.1, on the reverse strand, counting down.
ATGATCACCCCCAGCTCTTTGCTGTCTCATCTTTTGCTGTTTTAGTCACTGGTGATTGACTAACTTTGGGTTTCAGGCCTGTGCTCTGATCTGCAGATGTAAGAAATGAGCCAGGAGCTTTCCAATGCTTCTCCCTCCTTTTCCTTCTCCTCATCCTTTAAGACATATACTAAAGCCTACTCCCTTGCCTGAACTTTTGACTGCCTGCCCAATTAGCATCTTGTGTGTACTGGTGTTGTGTTTACTAATAATGCTTCTGTCTTTGGTTTCCTTGAAGGCACTATATAAATGCAGCTTGTTGCATTGCTGCAATAGAAGGTACAGTGGAATGCATTGGCTGAAGAGCTGGTGGTGCTAGATTGAACAGGAGCTTTCAAATGGATGATAGATAAATGGGAGAAGTCTTTTTCAGGGCAACATGGTGGAAAAGTGAGGAATTTGTAGGGTCCAAATAGATTCACCAATGCTTGCCACCTGATGTCAGTTCTTATGCCCTAGCCCTGCCACATACAGATGCCCCAGCCCTGACACATGCAGACACTCTACCCCTCCACCAACCTTCCTGAAGGCAGCAAGATCCCTAGGCACAGTGAGACTGATGTCCTGGTTGTCTGTTGAACACTCCCCACCCATTGCCAACATCAAATTTATATCTTAACGGAGATAATGGGAACTGCAGATGCTGGAGAATCCAAGATAATAAAGTGTGAAGCTTGATGAACACAGCAGGCCAAGCAGCATCTCTGTGCTCCTGAGATGCTGCTTGGCCTGCTGTGTTCATCCAGCTTCACACTTTGTTATCTTATATCTTAACGGTCTGTGTTTTGTGTTTCAGTCAGTCTAGTATCTCCATTTTTTTTGCTGGGGCAGATACCCATGGCATCACTGGCATTGTTATCGTGTGCACAGTGACTAAGCACTGAGTACTTCCCCACCTCCCAGGTTATAGAGGCAGCAAAAGTCGAGAGTTGGACAGTATTGTCAAAGAGCTGTCATGATTGCAATAGGCCAAAAAGCCACCTGCTACACTGCCAAGATTTTATGTTCTGTTGTCTCCCAGTGTGAGTTCAAAATAAAGTTGTGCAGGGGTCAGTCTTTGCAGCATCCTGTCTATTGATTAACAAGATAAATCTATGGGATCAGAATTTGTGTGTAGTTTCTACCAATCTCCTGTAAGTCTTTGACGAGGAATGGCAGAAATAGTTTTTTTTCAATGATCCCTTTGTAACTGCTGTCACATGTTTAGGGAGTATTCACCCAGTTGAAACTTCAAGCACTTTGACAAGACGAATAGAAGGACTGAATATTATTTCAGAGAGGTTGTAGAAACTACAGCATGGAGAGATTTGAGAGTCCTCATGCGTGAATCACAAAACGCTAGCATCTGAGTTCAGTGAGTTTTAAGGAAAAACAATGAACTACTGGCCTTTATTTCATAAGGGAATAGAACACTAAAATAAGGACGTCTTACTAAAACTCTTGGAGTAGTCAAACAGCTGGAATACTGTGAACAACTTTAATCCCCTATCGAAGGAAGGATATACTAGCATTGGAAGATTCAGTAGATTGATTCTGGATATGAAGGGGATTCCTCGTGAGTAGAGATTGTGTTGTTTGGACTTGTACTTAATGCAGTTTAGAAGAATGAAACATAAGATTCTTAAAGGACATGAGAGGGGAGATAGTTGTCTCCCTTTGTGGGAGAGTCTAAGACCGGAGGGCATAATCTCTGAAGGTAGTCAATCTGTAGAATTCGTTAGAATAACAGAGTTTTTTGGGGGGGAGTTGGTTAGCTCAGTTGGCTATTTTGCATTGCAGAGCGATATCATCAGCACAGATTCAATTCCTATTGAGGTTACCATAAAGGTCCTGCCTTTTCAACTTCACTTGTTGCAAGTGGCGTGGTGACTCTCAGTTTAAACTTGCTCCCATTGAGTTGTACAGCACAGAAACAGACCCTTCGTCCTTGCCAACCAGATATCCTCAACCATTGACCCATATTCCTCTTAAACCCCTCTTATTCATGTACCCATTCAGATGGCTTTTTAATGGTGTAATTGTACCCACCTCCACCACATTCTTTGGCAGTTTGTTCCATGCATGCACCACCCTCTGCATGAAAAGTTGCCCTTCAGGTCCCTTTTAAATCTTGCCCCTCTCACCTTAAACTTACACCCTCTAGTTTTGGACTCCCCCACCCTAGGGAATGTCCCTCATGATTTTATAAACCTTTGTAAGGTCACCTGTCAGCCTCTGATGCTCCAGGAGAAAATGTCTGAGCCGAAAATGTCCCAGCCGATTCAGCTTCTCCCCATAGCTCAAACCCTCCAACCTTGGCAATATCCTTGTAAATCTTTTCTAAACCCTTTCAAGTTTCACAACATCATTCCTATTGCAGGAGACCAGAATGGATCAGAGTATTTCAAAAGTGGCCTAACCAATGTCCTGTGTAGCAGCAACATGATCTCCCAACTCCTATACTTAGTTCACTGACCAATGAAGGCGAGCATACCAAATGCCAAATTCACCACCCTGTCTACCTATGATTCTGCTTTCAAGGACCTATAAACTCGCATCCCTGTCTCTTTGTTTGGCAACACTCCCCATTACTTGTTAATTACCATTAATTGTATAAGTCCCGCCCTTGTTTGTTTTAGCAAAATGCAACATCTCAACATTTATCTAAATTAAACTCCATTTGATTCTCGTCAACCTATTGGTTATCCTCTGAGATAACCACCTTCACTGTCCACTACACCACTAATGCTGGTGTCACCCGCAAACTTACTAACCATACCTCCTATATTCGGATTCAAATCATTTATACCAGTTCCCTTGCTATTGAGAGTGCAACACTATAATCTTCTGCAACCATGGCAATTTTTACCTAGAGTTTTTACAGCACTGAAAGAGACCCTTTGCACCATCATATCCTCACCAGTCATCAAGCATTCATCTCTTCTTATGCCATTTTCTAGCACCTGGCCCATAACCTTGTTTGCAGTGGCATTTCAAGTGCTCAACTAAGTACCTTAGATTTTCATGCAGAGGGCTGAAGAGTCTGGTCCATTAGTATATTCAAGGCCGAAATAGATATTTAATCAATAAGGGAATGAAGAGTTGTGGGGATTAGGCAGAAAAGTGGAGTTGAGCTTTATCAGGTCAGCAACATATTCTCATTGGTTGGCACAGCAAGCCCATGACCTGAATGCCTTACTGTGCTCCTACGTCTTAAGGTATTATGGCAACCTGTGGTTTGTAATGCATTTAATTACTAGTACACTGAAATGTCATAAATAATGGTGCAGCCCTGTTATTACTTCATTTTTTAAATGATTATCTATAACTTTTATGAATTATGATTATTTGTTTAATTTATGTTATCATCACAATTTGACACCTACCATGATTTTTAGTAAACCAATTACCAGGCTATCTACTAAAATCCTACTACACAGGTCAAACCTCAAATTCATCTGCAATAAATTTTAAAACAAATAGCAGTTTCAAATTTTGTGTTGCGTAGCAATCCCTCCAAATGCGAAATGGAGTTTTAAATTTCCTTTTCTTGAGAGTGAATGACTAAAACGGTTTATCTTCATATCACTTGCACAGTTGAAATTATGCAATCTTACAGAGTCACTCAACATGGAAGTAGAATCATTGGTCCACCTACTGTCCATGTTCCCAAACTAAGTTAGTCATACCTGCCCATGCAAACCTTTCCTATTCATGTGCTTATCCAAATGAGTTTTAAATATTGTAACTCTACCTGTATCCACCATTTCATCTGGCGCTTCATTCCAAGCACTAACCACTCTGTGTTTAAAACAAAACTGCCCCTCACGTCCTTTTTAAATCTTTAACACCTCACCTTAAAATATGACCCCTAAGTTTGAACTCTCTCACCCCAGGGAAAATACCTTTGCTATTCACTTCATCTATGCTCCTCGTTATTTTACAAACCACTGTGATGTCACACCTCAACCTCCTATGCACCAATGAAAAAGTCCCAGCCTATTTTTATAACTCAAACCCATCATGCCAGACAGCATCCTGGAAGGTCTTTTTTTTAACCCTCTCCAGTTTAATAATATCCTTCCTATAGCAGGGCCTCTAGAACTGCACACAGTACTCTAGAAGAGGCCTCACCAACATCCTGTACAACTTCAATGTGATATCCCAACTTCTATGCTGAAAGGCCTGAGCAATGAAGGCAAGCATGCTAAATGTCATCTAACCACTCTGTCTATCTGTGATGCAAATTTCAAAGAATTACGTGCCTGAACCCTTAGGTGTCTCTGTTCAGCAACACTATCCAGGGCCCTATTATTAATTGTATAAATTTTGCTCTTATTTGTTTTACCAAAATGCAAACCTCGTGCAGGTAAGTCTCCTTGTTACTTGGCATGGTGTGTTGTGTACAGTCTGTGGGGCATTGTAGTGTTTAGACATGTGTGTGGTGAAAACTAGAGGTGTTGGTTTAATATGCTGAACTTGTTTTTCAGTCAGAAGTTGTATCCAAGATCTGCTCCAGAAATTTGAGTAGCTAATAGAGGCAAACATTCCAATGTTGTGTCAAGGAAGTGCTGCACTCCTATCACATACACTGTCTTTCAGATGAGATGCACTGCCTGGTCATTTGAATTGTTCGCAGGAAATACCACTCTTTTTCAAGAGCCAAGAGTTCTGCACAGTACCTCTCCCTTAATCAACACCAAGGAGAGATTAACTGGTAATTATTGTACCAATTGTCACTGGCACCAGCCCTCTGGTTGCCTGCCAAGTACCTAAGGTCAAACCAGACCTACATGTCATATTTGACCTGAGGGACCAATTAAGAGCACACCCATTTAAGAGTTAGCCAAGAAGAGATTTTTCCTGCAGAGGCTCATCGGTTTCCAAAATACACTTTCTTAAAGTTGGGGGAGCAGAGTCCTTGAATGTGCTGAAGATGGAGGTGGACAGATTCTTGGTAAGTAAGGGGTTAATATTTATCTGGAGGCAGGGATAAGACTGAAATGCAGAGTACTGTGATCAGCCATGATCCTCTTGAGACCTGCACTTCCATTCAGTGTAGGGTGAATTTGGCCTATTCCTGCTCATTCTCCATGTTTGTATATGCTCATCATCAATCCATAGGGAAAACAAATGTGTCAGCAGCAACCTTTCCATCAGTACTGTCTCTCACCTGTCACAAATATCAAATGGCAGCACAACATCACTAACAATGATATCTGCACTGGAGCTACACTGCTCAACTTTAATTCAGATAAATGCAAGGTATTGCATTTCACTAAGATGAACCAGGCCAGGACTTGCACAGTTATTGCTTGGGCCTGAGGAGTGTTGAACAGAGATCTAGGGGTGCAGGTACATAGATTCTTGAAAGTGGCATCTCCTAGAGAAGGCGTTTGGCATGGTTGCCTTCATGAATCAGAGCACTGAGTCCAGGAGTTGGGGTGCCATGTTACAGCTGTAGAAGACACTGGTAAGGCCGCATCTGGAGTACTGGATACAGTTATGGTGCCCTGCTGTAGGAAGGGTGTTATTACACTGGAATGAGTGCAACGAAGGTTTACAAAGATATTCTGAGACGGAAGGTTTGAGCTACAAGGAGCGGCTAGGACTTTTTTCAATGGAGAGTTGGAGGTTAAAGGGTAACCTTTATAGAGGTTTAGAAAATCATGAGTGGCATAGGCAAGGTGAATGGTCAAGGTCTTTTCACCAGGGTGGAGGAGGGCATACCAGAGAACCAGAGAGCATACATTTAAGGTGAGAGGGACAACATTTTCATTCAGAAAGTGGCGAATATATGGAACAGTCTGCCAAAGGAAGGGGTAAAGGTGAGTACCGTTATAGCATTTTAGAGATATTTGGGGAGATTCATGGGTAGGAAAGGTTTAGAGGGATGTAGGCCAAACAGAGGCAAATGGAATTGATTCAGTAGAGGAAACGTGATCGGTGTGGATAAGTTGGACCAAAGAACCTGTTTCCATGCTTTATAACTCTATGACTGGCTTCGCAAGTTGGTTGCAGGTGTAGCAAGCAATTAAGAAGACAAACAGCATGCTTTTGCTCTTCATTGCAGGAGGAGTTGAATACTGGAGAAAATGTGTCTTCCTGTAATTGTATGACATCTTGGTGAAACTGGAGTAAAGTGTACAGCTTGGGTCGCCATATTCCAAGGAAAGATGTACTTTCTTTAGAGGGAATGCAAATCCTGGGATGGCAGAATTAAATTAGGCTTATATTCTAGAGCTGAAAAGAGTAAGAGGTCATCTTGTTAAAATTTATAAAATTTTTACGGTGTGTGGCAGAGGAATATAGATGGGAGGTTCCCCTTGGCTTCTGAGGCCACAACCAGCAGACATAATCTCCGGATAAGGGACAGGCCAATAAGACTGAGATGAGGAGGAATTTCTTCACTCAGACTGATGAATCTTTGGAATTCTCTACCCCAGAGGGCTGTACAAACTCTATCATTGAGCATATTCAAGTCAGAAATTGATTGACCTGCAAAAGTTTTGAATTACAATAAGCATTTTATTTAAAAAGGAAACACACCACAGCCACCACTGAGCTAGGTTTCTCAGTTTCTGTGTGTCTTTCTCCACAGATCTGCAGAGCCTGGAGAAGCTTCTGCAGGACGCTGTGGTCCACGGGCAGCCCCGAACCCACAGACCCTGGAAGAAAATCCTCATTGTGGTGGAGGGAATTTACAGGTAAGGCATGTTGTTAATTTAGAGCCTCACCAGAGGGGCTTGCTCCTCCCAACCAGGGCTGATGCTCTCCTCCAGTCCTGCCATACTCTATGATCGCTGAAGTCTCCCAATTCAGGCATGCCACCATTTGCTGTGCCTTCAGCAGCAATAAACTGTGGATTCCCCAATTAAACCTCTCAGCTTGTCTCTCCTCCTTTAAAGCCATACCTGAGAGACCTCAGCGTTTGTTGATATGGACTAACAGTCATACAGCATGGGAAATACCCTTCAGTCCAACTAATCCTTGCCAACGATGTTCCCAAACTAAACACGTCTCACTTGCCTGTGAAGTCCAATGTAAGAGATTGTTAAATGATGTAGAAACCCACATTACTGAGGGCAAATTAAGGACTGGGAAATGGTTTGTGGCAGACAACAAAGTAGAGATTTAAAGAAGATGTCGGTGCTCAAATTGGTGGGGTCTGACTAGTGGTGTCTCACAAGGATCTGTGTTAGGACCTCAGTTATTCACATTCATTACTAATGACTTGGATAATGGCATAGACAGTCAAAAATCCAAATTTGATGATGACAACATTTGACAGGGTTGTAAACAATATAGATAGCATAAAATTACAAAGGGATATTGATAGACAAAGTGACAGGGCAAAACTATGGCTGGTGGAGTTCATTGTAAGGAAATGTTATCTATTTTGAACTGAGAAAGGATAGATCAGGATACTTTCTGGATGGTATGAAGTTAAGTGCAGTGGATGTCCAAAAAGACTTGGGCCATTCAGGTGCACAGATCTTTAAAACGTCACAAACAGGTGCAAAAAATAATTAAGAAAACTAAGGAAGGTCAACCTTTATATCCAGAAAATTGCTGTATAAGGATGCAGAAGTTATCTGAGCATGATCTGGGTACCACACCTTAAGAAGAATGTATTGACCTTGAAGAGAGTACAACATAAGCTTACAAGAATGATACCTGGATTTCAATGATTAAATTATGAGGAGAGATTGTACAAATTAGGCCTGTTTTACTAGCATTTAGAAGGTTAAAGGGTGATAACGATTGAAGTTTTCAAAATAAACTATTTTCACTGGGGATTCAGGAACGAAGGGGCATAACCTGAGAATTAGGGCCAGACCATTCAAGGAGAGATGTTAGGAAGCAATTCACACAGTGTGGTAGATGTTTGGAACACTCTTCCACAGATGGCAGTGAATGCAGGATCAATTAATTTTAAGTCTGAGACAGGTAATTTTTAAACAAAAATGTTAAGGGAAATGAGCCAAGGGCAGGTATACAGAGCTAGGTCAAAGATCAGCCATTGTTTCATTGAATGGGAGAAACAAGCTTGAGGGGCTGAATGGACTCTTCCTGCTCTTAAGACCAAACTCTTTGACCTTGACCTTGGTTTTCTGCCCTTGAATCTTTTTATGTGACTGTCAAAAAATGATTGTTTGGCAAGTATCTTTGAATTTTGATTACATTAAAAGGCAATTGCGTAAATGCAAACTGTTCTTCAATATACCTGCCATTTTGTTACATTCATCTTGCTGTACATTGATGCATATTGCCTGCCTGTATCTTTCTTGTTTCAACACCAGCAATCTAATGCGTAGTGTGCCACATTTAAGCTGCCTCCCTTTCACTAGAAATGCAGATGCTTCTCCTGTTGTGGATCTGCGTTCTCTCCACAGTGACTTCAGTGACTAATGCAGTATTGTCTCTGATGAAGGGTCTAGGCCCGAAATGCCAGCTTTTGTGCTCCTAAGATGCTGTTTGGCCTGCTGTGTTCATCCAGCTCCACACTTTGTTATCTTGTAGAGAGACTGTTGTCCTTGGCAGTGTCTTCACAGTGACAGTAGCAATTGCTGTACCTACCTTAATTGGAAGATAAAGGGATCATGTTACTGCATCAGATGCTAAGCCACACTGACTGCAGGGAAGAAAGCAGGTTTACACCCCCAGCTCTGTGGACATGTCCGGGGGTACGTAACGCGTGAAATCAGAAGGTTGTGGGTTCAAATTCCACTCTGGCAAATTGGGCGTACAAAATCTGGGCCAGCACTCCAAGTTCTTTGATGGCAGGAGTGCCATATTTTGGATAAGATGTTAGCCTGAGCCCCATCTGTTCCCTCAGTTAGATGTAAAAGAGCAGAGGGCGGGTGTCCTGATTACAGTTTTTCACACTGGAGGCCTGTGACAGTGGTGTTCCACAAGGATCAGTGTTGGGTCCATTTTTGTCATTTCTGTGAACAATTTGAATGTGAAGCTAGGAGGCGTGGTTCATAAGTTTGCGGATGACATCAATATTGGTGATATAGTGAATAGTAAAGAAACTTATCTAAGATTACAAGGAGATCTTGATCAGTTGGGTCAATGGGCTGAGCAGTGGCAGATGGATTTTATTTGGATAAGTGCAATCTATTGCATTTTGGTTAAACAAACAAGGGTGGGTCTTATAATTTGTGGCAGGGCTCTGAGTAGTGTTGTAGAACAGAAAGACCTTGGGATTCAGGTACGCATTTCTTTGAAATTTGTAGACAAGGTGGTTAGAAAGGCACTTAGCATGCTTGCCTTCATTGCTCAGTCCTTTGAATTTAGGCATTGGGATGTCACGTTGAGGTTGTCCAGGATGTTGTTGAGGCCTCTTCGGAGTACTGTGTGCAGTTCTGGTGGCTCTGCTATAGGAAGGATGCTATTAAATTAGACAGGATTCAAAAAAGATTTACCAGGATGTTGCCGGGAATGGTGGGTTTGAGATATAAAAATAAGCTGGATGGGCTGGGACTCTTCATTAGAGTGTAGGATGTTGACGGTTGACCTTACAGAGGTTTATAAAATCATGAGGAGCCTACATGAGTGGCAAAGATCGTTTCCTTAGGGTGGGGAGCTCACAGCTGGGGGACATATTTTTAAGGAGAGAGGAGAAAGTTTTAAAAAGGACATGACGGGCAACCTTTTTATAGTGGATAATGTGTGGAATGAACAGCCAGAGGAAATGGTGGATGCAGTTATGCTTACAACATTTAAAATACTTTGGATAAGTAAATGAATAGGAAAGGTTTGGAGGGATATGAGCCAAACACAGGCAGGTGGGACTACTTTAGTTGGGAACATGGTCGATGTGGGCCAGTTGGACCGAAGGGTCTGTTTCTATGCTGTATGACTGTATCACAAAAAAAGACCATTATTATCTGGCCATTGCTGCATGACTTTAACAAAAACAGAAGACTTCAGATGCTGACAATTTGAAACAATAACAATGCTTGAGATATTCAGCAGATCAGACAGCATCTGCCAGAGAGAACAACAGGCAACGTGTTCACCTGGAGACAAACAAGACAACTCCAACAGCGTCTCGTCAACATGGAAGTTACATTTGTTATATTTAAATGACTGATGTTTATCTGTTAAATTAGGCAACGAAAGGCTTGCAGAGATTTATCAGCCTTTTGCTGTGAATCTCTGGTTAAGCACAAACACCATTTTCAGCTTGCTGACAGCAAAATGTGGAAGAACTCAGCTTTTTTAAAACAACACATTGTCCTGGTGAACAGTGCTTGTAATGAACTCATCTCTTGATCATTTTTTAATATAAATCACCGTGTTCAGAGATGTTCTTACACACCTCTGCAGGTGAGTCTTTGACTCAGGTTTCCTGGCTCTGAGGTAGGGACATTACCACTACACCACAGGAACCTCAAATTTTCATTCTGGGGTTGCATTAGTTATCAAGCATTAAAATGGGGTCACAGACGGTAAAGGTTTGAGAAGCTTTGGGCCATCATGTTTCTCCATAATACCCTTGGGATATTTGGTGGTTACAGTTTCACAGGGACAGAGCCATTATTCACAAGTGCAGAACATTGCTGCCAGGCCACCTGTGAGGTACCAAGTGGCATGCTTGAAAGTGAATCGTAGAGTGTGGAAGGAGATGATTCAGCCAGCCAGCCTTGTGCAAGCTTTTTAGAAAAGTGTATCCAATTAATGCCAGCTGCCTCGGCCCTCTACTTTGTCCTGAGAGCGCATTTTACTTTTTCAAGTATGTTGCTCAATTGCAGTCTGTCATTCACAATGTTTCGAGCCAGAGGTTTTCAAAGTGATCTTGCGTCTCATAGCGCTGAGAGCTTTTCGAACATGAAGCAACAATATGTTGTTACTAAGTGTGCTGCTTTTATTTCAGCATGGAAGGCTCGATGGTCCGTCTGCCAGAGATCGTAGCTTTGAAAAAGAAGTATAAAGCCTATCTGTACCTGGATGAAGCCCATAGTATAGGAGCAGTGGGGGCAACAGGCCGAGGTGTGGTCGAATACTTTGCTGTTGACCCCGCAGACATTGACGTGCTGATGGGCACCTTTACCAAAAGCTTTGGGGCAACTGGAGGGTATGTCGCTGGCAAGAAGGTAGTGTTTGAAATCTCTCAATCTCTCTCTCTTTCCCGTATTAACTTCTTTCTTGCCCCCTCTCCCTCACATTTACCAGCATGGTAAGTATAGTAAGTGCAGTGCTGTTTGATCAAGGAGTTATTTTAGTGCCAAAGCCAAGTTATGCCTCAAATGGAGAAATTTGATATTTACTGATGTCTTTCTTAAGCAGATTATGCGCGGAGAGCCAGAGTTACCCAGCTTTGCTTAAAGCAAAGGAATGTCATAGGCTCGAGACAGTTCAAACATTCAGTGTTGTTTCTGTTAACATCATTTTGATGCAAACTGTATCATTATGCCCAAGTGTTTGGTCAACAAAGGCAGTGTTTGGGAAACAAAAGCCTGCACGCTTGCATGACGTTATACACAATTGTTGTCATTTCCCTGGCTCGGTGTCTACAAAATTCCGGACAGGATACAGGATGATGTGAGGTGATGATGAGATTCCCCAACACAGCAGTGAAGCAAGTTAAGATTAAATGTTCAGAATGATTCTCGTCTATGAAAATTCAACATCTCCCATTAGCTAGAGGCCAGCAGTGTACAACAGTCACTAACTAATCCATCAGGGATCTTTATTCAGACAGTTATACTTTCTGTCATCTCATCTAGATAAGGTCAAAAATCTCACAGTACTAGGATATAATCCAACAGATTTATTTGAAAACACAAGCTTTCGGACTCGTGCTCATTCCTCAAGTGTTAGAGAGGTGGCATCAGACATAGAATTTATAAGCAAAACATCTAAAGGCATTGAACTGATGTGAATGTATTCAACAAACCTAAGTTGGATGTTAAAATCATCAATCAGTTAGGAAGGAGATGTGGGCTTCGATTGATTAATATGCAAATTCCAGAATTTCTTTCAAGTCACTGCTCCGAGATAACTAAAGGTTTTATCAGTATACCAGAGGTGGCATCTCCAGTCAGACACTGCATTTTAAGTGTGAGGCCTTGTTTAGAATCTATCTATGTTTTAACTTGGAGTCAGACTGGTTTTATTTGCAAAGCAGCGGCTGATAGCCAATTTCGGTACCATGAGGACAGCCTCCACCAGGATCTTGGTTTCGTGCTGCACCACGTTATATGTGCACACATTCACATGCATACACTTGCACATGAGCACTCACTCTACCTCCTTCGTGCATGTACGCACTCCTGTCCCCACCCCCTCCCCCCTCGCTCGCTCTCTCTCTCTCACACTCTCTTCCCCCACCGCGTGCACGCACGCGCGTCTATAGGGTGAATTTGCATTTGTAGATTTGTAATATGCTCTATTTTGTTCAAAAAGCACACAATTAGTCGACAGTCAATGTGGCATTTTATAAATTCCTACTTTAGAAATAAAACCAGTTTGACCCCAAGTTAAAACAGACAGATTCTAAACAAGGCCTCACACCTAAAATGCATTGTCTGACCTGAGATGTCACCTCTGGTATACTGATAAAACTTTTTAGTTATCTTGGGGTTGTAACTTGAAAGAAATTATGGAATTTGCATATTAATCAATAGAAGCCTATATCTCCTTTCCAACTGATTAAAGATTTAACGGCCAACTTAGGTTTGTTCAATATATTCACATCCATTCTATGACCCTTTGACCTTTTGCTTATAAATTCTAGTCTGATGTCACCTCTGTCACTGACAGCTGAAGGAGTGACACTCTGAAGTTCGTGAGCGATAGCGTCCCTTACAGGAACTCAGTGGTATTGTAGTATCTATGAATTTGAGTCCGTCTGCTCTCTAGTGGTCATATTTATGTAGCCTTTCATTCCAGTACAGCACTAGGAGAGTTCTGAGTATTGGAGGTGACGTCTTTCACATGAGCTGTTAAACCAAAACTCTGTCTGCCTGCTTGTGAAGATGTGTAAATGACCGAAGTACACAATTCTGAAGGGCAGTGCAAATGTCCACATCTTCCATTCCACTTCCCCTGTATCAACATCACAAGAAATAGATTCTCATCCATTTTTACCTTGATCCTTGTGGGAGCTTCCTGCACTCAAACCACTGCTGTCATTCAACAGTGACCATGCTTTATTAAAAACTTATTTTGTTGTCTGTAAAGGGCTTTGAGCCATCTGGAGGTCATGAACCACGCAAACCCTCCTTATTTTTAAGTGTTTATCCATGTGAAATGTGTATATAATCCTTTCCTATTGCAGTGCTGAAATCTGAACGTTGTTACCTCAATAAATCTGTAAACATACCTTGATAATTTATCTCAAGCACTTGAATGTTTGTGAAAGTTGTGACTTATTTAAATGGGCTGCATTTGGCTAGGGAACGAGGAATTTGTGAACAGTGTTCATGTTTGGTAATGCTTTTAGGCTGAGCTTGATGTACTCAGGATGTTAGCATTTGAACAATAAATAGCTTGGCCCCATCAAACCTGTTCGTCATGTTCTCTTATTTGAACCTCGCACAGGAGCTTGTGGATTATTTACGAGCATATTCTCATAGCGCTGTCTACGCTGCCTCAATGCCTCCGCCAATTGTGGAACAGATTATCAGATCACTAAAATGTATCATGGGACTTGATGGAACGACAATAGGTGAGAAAGGAATGGGATTTGATTTTTTTAAATGCGTGATAACTACGTATCTTACAACTCTCTTTTTCTGTACCCTGTATGCATGCCGTTGAGTTAGTATTGACGGTTCAAATGAGAAGTCCCAGTGTAAGTGAATTGCAGAATATTGTTTCCTCCTTTACCAATGTGATAGTCAACTGAGGCTTACGAGGGGTAGTATTTATCACCACTGAAGGTTTGAGTTCAAGTCCCACTCCAAGAATGGAGGACATTGATTAAGACAGACACCCCTGTTAGTATTTGAGGAGCACTGTATGGTCAAAGGTGCTGTATATCAGATGAGATGTTAAACCAAAGGACCAAAAGATGGTATGTCATTATTTCAAAGAAATAATATCATGGGCCCTGGTCAATATTTAGCCTTCAGTTAACATTTCAAAAGTGATGATTCTGATCTAATCTGATCATTATCAAATAGCTGAATGTAGGAGCTTGCTGCGTGTAAATTGGCTACTGTGCCTCCTATATTATAACAGTGACCACACTTAGAAAGGTACATCATTGGCTGTGAACTGCTTTGAGACATCCTAAAGCCGTGAAAGCCACTATTTCTTTCTTTCATAAAATACAAATTGTGCACATGTGGGTATGTCACTGAGGAGTGCATCATTTGCTCTTTGAATCCTTCTGTTTCTCCGCAGGTATTGAGCGAGTGCGTCAGCTGAGAGAGAACGCTCGTTATTTCCGACGGCGGTTGCGTGAGATGGGCTTCATCACTTATGGGAACGACGATTCTCCAGTGGTACCCTTGCTGTTGTACATGCCCGGCAAAGTAGGGTATGTTATCCTGGCCTGTTTTACAAGCTCATACTGCCTGCAGAAGATATCAAAGACATCTTTATTTCCTGGGTTAATGGCACTATATGAACTCAGATTGGTGTTCATTGTTTTATCCCATCCTCTTATACAGCCTCGTGCCTTCATTGGTACCAAGCCACACTATCCCATATACTTGTTGGCCTATGCAGGCTCCTAGATTGTCAGCACTTGATTTTAAAATTATCATCCCTTTCTCTGGAATCTGCTCCAGCCCCACAACCATCTAAGATTGCTGCCTATCAGCCCAATGCTGACTGACTGTTGTAACTAGGCTAGGCCAGCAGTTCTGCCATCTTGAACATCCTCAATTTCTATCACTCCACCATTCGTAGTATGTCTTCAACTGCCCAGGTGCTCTCAGCTCTCCCTCTCAGACTTTCCAATCCTCCACCTCTCTATAAAAAGTTCCTTAAAACCAACTGGTTTAAACAAGCTATCGGTCATCTTCCCCAATATTGTCTTAGAACGGAGATGAAGAGAATTTTATTTCTGAGGTTTCTGCAACTTTGGAAATCTGCCTTAGAACATGGTGGACACAGTTTCCAGCCCTGAAACTCCTGAGTCCGTGGAATTGTCTTACTCAAAAAGCACTATGGTGGATGGTTGAACATATTCAAGGCTGAGTTAGACAGATTCTGTAAAACAAAGCTGCATGTGCTGAAGATCTGAAATAAAAAACAGGAATTGCTGAAGGGAATAATTCTGACCAAGGGTCACTTGACTTGAAACTTTAATTCAGTTTTACTCTGTACTGAAGCCACCAGACCTGCTGAGTTTTTCCGGCACACTGTTGTTGTTCTATTTTAAATTAGTGATGGAGATTGTGGTCATTGAATATTTTTAAGGCAGAGATGAATAGATTCTCGTTAAGCAGGGAAGCCAGAGATCTTGGGGATGGATGTAAATGTGCAAATGGAGAAAACAAGCACATCGGCATGATCTTATAAATGATGGAGCAGGCTGAAGGGGCCTTAATTTTACTCATATTTCGTATCTTCATGTGTAGTTTGGTGTCATCTTTTATTGAGCACACTTTTCCATAAGAAAGGTGCTTTCCAGTGCAAGCTTTTGCTGTCACTACAGTATTGTTTCTCAAACAGCTGTGTATTAATGCGATCCTTTTCTTTCAGTGCATTTGCCAGGAGAATGTTGAAGAAGAACATTGGGGTAGTAGTAGTGGGATTTCCAGCCACTCCCATTGTGGAATCTCGGGCTCGCTTCTGCCTGTCTGCAGCCCACACACGCCAGATGCTGGACACGGTGAGTTTCTGTTGAGCATTTCCACCAACATTCAATTTTCAGTTTTCCAATTGCGTTGAATCTTTGTTCAAGCAACTCTTTTTCAGTTCACTTCTCAATAACATATCCATGGTGTTCACAGCTGGTGAAGAGCACGGAGTGTATAAAATAAGAAGCTCAGCTCTAAATATAGGTACTTGGGTGTACAGCTGCATAATGGGGGAAGCAGTGGTGTAGTGGTAACATTACTGATCTAGTGTTCCAGGCATGTTGGCTTATGGTCTGGGGATGTGTGTTTGGACATGGTAGGTGGTGGAATTTGAATTCAGTAAACGCTAGCCCAATGCTGGCTGACTGTTGTAACTAGGCTAGGCCAGCAGTTCTTGCTCGTCCCAGACCAATATTCATATAGAAACAGGCAGTAAAAATCTTTGCGATTTATAACAGTTTTAATTAAAATCTGTGTTTTAGTGCAAAGACCACATTCTACCTTTTCCTTCTGGATATTTTTGTTGTCCAGAAGCCAACAGCCCTCTGGAAAGAACCCAGCTTATTTTTTCAACCTATTAGGATATGGAATGGGTCACACCTTTTGTGGTAGGTAGGGCTTGAGCCTTGACCACTGGCCCAGAGATAGGAACACATGCAGTACTCCATATGAACCCCAAAAGCTTTTTATTTTAATAATCAACCAACTGTGCAACCAATTAACAAAAAAACCAAACACTCCCCAGAAAATGCAGCATGACAATAAAAAAACAAATCAAAAAGATGAGATACAGGATGGAACAAACTCAAAAGTGTTGATGGGGAGGGATATCTCTGACCCCAGACCCTACCATGCCATCCCTCAAAGCCTTGAGGGTCCTGTTTGACATACCGTGTGCCCCCTCCAGACAGACCCAGGCATGGATGTGAATGGCAAAGATACCAACCCCTTCTTCCCCTTTCTTTGTTCCTTTATTTTCTATTTTTATTGAAGACCCACCATTGATCCACCCATTGAATTAACAAACATAGTAACTGCTAACAAATTCGACCAACTAGAGACAGTGATGTAAGAAAAATCAAAAGCATGGAGGAAAACAAATGAAGGACTAAGTGAAAACAGTGCTGGTGGGGGAGATAATGTACACCAGACCCCACAATGCCCCCTTCCAGTGAAGTGCCTTCGGCAGGTTTCAAGTTATAGGGACTGTATACAAGTTCTTCATGCGGACAGCGGCTGGGCATTTTTCAGGGCTGGGTGGTCTTTTTGCAACTGGAACTGCGTGAATTCTCAAGCTCCAAAAAGTTTCATTTGTACGTTAGTGAGTTGCTTGATGGTTCTCTTTGGCTGTTTGTCTGGGGTGAACTTCTATTCTGATGCAAGCCACTAGAGGGCAGTTTGGTAACAGTTCAGATCCAAGAGCCAGGAGGAGGACTGTCAGTCCTTCAGTATTCAATGAGATCATATTTGATCTGTCTCAAAATTATATTAACTGGCCTTGGCTCCACAACTTCATTGTCTCTAATCTCCTCAAGCCCTATAACCCACTGAGATAACTGCACTCTGCAGATTCCTAAGTATCCCTGATCTTAATTGTTCCACTGTTGTTTGCCATGCCTTTGACCGGTAGCACCTCGCCCCCTCTCAAAATCTGCTCCCTTTTCCTGTTTAAGATGCTCCTTAAAATCATACTCTGCCTTGCTACCTCCCTTACGTGGCTCAGTGTCAAATTTTGTTTTGTTAATACATCCATGAGGCTTTTTAATTACGTGAAGCATGCTGTCCAAATGCAAGTTATTGTTGTTACACCTTTGCGAAGCAAAAGACGTCAGTCTAGGTGTCAAAGTTACTAGTTGATCTCCAACGTCAATAGCTGTTAGTGGGCAGTGAGTTTCACATTTGGATGTGCATCCCTTCCTAGTTGAGTCTTTTCATTTCCATTTACTGTCTGACTTCACTGTGACCTTGTGGATACACCAGTTGTTTCTCAGTTATTAAAAACCGACATCCTAGCTGCCTTAGACTGGACCCGAATCTGCCCAGGTAGAGCCACCTTTGAGGATGGGTATGAAATCCCTTGAGATGATGTAGAACAGGTTTACCAAATGGTTGCCAGGTCATAGAAACCAGGAGCAAGAGTGTAGGGCATTCAGCCCTTCCAGCCTGCTGTGACATTCCCTATGGACATGGCTGATCCTCTACCTCAATGCCATATTTCCACTTCTTTCCAATAGCCCTTGATGCCTTTAAAAGCTAAAAGGTTGTCTATCTTTTTCTTCAGGCCTCCACAACTTTCTGTGATAGAGAATTCCATAGGATTCTAACCTGTGAGTGAAGAAATCTTACCTCAACTCAGTCCTAAATGCTCTACCATGTATCCTAAGGGTCTGTCCCTCATTCTAAATACATCAACCAGGGAAAATATCCTCCCTGCAACTGGTTTCCCAGCCCTATTAGAATTTTATACATTTTAGATCCTTCTAAACTGCTGTGAATACAGGCCCAGTAAAGTCAATATTTCCTTGTAGGACAGACCTGCCATCCTCAATTGAGGGAATTTTACAAGGACGTTAAATTGTAAAAGGCTGTTCTCACTTGAGCAGAGGAGTGTGACGGGAGTTTTGCGAGAAGCATCCAGAGTAGATAAAGAAAAGCCGTTCTCGTTGGCCGACTGTCTGAGAGAGTGGGGCCGTGGTTTAAAGGCTCAGGAGGTGTGATACAGAGAATGTGAGGAAGAGGTTTTTTAATCTTTTATAGTAACCTGGATGTTGCTGCCCACAAGATTGGTGAAAGAGGAGATTATCAAAGATTTTTGAAGAAGGAAACAGACAGGTACTTGAGGGAAATGAAATTGCAGAGTTTCAGGGAGAGTGTAGGGGAGTGGGTCTTTCACGATTGCTGAAAGAGAGCCAGCATGGATTTAATGGGTTAAAGGTTCTGCATCTACTCTTTAATAACTCTACATGTAATGTGATTGATTTGGGTCCAGAGAACTGATGGGAAATCTTGACTGGATGAAGCGTCAGTCAGGTACATAACTGGCCAATATCCATCCTTCCCCAATGTTCAAGCTGAGTTTGACATAAATGAATCAACCATATCAGTTTATCTTATTCTTGAATGGGATGTGGGCATCACTGGCTGGGCCAGCATTCATTACCCATCCCTAAATGCCCTGGTGCTGAGCTGCTGCTTTGAGCAATTGCAGCCCATAGAGACCAGGGCTATTGCAAAGGAGTTCCAGGATTCTGACCCAGCGACAATGAAGGAATGGCCAATATCATTCAAAGTCCGGATGGCATGTGACTTTGGTGTAATTGCAGCTGATGTGTTCCCCATACATCACCTGCTGCCCTTATCCTCCTTAGGGGCAGAGGTCGTGGGTTTGGAAAGAGCTGTCCAAGGACGCTTGCTGACTTGCTAACACTGTCAGCTCTAAGCCACAAAGCTGTGGGTCCCAATGCTACTCCAGGGTCTAGGCACAATGATAAAGACAGACACTCCTGGTGCAGCATTGTCAGAGGTACTGCCTTTTCAATGAGACATTAAACCAAAATCTCCTATGTTCCCACAGGTAAACATAAAAACTCCTATGACACTATTTAAAGAAGGGAAGGGTATTCACCCTGCCTGATGTCCCAGCCAGTACTAATCCATTAATCAACATCATAAAAACAGATGACTTGCCCTTTATCACAATGGCTGTGGGATCTTGCTGTGCTCAAATTGGCCTAATTTCCTGCATTTATAATAGTGACTACATTTCAAAGGTACATCATTGGCTGTCATGCTCCCTGATAGTTCTGGTTGTGAAGATGCTATATAAGCACAGTTTTTTTATAAATATTAAACCATTGCAGGTGCTGAATGTCCTGGATGAAATGGGTGATTACCTACAAGTCAAGTACTCCAGGCGATCTCCCTCTGTTCGTCCTGAGCTCTACAACGAGTCAGACTTTGAATTGGAAGACTGAACTACCTCTGCAGCGTGAGCATAAGCGTTTACACCACATGTGCCCCTCTACCACTCCCCATTGACGGAAACAGCATGCGTTTGCACGCGCCTCTTCCTCTTTAATGTGCGTGAATCGGGGGTGGGTGGGGGAATAAGGGCAGCAGCGAGAGGCTGCAGCAAGACGATGAACCTATCCGAGCATGTAGAGAGCGAGCCAACAAGCAACCCCTAGGGCACAGTTATTCACCAGTAACACACCATTGATGGCCTCAGACAGATGCTCCTCTGTAATGTGCCCAGCACTCTGGGAGAAGTGAGAGACAAAGAGACCAGAGAGAAAGAAATCAAAGAGTTTGGTTCACAAGTCCTGCAGCTGTCCTTTCTTCAGATGTTTGTTCACTTGTGCAGTTTGTCAATTTTGGAGTATTTTAAAAAAAAGAAAAAAATTATTTAAAAAGCACTGTTGCTGTTACTCCAGGCGAGAATTTAAATTTTTTAAAAAATCTTTCTATGCAACTATTGTAATAAATATTCATTCAGGAATTAGCCAAAAGTTAAACTCAGGCATTTTTGGGTGGGTCTTTGTTAGAATATAATTCACCTGCAATTAGATTTTCAGGATGATATTATTCATAACTTTGGATGTTTTGATGGGAAACTGTTACCAAAGAATTGCCTAATGGTATGGAATTTTGTTGAAAGTTATGGAAAATAATATACCTGTAAATACAGAAATTATAATTTTTGTAAACCTTTATCTAAAGTCCTGCTATGATTAATTTAAAATATTATCCTGGGGGAATGCAAGGCATATTCTGAATGTTCGAAGAGTGTGGTTTGGATTATTTTTAAAATGTGAAATTCTTCCTGCACATAACAGTGTAATATTTGAGGGATGAAAGGTTTTTTTTAAGGGAAGCAAAAAAATGATTAATTACTTCAGATTTCTATCCACATTTGATAATTTTTTAAAGAAGTTAATTTCAGTCATCTTCATTGCCTCGTTTTTAAATAATCTAGGTTTTACATGCCGCTTGACCGCCCTATGCTGTTTTCCTTCAGCCCATGGGAGGGAGGGAAGTGTTTCTCAGTGGTAGGGTACAAGCCATGCACTCCAATGCTGCTCCTGTCCAGGGCCCCTGACCCAAGTTCAGATCCCCTCTCGCCTTCTTGAGCCCTGGAGTTCCTTAGTCCAAGCCACAGTTGCCTGCTTGACCACTGCTGCTGTGACTGTCCTTGAGATGATGATCACAAGGCCTTTCTCCCCTCTCGGGGAAAGCTGGATATTCAGTGCTTCCAGTCGAGCCCTGATTTTGAACCTTCTGAGTGAATGTCTTTGGCCAAGGGACTGCTTGACTCTGGTATTACCCAGCATCACTCAAAGCCCATGCTTCTCAATATGATTTAGCACAGTGATAGTCATCAGTTAGGTCCCTTCACATCACAAAATTGCCAATCCATCCAGCAGTGAAGCAGCTCCATGGCTAAGAGCAAATTTTGCCATTTAAAAACAGTCTGTATTACTACAGTTTTTCACAGGTTGTTCTTTTTTTAAGAATGTTGATCTTTGCTTAAACACTTGTAACCTTTCCTTTAACCCGTAGTGATTGTTTTGTTCCATTCTTGAACCAAACATGTAGCTCAAATCATAACGTGCGTATATCCAAGATTGTTATGACTTTGTCCCTTCAGAAGAAATGGAAAAATTTGCAAAACTCAATGTCTTCCAGGTTATTGGAACGATAATGTAGTCAAATCTCGGCAGTAATACTAAACCAGTGGCTCAAATTAATGCTTAAATTCTATAACTTTAGCAGGATATGTTATTACAGTGGATCCAGATTCTAACTGTCTTTTACCTCCAGTATCAGAATTGGTGTCATCTCACCAAATGTCATTGACTGCAATTCTATGTCCAAAATGGCATCCCTTTTAAGAAGTCAGCTTGATAATAGGGTAAACCGTACTGAAATTGAAGATTCACAAACAATTATTTCCATTCCTTTAAAGTCCTCTGAGGAATTGGTTTTAACACGCCTCAGCTTATTGGCAAATGGCTTTATTAGCAGCACTGAACAGTGTGCTACATGGTGCAGAGAATACATTAGTTCCTCCCGCACAGTACTGTAGTTTTATTTGCGCTGATCTCCAGTGTCCAGTCGGATGCTAATTAAACTGACACTGTTTGTACTTTTTTGACGAACGGTTCTCTGGTTTGGGAGGCTGAAATGGTGCCATTTCCACTGATCTATACTTGCAGATGCAAGCTATGTCAAGTGGTTGGTTTTGGAGAACTTATGCATTGCAGACCAATGAGCACTGCTGCCCTGAGACTTCCTAAATAGTAACTTGTCTCCCTGCAGCTTTAGCAGTTGTTCAGTTGGTAGCACCACCATCTTGGAATCAGGAGGCTGCAGCTTCAAATCCCACGCCAGACACCTGCACAAAAATCTAGGCTACACCCCCAAGTGCAGCACTATCCCGTTCCCCCTGTGTTAAAGAAGCACAGAGGTCTTATCCATATGGACCCTGACCAAAATTTATCTCTCAATCAATTTCACAGAAAATTATTTGATTGTTTTCATTTTGCCAGAGCTTGCTGTGTACAACTTGGCTGCTGCTTTTTATGTACTACAATAGCCCACCTCAAACGTAGATCACTGGCTGTAAAGTGCTTTGGGATGACTTGAAGACAGAACAGGCACTTCAGAAATGCATGTCTGTCTTCCAATCAGATCCAGTGGGACAAAAGACAGCATTGTATGCTTGTGGCTACCTGCAGACTGTGTTTATGGATCACGTGGCTGCCTCATGAGACACTTAATGTTGTATGAGAGTAGCTGGCACATAGACATGAGTGATTTCTTTGAGGGAGTGTGCAGATTTGTAAGGCTAATACCAAGCTCGTTGGCAGGGGCAGGTGTAAAATAAATTCTCCTGGGCCACCAATCTAAAATGCCTTGGCACTTTCTAGCCAAGACAAGCTCAAGTCTGGTGAAGTTCTGAGCAGCCAGAGTCAGAAAGACAGTATTTAAAATGCCTTAAACCCTATTAGGACACTTCCAAGATGCTGAGCTGCTTCCTGTCAAAATGGGGAAAAAAGTCTGATCCTTAATTTAGTTCACAATTCACTGTCAATTAGTTCACAATCTGGAGACTGTGAAAGAACAAGCATTTAGATGCTTGTTTCTTTCCCCTCGGATTTTGAGACTGTTACAATGTAGTGGGCAAGTGCTTTGCTTGTAGCAGACAGTTTGAATTTAGAGTGTCCCAACAGGAAATGTGCTCCTCTTCCCCCCCACACCCTTGTTTCTCATCTTGACGGGCCACAAATTTCTAACTTGGATTTAATTTGATATATGCTTGCTTGCACAGCAGGGTGTCTGTGGTGACACCTTTTCACAGTTACCTTTCCATTTGTGTACACTGCTTTTCACACTGTATTTTGCTAAGGTAATCTAAGTCTTCTAATTTCAACATTTGCGCCATTTTTAGGATAACGCCCGTTGAGCATAATGTAAAAAGTTACAGTTTTACGTCTTGTGGGAATTGGCTACAACCTGTAAACCTGCCTCCATTCATTTGTCTCTGACTTACTGCATTGGATTGAAGTTTAACAGCCTCCTATGCTGGAGGAGCAAGGTCAGAATTCCTAATAAATATTCAGGTTTGATGACGATTACCACATTTTTCTAGTTGTTGAAAGCTGTAAAATCAGGCAATAATGGGCCTGAAGAAGGATGGATTCCCAGATTTCATGGGGTTATTGTCCTCAGTGGAAAACCATTTGCCAAATCTATCCTCATCAAGGTTACCTAACGATGAAACAATGTAAATCCAGTTTCTTAAAAATGTGCAATTTCCTCCCCTGAGCCCGAGCACATTCACAACTCAAGCTAAGAGAGGGACTTGGTGAAAAAGCTTTTTTCTTTAGAAAGCCAGAAAAATGTTCAGGTAAATTTGTTGCAACTTTTAATTGGATTGCACCTACCATCCATCTGGACTTACACATGTGTGCTCACTGATTCAAGAATCTGTTTACAGGATCAAAAATTGTCTTGTTACCCTCCTGGCCAGTGTAGTTACCTATGGTTGTAATCATACAGGGATGTTGTGTTTCTATACTTTTAACCATCTCGATCTTATTGGGACACAGTATCTGCGCCATAAGAAGAGTCGATGTATCTGTCAAATTCTGGCAGTTAAATGGAATGAGGGACATATTGAGCTAATTTTATTTTGCAACACTTTCATCTAGGTGAAGGAAAGCAGGCAAAGAAAATCCGATGTTCCTTGGACTCATTTAGGAATGATCCATCTAATTCAGCAAAAAAACGTTGAAAATCCACACCACTTAGATTGCAAGCACTTTTAACCCACAATCTCTGATCAGGTTTGAATTAATCCTGTCAATAACACAGCTACCTTGAATAAGCCAACCACTTTCTTGCCTCAAAATTCATTCGGCATTTGTGATAAACGTGACTGTCTACCCTTAGCCTGAATTTTTCCATGTTGTTCTGAAGGGATTACAACAACATTAGGACCTGATTTTAATTTCTAATTATGTTTGTTAAAAGATGTCCAATAGAATTATTTTGTGAACCGGTCCTAATAGTTTATGATAAGTTCTAGCAGCAGTGATAGGCCATTCCGTCTATCAAGTCTGTTTCGCTGTTCAGATTTGATAATCCTCAACTCCTATTCCTACTTTTACCCATTACCCTTTGATTCTGTTCTGACTCTCTCAGCCATGAATTATATTTAATGACTCAGACTCCACAGCTTTCTGTAGTCACGGATCCCACAAGTCCACTACCTTCTGAGAGAAAAAATTCCGCATCTCTGTCCTAACTTGATGACTTCTTACTCTGAGGATTTGCCTTCTGGTTGTAGACTCTCCCACAATGGAAAATAAACCACTCTGTATTTAACCTGCCAAGCCCTCTAAGAATCTTATTTGTTTCAGTAAGGTTATTCAATAAGAGTTCTAAACTCCAGTGACTTCATTGTAAGCCAGTCCGTGCAAATCTCATTGTTTACTACTTCTAGTTGCAAATGGGGAGGGGAAAATAAATCCTGGATAGTTCTATCAAGACATTAAATCAATTCAGGCACCTAGAGCAAAAATGAACATGGCAGAAAAATTATTTAACTTGCAATTTCAATATTAAATGTGGCAGTTTATGAACTATAAGGAAACTAGTTACAAAGGTTTATCTTTAAGCTCTAACTGCATGCACTGAGACACAGGAAATAACACAGCCAACACATACAATCTCAAAAGAAGGCTGCTACCTCTGTTCAGGTAATTGACTTCAGGTTATGGCAGGATATACTGCTGAGTCTGTGAGCGGTGTTGTGTATACTAACAGTGATTGGCAAGGATTAATTTGTAAATTTATGTATGACCTGCATGTTCTTTAATGTATTGAGTGTGAAAAGTTGGTGTATTCTTGTGTACTGACCTTTCTTGTCCATTAGAATTACAATTCCTTTTGTCACATCATTTTGTTTTGTATATCTGATGAAGACACTTGATTGGCATGAGCAAATAAAGCCATTTGCGTTCCCTTAACACTGGCCTCTTTTCTGTCTATGATCTCTGTTAAATCTCTTGATGAAATTACTGCTATTAACTAGTACATATGAGCTTTTTTTTAAAATGGAACCTATTATAGTAATTGGGATGTAGGGTTGAATGTTCCCGCAGTAACTTTAATTAGAGAGCAAAGAGAATTGAGTCTTAACACAGCAGTGATTGTCCCTTTTAAAAAAAAAACCTCTTTTTAGTATTTCAACTGAGATACAGATTAAAATAAGACAGTTAATGCCTTCATTAGAAATGCCCTCAAAGGGTTGTTTTGGAAGAACATATGCTATCCTGTATAAATTGAAATAGATGAATCTCCAAAACTCGATGCCTTCCATCCCAGGCTATTAAAAGAAATTGATGCGGAAATTACAGATGCATTAGTCATAACTTTCCAAAGCGCTCTTGATTCAGAAATGGGGCTCTTTGAATTGGAGATTACAAATGTTACTCCTGTTATTTAAGAATGGTAGAAGAAATTTGGTAACTGCAAAGCTGTCAATTTAATGTCAGATGTGGGTAAGTTACTGGAATCTATCATTGGAGACTTGAGCAAGTAATATGATCAAAGAGAGTCACCATGGGTTGTCAAATCATGCTGAAATTGTTGTAGGCAATTATTAGTGTCAGTGGGTGCTGGCTAAATGGATATCCAAAAGGCATTTGATCAAGTTTCACACAGAAGATTGTTAGCAGAAGTGACATCACTTGGAATTAGTGGTAACCTTGTGATTTAAGTCAGTGGTTGACTCAATGGTAAAGGATGGGGAGAAAGAGTTTGTTCTGAACGTCATAAGTGTTTATCCACAGAGAATTATTACTAGGTGTCACATTTAGACCATATCTGTTGACTTGGATAAGGCACAGAGTTTTATCTCCAAATTTGCAGATGGCACTAAGTTAAGGACTTCTGTAGGATAAATACATGAGAGCAGGTAGTCAGTGAGGAGCCTAGACCAATTGAGTGTGTGACAGTTGGATAGATGGAGAAGCGTGTTGCCTTGCAATCTGTCTCTGAGAAAGATATTAGAATATTTCAATGGCGAGACACTAGAAAGTTGACAAACATGATTGAACTGTTTAGGAGCAAAGTACTACAGAAGCTGGAAAACAACAAATGCGGAAGACCACAGTGGGCCAGGCAGCATCCATGGTGAAAGAGCAAACTAACATTTCGAGTCTAGGTGACTCTTCATTAGAGCTGATGTGAAGTGCGGAGGGGCCAGCATTTATGTTGGGGAGGATGGAGTGCTGGGTGAGAAAGGATGTTGATAGAATAGATTAAGTGATCAGAATTTGAGAATGCTAGAATAATGGTGTGTCTAACTGCCAAACTGGAAACAACAGACAATCCCACTGGGGGAGGGAAGAGAGGCCATAGTGATAGAGAATGTAACGAGTGAAGCTTAAAAGAAAGGGAAGGAGTGGGGTAAGTTTTTACAATTTGAAGGTGTTGAACTCAATATTGAATCTTCATTCTCGAGAAGTGGGTCACATTGCCCATTGCTAATATCCTAGAGTCAATCACATTGCTGTGGATCTGGAGTCACATGTAGACCAGACCAGTTAACCGCAGTAGTTTCCTTTGCTACAGGAGATCAATGCCCCCGTTTCTCCTCCCATGCATATCATTCACTAAACACTGTGCACAGATACTTGAAGGAATTTAGAAAGCCAAATATTATGATGGCCTTGGTCTCAAGCATGTTAGAACTCTGAAGTGTTGAAGCAATGCTTCAGTTATACTGTCACCCTCATTCAGCCACGATATTGGATTCAGATCAGGGCACAAAATGTCAGGAAAGATGTATTGACCTTGAAATGTTTGCATTGCTAATTCACCAGAATAGTACTAGGTCTTAAAGGGTTAAGTTAGGAGGAGGAGCCGCATTAACTTGGCCCATATTCATTGGAGTGTGGAAGTTTGATCTGTTGGAAATGTTTAAAATTATTTTTGGGATTTGTTTGAGGAAATACAGAGATGTGATTTCCTCTGAGGAATCATAGCACAGCAAAAGAACTGAACCACTCGGGAGAAAAGTCAGGAAGTACACATTCACACAAAAGGATTCAAAAGTCTGGAATCCGCTCCCAAAGCTGTCAAACTTGGGTCAATAAGTGTTTAAGGGGACAAGGTATTGAGGTGCGAATCAACCATGACCACATGGAATGGTAGGATACGCTGCAAGTGTGAATGGGCTCCCCTACTTTCTCTGTACGTTTTTATTTTTAAAGAAGCATTTTCCAGTACGCTGCTATGCAATTTTAGTCTTTCGGACATAGGAACAGTTGTAGGCCATTCAGGTCATCAAGTTTTCTCTACCATTCACTGAGATTGTGATTGACCTGACAATCCTCAACTTTACTATCATGCACTTTCCCCATAACCCTTGATTCCCTTCCTGATTAAAAAATCTAACTCAGCCTCAACCCTCTGTGGTAAAAAAAATTCCACCGGGTTATGCCACACCCCCCACCCAGAGAGAAGAAATTCTTCCTTCTCTCTTTTAAATGGGTAACCTCTTCTACTGAGATTATGTCTTCTGGTCGTGCATTCTCCCACAAGGTGAAACAACCTCAGCATCAAAGATAATGGGAACTGCAGATGCTGGAGAATCCGAGATAACAAAGTGTGGAGCTGGATGAACACAGCAGGCCAAGCAGCATCTTAGGATCAAGCCCTGTAAGAATCCTGTATGTCGCAATAAGGTCTTATCCCACTCTCCTAAACTCCAATGTGTACGGGGCCACAGTACTCAACCTCTCCTCAAAAGACAGTCCCTCCTCACTCAGCTGATGCCATTCACGCATTCTGTGGATTGACTCCAATGCCAGTACATCTTTCCTGAGACGATGGGCCAAAACTGCACACGGCACTCCAGATGTGGCCTGAATAATATATACAGCTAAGCCATTAGTCACATTTGGTGAGACTATCCAGACAATCCAAAGAACGAAGGGACCCACAAAGTCAGCAGCGGGATGCTTGCAGGCATCAAGGCCTGTGACAACCTCCTCAGAGGGGACCATGTGCTGGCTGCTAGGTGCAGGTCTTGGGAGCCCCATTTTTCAGCCTGCTTCTCGATCCCCGGACTGTGATTAATCTCGACGCACAAGCAAGCTAATTGAATGCTAACTTGAGTGTTTCCACATGGAGAGCAGGCAAGAAATGTAGGCCCAGGTGGAGAACAGGATTATTTCTCTAGTGCTGCCTGCATATTGCAGCAGGCCTCCAGCCAAGAGAGTCCATAGGTGAATTCCTGCTACTTTCAAATACGGCTGTAACCCGCTCTCTGATTATCCTTTCAACTTTACAGATTGGCAAATGCTCAAAAGTTCATAAATCAAGGTAAATAGAATGTAATTAAACTAGGCTGTTCACTCATGAATAAATAACCAGGTGCCATTCTTAAAGATGATTTTGATTTAAGACTCAATTTTGTTCATTCTACACCAAGCAATTTGAACACCACTCTAAACTGAATGAATGGTGTCCCAGTGAATGATTAACTTGCGAATGTAAAAATGAAAGGAATAATGAGGCCAACTTCAAATTGCTGGCTTCTTGTCCAGTTAGGGTTGCCAACATCGATTGGACGTTTTCCAGGAGGTGTTGTCACATGAGCTTGCAACTGCAAACACACTGTCCCCAACCTCACATCATTAGTCTCCTGTCACAGCCCACAGCCTATTGGAGAGCAAACAAACTTGCATTTAGATAATTGGATGGGGCTCCTGTGGCACAGTGGTACTATCTCTACCTCTGAGCCAGAAGGCCTGGGTTTGAGTACCATGCTGCTCCGGAGGTGTGTAATACCATCTCAGAATAGGCTGATTAGAAACTATTGAATTTGACATTCTTGAATTTGTCCTGATGAGGACAAAATGAAAATCAACATGTTTCTCTTTTTGACAATATACTGTCTGATTCAATGATTGTAGGTTGGATGTTCTTCTCTCCTCTGAGCCAATGTCTTGATAACTAATAAACGGGAACATGAAGGCTAATCAAAATATTGAACATATTTTAATGCCATGGTGAGTTGAATCTCAGATATGGCTCTCATAAATCAGCTGGCGGTTAATCTGTGATTCCTGGAGATTTGGCAATATGATTCCCAATCCAAACTCTCAAGCCTTCTTCATCCTTGCTCAACTATTCGGGTTGGATTCAAGAGATGTTACTGTTGGAGGCATAAAGTCATAGAGCTGTACAGCACGGAAACAGATCCTTTGGTCCAACTCGCCCATGCCGACCAGATATCTTAAATTACTCTAGTCCCATTTGCCAGCATTTGGCCCATATCCCTCTAAACCCTTCCTATTCATGTACGCATCCAGATGTCTTTTAAATGTTGTAATTGTACCAGCCTCCGCCACTTCCTCTGGCAGCTCATTCCATACACGCACCAGTTTCTGCGTGAAACCATTACGCCTTAGGTACCTTTTAAATCTTTCCCCTCTCACCTTAAGCCTAGGTTATCTAGATTTGGACTCCCCCTGCCCTGGGAAAAGACAAATTCTATTCCACGCCCCTTTTGATTTTATAAGCCACAATAAGGTCACCCCCTCAGCCTCTCACACTCCGTAGAAAATAGACCCAGTCTATTCAGCCTCTCCCTATAAGCTCAAACCCTCCAACCCTGGGGCAACATCCTTGTAAAAGTTTGCTGAATCCTTTCAAGTTTCACAATATCCTCCCTATAGTCCGGAGACCAGAATTGCACACAGCGTTCCAATGTCCTGTACAGCTGCAACATGACCTCCCAACTCCTATACTCAAAGCACTGACCAAATAAAGGGAACCACAACAAGCACTTTCTTCAGTATCCTATCTACCTACGACTCCACCTACAAAGAACTATGAAGCTGTACTCCGAGGTCCTTTTGTTCAGCAACACTCCCCAGGACATTACCATTAATTATATAAGTCCTGCCCTGATTTGCCTTTCCAAAATGCAGCACCTCACATTTATCTAAATTAAACCCCATCTGCCACTCCTCAGCCCATTGGCCCATCTGATCAAGATCACATTTTACTGTGAGGTAACCTTCGCTGTCCACTACACCTCCAATTTTGGTGTCATCTACAAACTTACTAACCATAACACCTATGTTCACATCTTAGTGTCATGAAAGATTCCTTAATTAAATAATTCACTGGGCATTGGCATTACTGACAAAGTCAGCATTTCTTGCCCATCTGTAGTTTCCTTTGGGGAGGTGGTGATGAGCTGCCTTCCTAAACCATTACTTGGTGTTGCCATCAAAATCTGGGACAGTGAGAAACGCCAGGGGCCAATAACTGGGCACTGCGGCTCAAGGGAGCATGTTTCCAAGTCAGGATGGTGAGTTGCTTGGAGAGAACTTGCAGACGGTGGTGTTCCCATGTAGCTGCTGCCCTCATCATTCTGGAGGGGAGAGATCACGGAATTAGAAGGTGCAGTCAAAGGAGCCTCGGAGAGTTGCTGCAGTTCCTCTTGTAGATAATACACACTGCTACTGCTGAGCATCGATAATGGAAGGAGTGAATGTTTCAATAGAAAAATAGAGGCAGAAATACATATGAAGAGAATTCCAGAGCGTAGGATGAATGTGGTGAATGGACTTTATCTTAAATAACATAAAACAGACAAAAGATAATTTGGCTGCTTTTATCAAATTGCATAAGGTTTAGTGCAAGCAATAAATGACAGCATGGACTAGGAAAGTTGACCTGCTGAGACTGCGATATTTTCATCTTGGAATCCTCGGAACAAGGTGAAACGGTTTCTGTTCATCCAGTTCCCGATCTCTATATTGCCCTGTATTTGTCAACATGCCCAGCTCTCCATTTTCCTAAGTTAGAAGCAGAGTGTGAGAGTGGGCACAAGTCATGGTTCCAACAATTGACTTCGGTTGCAAGAAGAGATTTGAGAAAGTGGGGTTGTCACCGTAAAACAGATAAAAAGGTTCAGTTGAGGCATTGAGAAGCATAAGGGATTTTCTCAGACAGTTAATAAGTCAAAACTGGGCCCTTTGGCAGAATGATCTGTAATCAATGGGCACAGGGTGATGAACATTGGGGAACGAGCCAGAGGGAACTGAGGAGTAATTGTCCCACACAGTGTGTTGTCATGATCTGAAAAGTATTTCCTGAAAGGATAATGGAAGCAGATTCAATAGTAATTTTCAATAGGGACACATGCTCCAAAAGGGAAAGATTACAGGACAATGGGAAAAGATCAGGGAGGGAGTGGGACTAACTGGATAGAAATTTAAGTGAGCTATGATAGAATGGCCTCGTTACTTGCTGATACTGATCTATGGGTCACTGGTGGAAAAGTCTGCAAAAAACCACTTTGGGAGGAACTGACTCGAATGTGATGCATTTTGCTCGTATAAATGCATTGTACATATATATACATTGAACAACTGTAATTTTTATCGTTGTTTAAATGAGCCGACTGCTGTGGAGAGGGGAAGTAATTGTGGCATGGAGTACAGGGAAAGGAATTTTGAATAGTTTATGCTAACATCCACTATCCTCTAGGGAGGTCTAGTTTTCACCAGGATTGTTCCGAACACAAGAACTGGATGTTATATTCCACAGGATGAATACTGTGATTAATAGTAGGGAGAATGACAAACTTGGTATGGGATATCAGCCTTCTCCCACAACATGACTCATCATTATAGAATCATAGAAATGTTACAACATAGAAGAAGTCACTTTGATGCGTCTAGCATGTGCGAGCTCACCACTACAGCAATCCAGCTAAACTCACTTCACATCCTATTATATACACCTTTCCCCTTCAGGCGCACATCCAATTCCCATTCGAAAGCCACAATCAGACCTGCCTCCGCTACACTCTCAGGCCGTGCATTCCAGATCCTCACCATTCGCTAAAAGAAATGGCTTTTGCACACTTCTTTCTTCTGCTTCTTTAGCCAATCACCTTAAATTGGCGGCCCTCTAGGTGTGGATCCTTCCACCAATGAGAACAACTCCTCTAGATCTACAGTGTCCAGACCCTTCATGATTTTGAATGCCTCAATCAAATCCCCCAATCTTCTCTAAGGTGAAGGACACATTTCCTGGTGCCTTTGTCAGCCACCACCACCTGCCCACATAATTACCCAGCATTCCCCTCATTTCAGGCAAAGTTTGGGGACACTGCCAGGCCTGTTGGTGCTGACAGGGTGTCCCAGGTTTTTGATTCAGGAACACTGAAGGATCAAGGGGTCTGGATGACAAGTGGCTTGGAGGGGAATTTTCAGGTGGTACTTGTCCCATGTATCTGTTGCCTTGTCCTTTGAGATGGGACCAGGTCTGGGTATAAGCAGTATGAGGGAGGTGCAGCACTTCCTGGAGAGAGGCCCACCGTACAATTTGGAGTGGTTCATTCTGCATTAATCCTCACCTTCATTCAACTGTCAACAGTGGTTTCAAGGTTAATAATGTAGCTGACTCAGCTGTTTGAGGGACAGGGGATCAGTCAATCACCTGAAGCTTGAATAGGGCCCCAGTGGGTATCGATTATTATTGATCCTTAGTCGGTGAGGGCCATCTCTGCTCGCCTCAGCTCTATGTAAGAGAAGGTCTGTTGAAAGCACAGGATCAGTTACCTTCACATAGTCAGGAAGGAGAGATGACATCCAGAGTGAGACCCAGCCCAAGTGAGGTTATAATTTAGTCACTTTGGGGGCCGTGTGTTAGCGGATCCCACAAAAAGAAATTTGCAGAATGTCTACAAGGTTTTTTTGGGGCAGCTTGTGGTAGAGCCCACTAGGGAACAGGGAGTTCTAGATTTGGTGATGTGTAATGAGGCAGACTTGATTAGGGAGATTAGGATGAAGGATCCCCTAGGGCGTATATAAGTTAGAATTCTCCCAGCAATTTGACAGGGAGACGCTGGAATCAGATGTAACAGTATTAAAATTGAATAAAGGTAACTACAAGGACATGAAGGGTAAACTGGCCAGAGCTGATTCGAAGAGGACTCTGCTCAGGAAGGTGATGGAGCAGGAATGACCAGAGTTTCTGGGGGCAATTCAGGAGACACAAGTGAAATTCATCCCAAGGAAGAAGAGACATCCTAAAAGGAAGACAAGTCAAGGACAGCATAAATACAAAAGAAAAAGCGCAACACGTGGTGAAGATGAGTAGAAAACCTAAGGATTAGGATGTCTTTAAATACCAACAGAAGATGACTA
Source organism: Stegostoma tigrinum (assembly GCF_030684315.1). Taxonomy (NCBI): domain Eukaryota; kingdom Metazoa; phylum Chordata; class Chondrichthyes; order Orectolobiformes; family Stegostomatidae; genus Stegostoma; species Stegostoma tigrinum. The sequence continues at coordinate 6,348,387 of NC_081362.1, read as the reverse complement.
ATAAAGGAATAGGGAAGAAGATGAAATAGGAGGGTTAGCCAGCTACCAGGATAAAAGAAGATTTTGAGAGTTTTTCGATATATTAAAGGTAAGAGAAAGGCAAGAGTGAACTTTGGACTGCTGGACAGAGATGGTGGAGAAATGGTGATATGGAACAAAGAAAAGACAGAGGAACTGAGCAATGAGTAATGAGTGAGACAAAGGAGACCCGTGGATGTGGTCTATCTGGATTTCCAGAAGACCTTTGACAAGGTGCCATAAGGGAGGCTGCTAAACAAGACAAGAGCCCACTGTGTTAGGGGCAAGATCCTGGCATGAATAGAGGATTGGCTGACTGGCAGAAGGTAGAGAGTCGGCATAAATGTCTCTTTTCAGGATAGCAGCCAGTGACTAGTGAAGTTGCACAGGGGTTGGTGTTGGGACCACATCTACTCGAGTTTTACATGAATGATCTGGACGAAGAAACTGAGGGCATTGTTGCTAAGTTTGCAAGTGACTCAAATATAGGTGGAGGAACAAGCTCGGAGAGTTGGCAAAGAAAAGGCAGGTGGAATATAAAGTGGGGACATGTGAGGTTATGCACTTTGGCAGGAAGAATAGAAGTGCAGACTACTTTCTAAAGGGAGATAGGTTTTGAAATTCGGAAGTACAAAGGAACTGAGGAGTCCTAGTTCAGGATTCTTTTAAGGTTAACGGCAGGTTCATTTGGCTGATAAAAGGGGAAAATACAATGTTGGCATTCCTTTCTAGATGCTAGCAAGAGCAGAGACGTACTCCTGACAATGTGTACGGCTCTGGTCAGATCATGATTGGAATGTTATGAGCAGTTTTGGGCCCCGTATCTAAGGAAGGATATGTCGGCGTTGAAGAGGGTTCAGAGGTAGTTTAAAAGAATGAAGGGTTTGTCATGTGAGGAGCAGTTGCGAACTCTGGGTCTGTATTCGATGGAGTTTAAAAGGATGAGGGAGGATGTTATTGAAACTTACAGAATACTGAGAGGCCTGGATAGAGCAGAGAACTTAGAATAGTACAGGAGCAGGATCTTTGGCCCAGTGACCATCACTGTACTGACCATAATATTATTCAAAACTAATCCCATCTGCCTGCACATGGTCTGTACCCTTCTGTTCCCTGTTCATGTCTCTGTCTAAATATCTCTTAAACATTGCTAACGTACCTGCTTCTATCACCGCCCCTTGGCAGCATGTTCTAGGCACCTACCACGATCTGTGAAAAAAAAACTTGCCTCACACATGTCCTTTAAACTTTCCCCCTCTCACCTTAAATGTATACCCCCTGGTATTTGATATTTCCACTCTGGGAAAAAGTCTACACCATTCCTATCTGTACCTGTCATAATTTTATATACATCTAGCAGGTCATCCTTCAGCCTCAGATGCTCTATTGAAAACAATTCAAATTTGTCCATCCCCTCCTTATAGCTAATACCCTCCAATCCAGGCAACATCCTGGTACACCTCTCCTGCACTCTCTCCAAAGTCTCCACATCATTCCTATAGTGTGACAATGGGAACTGCACACGATATTCCAAGTGTGGCCTAAATGAAGCATTATACAGCTGCAACATGACTTGCCAACTTTTATATTCAGTGCCCTGACTGTTGGAGGAAATCTTGCCATACACCTTCTTTACCACCTCATCCACTTACATTGCCACTTTTAGGGAGCTATGGATTTGCACCTCAAACCCTCAGTATATCAACGATCCAAAGGGTCCTGCCATCCATTCTGACAAAGGGTTTCAGCCTGAAAAGTTGACTTTCCTGCTCCTCAGATGCTGTTGGACCTGCTGTGCTCCTCCAGCCTCACACTTATAGAGTCTGGCTTCCAGCACCTGCAGTCCTTATTGCCTCCTGCCATTGGCTGTATGCTTTCCTCTTGCATCCTGAAGTGCATCACCTCAGAGTTATAGGAGAGACTAAGACCCAAGGGCGTAACCTCACAGTGAAGGGACCATTCTTTAGAACTGAAACGAGGAGGAATTTCTTCAGCCAGAGGGAGGTGAATCTGTGGAACTCATTCCCTCAGAGGGCTGTGGAGGCCAAGTCATTGAGTGTATTTAAGACCGAGATTGGTAGGTTTTTGATCAGTAAGGGGCTCAAAGGTTATGGAGAGGAGGCAGGAGAACGGAGTTGAGAAACATATCAACCATGATTAAATGGCAGAGAAGACTCAGTGGACTGAATGGCCTAATTCTGTTCCTGCATCTTATTGCCTAATCCTTTCAGCAGACTGCCCAAGCCAGTTAAAGATAGCCAATGGGTTTCCAACTCTTATTGGCATAGGGACTTGTCCATCATTATATGTAAGCTGGTTTTACTCAACTGAATCTGTAGATCAACCGCAAGTCTAACCATCTAGAGTACAGGTGCACACTGCATTGTTAAGCACCTAGAGCTCAGTAAGACATTAAAGATATCCTCGCTGCTGGGCCTCACTGCATCCAGATCTATCTCCAGCCATCTAGCTTTAACTTGGAAACACATCATCGTTCCTTCACTGCCATTGGATCAAAATCCTGGAAATCCCTCCCTAACACCATTATGGATGTCCCAACAGCACACAGAACTGCAGCTGTTCAAGAAGGCAGCTCACCACCACCTTCTCAAGGGCAATTAAGGACGGGTATTAAATGTTGGCCGAACGCATGATACCTACATCCCATGAGCAATTAAAAGACAAGCTGATCCCTCCTAAAGGCTCTCCTAATGAATTCCATTCTTTCATATTTGCCTGCCACTCCTGTACTACTCCTGTATTACTTCCTACTTGTCAGCATCCCATATTACTTGCCTTCGAGTGGACCAACTGCATATTTGGTCTAGCTCTTTTTGAAATCATTAATTGCACCTTCTGTCTCAAATGCAAATATGCAAAGTTAACAAGTGTGTGTGCATAGCAGTTTGTAAATGTGAGTACATTGTTATATTCCCATGGTTGGTATCTGAGGGTGATGCAGCCACATCATCCTGTATTTCTACAGGCTCTTCAATCAGAGTGATCTTGGGTGGCTTTTTATCTGTCCAAATCGCCATTTCATTGTTGCTGGGAGAAATGGGTCTTTAACTTTAGCTAACCACCACATAACAAATTGATGGTATATCATGTGCCTCATCTTAAGTCTACGTGTGCAGAAGGGTTTTGAAAGGCTTAAAAAGGGACCCGAGGTGTAAAAGGTGGTTGAGAGACTGCGGGGTTGCCCTGTTCATTGTACATAACCCTCAAATTCTGCAGCCCAGCAGCTGCAGCTAACAGCATGAGTTTGAAGAGGTGGCAGAGCCAGGGTAGAGTTAACATGCCCTGCTATCTGTTTCGGAATCTGTAGCCAATATGAACAGTGACTGTGCGTAATTCATGTGCCTTATGAATTTCTGCAAAAATTAGAATTAATCATAGAATCCCTACAGTGTGGAAACAGGCCATTCAGCCCCACGAGGCCTCACGAACCCTCCAAAGAACATCCCACCCAGACCCATCCATTTCCTTGTGACCATGCATTTACCACAGCTAACCTGCACATCCCTGAACAATACAGGCAATTTAGCATGGCCAATCCACCGTAACCTGGACATTTTTGGACTGTGGGAGGAAACTGGAGCACCTGGAGGAAACCCACACAGACACTGGGAGAATGTGCAAACTCCACACAAACAGTTGCCCGAGGGTGGAATCGAACCCGGGTCCCTGGCACTGTGAGGCTGCAGTGCTAACCACTGACCATGCCGCAGAATTAGAATTAGGATTTATCATCACATGTATTCAAGTACAGGAGTACAGTGAAAAGTGTACAAAAAAATTACCATTCCTGGCACCATCTTGGGTACGTACAAAGGTACCTAGGTACAAAATCTTAGGTACAAAGTAGAAAATAATAAAGAAACAAAGTTCTGGATGTGAGTTTGCTCGCTGAGCTGGAAGGTTAGTTTTCAGACGTTTCGTCACCATTCTAGGTAACATCATCAGTGAGCCTCTGACAAAGTGCTGGTGTTATGTCCCGCTTTCTATTTATCTGGTTAGGTTTCCTTGGGTTGGTGATGTCATTTCCTGTGTTGGTGATGTCATTTCCTAATCTTTTTCTCAGGGGATGGTAGATTGGCTCCAAATCAGTGTGTTTGGTGATGGAGTTCCGGTTGGAATGCCATGCTTCTAGGAATTCTCGTGCGTGTCTCTGTTTGGCTTGTCCTAGGATGGATGTGTTGTCCCAATCAAAGTGGTGTCCTTCCTCATCTGTATGTAAGGATACTAGTGATAGTGGGTCATGTCGTTTTGTGGCTAGTTGATGTTCATGTATCCTGATGGCTAACTTTCTGCCTGTTTGTCCAATGTAGTGTTTGTCACAGTTCTTGCAAGGTATTTTGTAGATGACGTTCGTTTTATTTGTTGTCTGTATAGGGTCTTTTAAGTTCATTAGCTGCTGTTTTAGTGTGTTGGTGGGTTTGTGGGCTACCCTGACGCCAAGAATTCCTAGAAGCATGGCATTCCAACCGGAACTCCATCAACAAACACATTGATTTGGAGCCAGTCTACCATCCCCTGAGAAAAAGAACAGGAAATGGCATCACCAACGCAGGAAATGACATCACCAACCCAAGGAAACCTAACCAGATAAATAGAAAGCAGGACATAGCACCAGTGCTTCGTCGGAGGCTCACTGATGATGTTGCCTAGAATGGTGATGAAACGTCTGAAAACTAACCTTCCAGGTCAGCGAGCAAACTCACATCCAGAAACTCAACCTGAGCTACAAATCTTCTCAAAACTCGCTAGAAACAAAGTTAAAAATTAAACATTACATTCCGTCTTAAATTAGAAGTATTCATGGAACAGAAGAAAATGCTTTTGTTTGTGTTTTGTGTGTAAGTGTGCATGCAAGGTATTTAGAGGGAGATTTCTGGATGCGTAGTTAATTTGGATTGCATGTGTGCAAGTCTGTAGCCCAACCCAGAGCTCATGGCTCTGTGGTTTCTATTGGCCACAATACCCATTGAAGTCGGATGACTGATAAACTCTCGCACAACATTAACATTTCATTGTAAAATCAGGCGTCTCATAATGCAATGCATCAACAGTTCCTCTCTTTCTCCTGGTGTATCAAATTGTAAAATGCGCTCTCAAGTCCTCTTTTCACTATGAAAGTGGCCTCTTGCTTTGTGAGTGTACGCTTGTCAAAAATTGTCAAACATAGTCCAGAAGGCAGCAGATTAACTGAATGTAGGGCCAGAGACATGGTACACTCTGGTGAAGATCCAACCTCAAACAACACAGAGCATCAAATTGTCGGACCATAGCCAGTTCCACCCACGGAATCATGACTTGGAAATAGTGCAATCCCCAAAAGTCATTGAAGAAGGCAGGGAGGCGTTGGCATGTGGGTTTAGCCATGTATTAAATACATATATTGAATAACTCCCAGCATTGAGTGAGCTTTCGTTCACTTGATATGGGCAATGCTGGTAAGACTGGTGTTCTTCCCTAATAACCTTTGAGAAGGTCTTTCTTTTTAGAGAAAACATACCTTATTCAGAAAAATTGTAAAATCGTACTTCAAAAACTCTTATCAAATATCTTAACATATTCTGCACAGACTCACTGCCACTAACCCTTATTGGTGTTTGTGCAGTGAATAATACCAACAGGGGAAGGTGGCCTGTATGATGTATTCGGTAGGAAATAAGATCGACTCTTGATTAGACAGCAAAGGTTAATTATATAATAATTACTAGCTGGTTCCACTATATCTAAGATGTGTGGTGGTCTCTTAGAAGCATATCGTATGGAAGAAGCCTTTCGGCCCATCAAGGGCACAGGGGATCAGTGGCTAGCACTTGTTGCCTCACCACACCAGGGGCCTGGGTTCAATTAAAGCCTCGGGCGACTGTCTGTGTGGAGTTTGCACATTCTCCCCATGACTGTGGGTTTCGTCCAGATGCTCCGGTTTCTTCCCACAGTCCAAAGATGTGCAGGTTAGCGTGGATTGGCCATGCTAAACTGCCCACAGTGCCCAGAGATATGCAGGCTAGGCGATTAAGTCATGGGAAATGTAGGAATAGGGTGGGGGGGCGTGATCCTGGGTAGAATGCTTTGCAGAGAGTTGTTGTGGACTTGTTGGGCCGAATGGCCTGTTTCTACAATATAGGGATTCTATGAATCTGTACTCGTTGTGAGATGCCAGTGTCAAACTGAGAGTGAGATCACATCACTTCTTTATTCCCCTGTTGTTAACACTAAAAACAATCACTAAAGTGCTATTTAGGACACACAATGCAACTAGTTAACCCCACCCAGGAACAGTCCTTTGCATCATAATGGGAGGAGCTTGTCCTGTAATTTCCGTTAAGCCTTTCAGGTACTATCTGCCTTGCACAAAACATACTATTTTGACTTGACAATTACATTGTTTGCAATAAAATTCAATATGTCTCCAAACGGCATGTTCAATTCTTAGGCACTTCAAGACAATTGCAATAACCTTAATAGTTACAGCATACACTTCATGTCAGGTAAACAGCCTATGTTTTGAATTAAAAATTTCAGAAAGCGCAATTGAATTAAACTTTTCTATATTCACCTCATTCTACTTTGTAGGTGCCTTAGAGTGATTTATTGATGCTTGTAGTGTATATTCCTTGTCAAGTCTGAGAAGGGACCTCTAATGGTGCAGTAACAGTTCCTCATAGAATTCCCATAGTGAGGAAACAGGCCATTCAGCCCACACCAGCCCTCCAAAGAGCATCCTACACACCCAACCTATCCCTGTAACCCTACAGTTCCCATGGTTCATCCACCTAACATCCACATCCCTGATACTTCCAGGCAATTTCCCATGGCCAATCCACCCTAACCTGCTCATCTTTGGACTGTGGGAAGAAATTGGAGTACCCGGAGGAAACCTGCGCAGACACGGGGAGAATGCGCAAATGCTACACAGACAGTCGCCCGAGGGTGGAATCGAACCTATGTCCCTGGCGCTGTGAGGCAGCTGTGCTAACCACTGAGCCACTATGCCAGAACACTTGGGTTCAAAGACCACCTGCGCAAGAAGTGTGCCAAAAGTCAATGACATTGCAACAGTTTCACAGCCACTACAGTGAATGTCAGATTTATTTCATTAGTTGAATCTGGGCTTCCTTGATGGACTTACAGACTCACGTCTCCCACTTAACAGTAGTTTAGCTGCTGTGCTTTCACACCACTGCAGTGGCACAAGGATAAAACCCGACAACACCTTCTCAAAACCATGATGTGGAGGTGCCGGTGTTGGACTGGGGTGGACAAAGTCAGAAATCACGCGACACCAGGTTACAGTCCGACAGGTTTACTTGAAATCACAAGCTTTCGGAGTGCTCCTCCTTCATCAGGTCACCTGCACTGTAACCTGGTGCCCTGTGACTTCTGACTTTCTCAAAAACAACCAAAGATGGGCAACGAGTGTCTTGTCAATGTCAGCCGCAGTAAAACATCCAAATAGCTGCAAGTCATTTCTACAATTGGTGGGATGACATTTTTACAAAGACTTGTTTCGACACACACACACACACACGCACGCACGCACACAGCCATCCTTTCATGATGATTTGCTGAACTCTTACCATTTTCTAGTATACCCTTTAAAACCTACACCTAGGAATAAACTGTATAACATTTGAAGCAGATATGTTTCCAGACTAAATGTACTGGAAAATCCATGTGGGCCTGGAGGCAAGTGTGGAGAGACAGATATGAATTCCTCAGAACCCTGGTTCTGGAGATAGTGGCTGAGGAAGGAGAAGTGGATGTGTGTGAGTGAATTTTGCTGAGTACCTTGTCAAACACCAGGCAATGAAAATAGCGATGAACTCAAACAAGGTGGGGAAGGAAATCCCGTCGGAGAGAAAAAAGCAGGATTCCTTCAAGGTAGACCATTCTGGAAAAGAAGTGGCAGCAAATGAAACATGGGAGCTGTTGAGCCTGGAGAGCTGCTCTGATGTTCAATGCAATTATGGCTGATTTCCCACATTATCCCCATATCTCTTTACAGCTTTATAGCAGCCAACATAATCAAAGAGGCTTCCCATCCCGGTTATACTCCTTTCCATCATCTTCCATTGGGCAGAAGATATAAAAGTTTGAAAACACACTACCAACAGATTCAAGAACAGCTTCTTCCCTGCTGCTATCAGACTTATGAATGGGCCTCTCATGTATTAAAGCTGATGTCTCTCTGCACCTTCTCTGCAGCTGTAACATTATATTCTGTATTCTGTTCTATTACTGTGATTTATACGTGTAAGGTATGATTTGCCTGGTTAGCACACAAAACAATGCTTTTCACTGTACCTCAGTACACGTGATAATAATAAATCAAATAAAATCAATCTGTAGAATGTCTCAAGACTGAGCTTCCTCAGCTCTCCACAGTAGAAAATTCAAGAGGCTCATGACTGTCTGAATGAAAACAATTCTCCCTATCGCAGTCCTAAAAGGTTGCTCCCATATTTCCAACTTGTACCCTCAGGTTCTATAGTCTCCTCAGACCAGGAGAGACGTCTCTACCTGCAGCAACCTTGTCAATCTCTTTAAGTATATTGTAGGTTTCACCGAGATCATTTGGCAAATCTGGGGAAAACAGAGATAGTTTCCCCTGTTTCTCCTTACAGGACAATTGCACCATCCAGGAGCAAGTCTGGTGAACATTTGTTGCAATGTCTAAGGTAAGGAGATTAACTCTGCAAACAGTACTCCCGCTGCAGTCTAATGACAGCTTTATATAACAGAACCAAGGCAGTTGCACTGTACCCAATACCTTTTGCTGTAAAAACTAACATCCTCTATTAGCCTTCCTAATAGTTTGCTGCACCTACAAGTTAGCCTTAAATGACTTACTGACAAGGACACCAATTTCCTTTGCACATCTACATTTTCTGACCTTTTGCCATTTAAGAAATACACTGTGCATCTGTTACTCCTATCAAAGTAGATAAGCTCACATTTTTCCGCATTATAATCCATTTGCCAAATTCTTACCCCTCATTAATTCTGTCCAAATTCTCTTGAAGCTGCTTTGCATTTTCCTCAAACAACACATTCTTTGTGTCATCTGTGAACTTGGAAATATTCCATTTGGTCTCTGATTTTTTTTTTGATATTTTTGTGAACAGCTGGAGCTCAAGTACTTGACTCTTGTGGTCCTTCACTAGTTACAGTCTGCCAATGTGAGACCAACCTGTTCATTCCAACTCTCAGTTTCCAGCTTGTTAGCAATCAGCAATCTATGCCAGTACGTTACCTCTTATCTCATGTTCTTTGATTTTCCTAACCAAACTCCAATGGGAACTTTATCAAAACTTTCAGAAGATCCTAGCATACTGTATTCACCAACTCCCCTTCTTCAAATGAACTACATTTGATTTTGAAAAATGTTGTTAAACTTGAAAGGGTGCAGGAAAGGTTTACCAGGATGTTGCTGGGGTTGGAGGGTTTGAACTATGGGGAGAGGCTGAATAGGCTGGGACTATTTTCCCTGGAGCGTTGGAGACTGAGGGGTGACTTTACAAAGGTTTATAAAATCATGAGGGGCTTGGGTGGGGTCTTTTCCCTGGAATAGGGGTGTTCAAAACTAGAGGGCATAGGTTTAAGGTGAGAGGGGAAAATATAAAATGATTCTAAGAAGCAACCATGCAGAGAGTGGTGTGTGTATAGAATGAGCTGCCAGAGGAAGTGGTGTCGGCTGGTCTAATTACATCATTTAAAAGGCGTCTGGATGGGTACATAAGTAGGAGGCATTTAGAAGGATATGGGCCAAATGCTGACAAATGGGACCAGATCAGTTTAGGATATCTGGTCGGCGTGGACAAATTGGACCGAAGGGTCAGTTTATGTGCTGTATGAATCAATGACTCTATGACTTTATGAAATGATGTTTGGTAGGATGGTGATCAATCTGTAACCTCACTTAACATGACAAAAACCAACATTAACAGAGAAACAGTTTAATGTGTGAAGTGTAAATCCAGCAAATGAATAAAAAAATGTATTGCAGATTTTAGTTAGATCATCTCCCAAGAACTCCAAAGAATGTGAGATCAAATTCTAACTTGACAGAGCCGGGTTTGGTGCTATCAGAGCAACAAGATTTCTTGCTGTCAACAGAAATTGTCCCTTAATTCTTTATCAACAGGTACAGCTCTGTTTGAAAGAGCTCACATTCACACATTTAACTTTAACAAAGGCTGAAACTGCATTAATGGAGACTGCTTCTTATTGCTGTTCCATGCGCTGTTTGACTTTTTACATTGTGCCCAGAGTAGTTTCAGTTTTTATTCCAAACAGTACAGTATCTCTTACTCAAGCCATCAATCTGACTATAACTGGATTGGATGAGTTTTTTGAGGAAATGCTGAGACATTCAGGCTTGAGCTGCAGCTTTATAAAGGGTTGTTTGGGATGGACAATGAAAAAACTATCCTATGCTATTGTTTGTCCTCCACATCAGCCTTGTTGCATCCTATTCTAACCAAACTATCAGTGCGTCCATCTTTTACTGTCCTCCTGATATCTTTCCCAACTGTAGTGTGGTACATCTGCTCATTGCACTTTTACATGAATATTATGGCCTAAACATATGGACATTGATGATGCAGGCTTCAACTTAATGGAAAGGACCTGGCTGACCATGACTGTCTCTCATTCTTATCTTTGGAAGAATTTCCAATCTGATCCTAAACCTGCTGGTCACATTTATTGACACACCCTTCTTGACAATCCAATGCTGGAGAGACACCTGAACCTGGATCTACTGGCTCAGAAGCAGGGACACTACCCACTCTTCCTAAGATGATTGTTCAGGTTGTCCTTACATACAGCAATGCTATTCACCTCACAACTCCCTGTGCTATCAATGGTCAAATGTTCTACTGATCGGTGTGTTGTAGTGGAATCTTGAACCACAATTACAAACTGGTTGTCTATTTTTACCTCTCTTAGCCACCAGTTGTGTATTTCTACATGACTTCCCCTTGAGTGTTGTGGCCTTTTCTCCTTCAGTGTCCACAGTTGGGTTCATTTCAGAACAAGTGGAGCTCTTGCCCCTCAGAAAATACTTCAAAAAGACACACAAATTGTGAGTATCAGCCAGCCATTTGTCCCCTTAAGGCCGCTCTGCCATTCCATACAATCACATATGGTTGGTCTGTGGACTCAGCTCCACATCTCCAATAACCATTGACTCCTTCGTTAGTCAAGAACCAATCCATCTCTGCATTAAAACAGGTCGATGTTCCTGTTTCCACTGCTCAGTTAAGTTGCAAAGACCCACCATCCTTGGAGAGAAGGGAATTTGCCCCATCTTAATTAGGACACCATTTTTGGTAAGTGTTAATCCCTGAAATAGTCACTTCTGGGTAGAAAGGTAAAGAGAAAAGCTTTGGAATTATTTAAGAAACAGTAGAACATTAAGTCGGAGGACAAAAGAATGTTAGGGAAGAACAAGGTAGATGTGTTTTTTTTTCTCTCTGCTGTACTTACTATTGTAGACTTAAATGCGTTTACTGCCTTCAGGAAGACATAATATTAAGCATACAGAGGTATGTACATTGAATAATTAACAACAGGATAATTTCTAAGGGTCCATTCCAATTCCGTTAGTGCGTCTTGCCTTCAGTTCACACCCTAGAAATTGGTATTTGTTTTAATAACTGGTCTCAGAGTCGCTGTGAAATTCAGTTGCCCTGCCACGTTGGCACTGTAAATAGAAATGCATTTTTTAAATTGGCAGTTTCAGGAATGACTTGAAGCAGGAAGGGTGTATCTGTCACAAGTGGTTGTGGTGAAGACAGCACTCAGTGCTGATAACATTTATTTATAATCCAGCTGAAGAAACTAAATGAGACTTCCATGTACAACGAGTTGCCACGTCACTGGAGCATCTCAAAGCTCCTCGTACAGCCGGTTCCTTTTCGTAAGAAATTGACTGCTGGGCTCAGAGATGGATACAGTGCAAAGTGAGGCCATTCATTGCACCTGCAAACCCCAGCCCTGTGAAAGAGCCATCCAATTGGTCACATGCATCCCCATTGCCCCACAAGGTTTACCTCTTGAAGGGCTTATCCAAACACCTCTCGGACGGTGAAGATTTTTGTGAGGGTGCAGCAACAATGGGCAGGAACGTTTTCCTGGTTACCGTCAAGTTCTGAGGAAGGGTCTCCGGACCTGAAACATTAACTGTGTTTTTTTCTTCACAGATGCTGCCAGACCTGCTGAGCTTTTCCAGCAACTCCTGTTTTTTTATTAGATTTCTTTATTGGACTTAAATTCTAGAATGTGGGACTTCAGTGGCATGGAGAGGCTGGGGAAGATCAGGCTGTTTCTCAGAGAGAGATTTCATAGACAGATGCTCAAAATCATGAGGAGTATGGATGGAGTGGGTAAGGAGAAACACATCAAGTCATCGAAGCTTTCACAGAAAGAGGCCATTCAGCCCATTGTGTCCCACTTAGCATCCAACATCCATCTACTCTACTCCCTTTTTCCAGTGCCTGATCTGCAGTCATGTGTGCTGTGGTGATTCAAGTGCCCGTCCAAATATTTCTTCAATGTCTTGTGGGTTCCGAACACTCACCGCCTCCGAGTAAAAAGATATTTCCTCAAATCCCGTCTGTACCTCCTGCTCCTGTCCCTAAAACACTGTTCCCCTGCTTACTGACCTCCCTGCTAATGGAAAACATTTGTCTCTATCTACCCTGTCTATGCTCCTCAGAGCTTTGTAAAGCTCAACCAGGTCTGCCCTCACTGTTCTCTGCTCTAAGGACCACAAACCCAGCCTGTCCAATCTCCCCTCATAACTGAATCGCTCCACCCCAGGCAACGTCCTGGAGTATCTTCTCTGCACCCTCTCTAATGCAACTATATCCTTTTTTTACTCAGGCTCCTCTTCTTCTTTTCTCTTACTCTGTGAGTTGTATGCTCTCAAACCATCCATCTCTCCTTGGGAGCTCCTTCCTTTCTCAATAGAAACCCAGTTTCCGCTGGTAGAGTTTGAGATTGGCCACCAAATTATGATGACTGGCAAATAAACCCAAGATGACCCAGAGGAATAGATTTTTAGCGCAGTGAGTCTTTGAGGATTTGGAGAGTGTGGTGGAGACAGATTCAATTGTGTTTTTCGAACATGGGAGCCGTGTATAAGCTGCTGAAGGGAAAACAGATACAGGTATTCAAGGATAGGAGATGGCAATGGAATGAGCTCTGAAAGAGAACACGTATGGGCTAGATGGGTCAAATGGCCTCGTTCAGTACAAATATTTTGATTCGATAAATCAGTTTCTGCTTGCTCACCACCCCACAACTCCCTCCAACCCTCACTTTCAGGCAAGGCAGTCTGGGTGATAATTGCTAGATAACCAAAGCTAACCATAGCTACTCAGCTGTTTGGGCTCTATCTCCACCTATCATTTACTCCCTACCCACAACCTCCACCCCATCTTCTGCAATAAAAACCAACGTTTTCCTGGTTACCGTCAAGTTCTGAGGAAGGGTCTCCGGACCTGAAACATTAACTGTTTTTTTCTTCACAGATGCTGCCAGACCTGCTGAGCTTTTCCAGCAACTCCTGTTTTTTTATTAGATTTCTTTATTGGACTTAAATTCCTTCGGCTCCCATGATGGGATTTGAACGCACGGTCCCAGAGCATTAAGCCAATGGGTTACTAGTCCAGTCATATCACCACCTTTTCCTCTCAAGTAGCAAGTTAATGTCTACAGGAATGATCAGCCAAGGTGGATGGGAGTTAGGTGGGGTGGATGGACAAGAGAGTGTGGGGGAGCTGTGTAGCACTGGTGAGGACATGGGGATGGAGCGAAGGTGAGAAGTTTGTGTGTAAAATAATGTACGGTTGTGTAGGGGCTGTGAAGTACATGGAAGGTAATGCACGTGTCAATAAAACCTTGTAGCAGGACCATCCAGCCCATTGAATCTGATCTGCCATGATCTCTTGGCAAATCTGATAATCCACAATTCCACTTTCCTGCTTTTCTCCGTGTCCCTTGATTCCTTTCCTGATTAAAAATCCAACATCCAGTCTGTCCATGGCAGGTTAGCAGAAACACAGACTTGTAGCACGGAGGGAGGCTATTTGGCCCATCGTGTCTGCGCTGGCTCTCCGAATGGGCATCATGACTTGGAGCTATTCCCCCATCTCCTTGTTTCTATTTAAATCATCATCCAATCCCCTCTTGGATGTCTCAATTGAATGTGTGCCGCCACCCCCCCCCCCCCCAAACACATTTCCAGGCAGTGCATTCAGATGTTGTGAGGTGTGTCAGGGAGTAACTCCAATTCTGCGGAGAGATGATAAGTTCAGGAGTTTAAACGTTTTGGGGTTTGGGGTGTGTGTGTGTGTGTTGGAGGTTAAGGTGGATTAAGATCAGTACGGATGAAGCTGAGGAAGGTGATAGTGTGTAGGGAGTAGCTGGGTTTGATTTCGAGGCAGGTTGCATGTTCCTGAGGACAAGTATTCCAGTTGATGTTTGGATAGACACATGTTGGCACTCAAAGTGTTTTTGGGGTGTAGCGGCAGTTGTTAGGGAAGAGTACTCTTTATGGGCTAGATGAGGGCTGAACACAAATGAGGTGAATGAGTGTGAGGGAATTGGAGGCTGTACTTGCAGAGGGCATGTGTATATTTGGAGTATTGTGTACTGAGCAACAATTGGATAACTTGGATGGATGTATATGTCTGGGGATTTTGTAATGACGGGGGGGGGGTGAATGAATGGACTCACATCATGAGTCCATCTACAGGACGCTGACCGCAGCGGTTGAAGGCAGCAGTTTGCTACCACCCTCTCAAGGGCAATTAGGGATGGACAATAAGTGCTGGCTCAGCCCATGATGCCCATTTTCCATGATTGAGTGAAATAAAAGGATCGATGTGTGGTGGGAGGGGTGTCACTCAATTGTGGCATTGAGAGTATGAAGTGAATGTGAGAGTGTGACAGGGTTAGAGAGGTTAGGGGCAAACGGTAAGTGAGGGGGGAGTAGGTGTGTGGGTGGGAGGGAGGGTTAGGTGAGTAGGGGCTTTGGGGCAGTTACATGTGATGGCAGGATGATTGACTTAATTTCGACTGTGATGCGGACACAGAGGAAAGATGACCGCAGACCAAGGGGTTGGAGGTCGGGGGACCTGAATTGGATCGGGGGAAAAGGAACATCTTTGGGAGAAAAGGGACCACCCAGGAAGGAAGGCACGCCCAGGTGAGAAAGGGAAGGACACCCATGGGAGGGGTGGGGGGCACAGATGGGAGAGATGTGCAGCCAGTGAACTGACAGAGACAGAACGAGGAAAGGCAGTAGCAAGAGGTAGTGATCAGAGTGGAAAGAGGGAGAGACAGAGGCAGGAAGCAAAGGGGCCGAGGGAGGGAGAGAGAGGGATTGAGACAGAGAAAAATTGAGGGAGGGAAGGAGGCAGCAAGATTGAAGGAATGAGGGCGAGAGAGATTGGAGGAGAGTGTGTGTGAGGGAGAGATTAAGGGGAAGGGAAGGGGGTGGTGATTGAGGGAGAGATTGAAAGGAAGAAAGGATTGGGGGAGAGGAAGCTGATGGCCAGGCTCTTGAGAGAGTGAGTGAGAGGCAGGAGGAGGGAGTCCAGGGGAATCTAGTTGTAACCAGAGAGAGAGAGGGGAGGGGGCTGAGAATGAAGGAGTTGCAGCAGGGGCTGGGAGCTGGAGGGTGAGCGTTCAGCAGGAGACAGGGGGAGAGAGAGAGAGAGAGCAATTTAATTCCTGGAGAATGAGCCAGAGCGGGACGCTGCATTTGGATGGTCACTGGGTGGAATATTAACCTCTCTCCCCACTTTCCCCTTCCTCACTGTGTCCCTGCTCTGCCTCCCACAAGCTACGGCTCTCCCCGTTTTCCCTGTTGTTGTGTGAAAAGTTTGCGAAGTGGAGACGGGAGCGAGTGCCGAGCCCCCGAGCCCGGCTCAGCCCCAGAGCAGCTGTCCCCGGGCGGCGGAGAGTGAGAGCCGCGGCCGCTTCCCCGGCGCTGGGCGGCGGCTCCGCAGGATGGCTCGGCTCGCTGGCGAACTGCTGCTGCTGCTCGGGCTTCTCATCCTCACCATCCACATCACAGTGCTCAGGAGCATTCCCCTCGCTCAACAGGCTGACAACAGCACCGCACAGGTAATTCGTCTCTCTCTCTCTCACACACACTCACTCACACACACACACACACAGGGACAGCGAGACAAAACTGGGCAAGCGTGTGCGAGAAATAGCGAGGGACACAGGTAACTAAAGACTGTGTGTGAGAAATAGCGAGGGACACACAGATAACCAGAGACTGTGTATGAGAGACAACTGGACAGACGAGAGACAACTCGACAGTGTGAGAGAAATAATGAGAGAGGTATAATGAACAAGGAGGGGAGTAAGATTGAGACAGGATCAACCAGAGAATGGAGTGTATGAGAGGGAGAAGGAAAACAGAGAATGCAAAGTGAATAGTGTGTCGACAGCAAGAGTGAGAGAGAGAACAGTGGGAGTGTGTGAGAATAGTGCCTGAGCGCAAGAGAAGATAGTATGTGAGAGTAATGAGTGTGTGTGTGCGCGGGAGAATATAGTGAGTGTGTGTGTGTATGTGCGGGAGAACATAGCGAGCGTGTGTGTTTGTGTATGTGCGGGAGAACATAGCGAGCGTGTGTGTGTATGTGCGGGAGAACATAGCGAGCGTGTGTGTGTGTGTGCGGGAGAACATAGTGAGCGTGTGTGTGTGTGTGTATGTGCGGGAGAATATAGCGAGCGAGTGTGTGTGTGCAGGAGAACATAGCGAGCGTGTGTGTGTGTTTATGTGCGGGAGAACATAGTGAGTGAGTGTGTGTGCAGGAGAACATAGCGAGCGTGTGTGTATGTGTGGGAGAACATAGCGAGCGTGTGTGTGTGTATGTGCGGGAGAACATAGCGAGCGTGTGTGTGTGTGCGGGAGAACATAGCGAGTGAGTGTGTGTGTGTGTGTATGTGTGGGAGAACATAGCGAGCGTGTGTGTATGTGCGGGAGAACATAGCGAGTGAGTGTGTGTGTATGTGCGGGAGAATATAGCGAGCGTGTGTGTGTGTGCGGGAGAACATAGCGAGTGAGTGTGTGTGTGTATGTGCGGGAGAACATAGCGAGCGTGTGTGTGTGTGTATGTGCGGGAGAACATAGCGAGTGAGTGTGTGTGTGTATGTGCGGGAGAACATAGCGAGCGTGTGTGTGTGTATGTGCGGGAGAACATAGCGAGCGTGTGTGTGTGTGTGCGGGAGAACATAGCGAGCGTGTGTGTGTGTGTATGTGCGGGAGAACATAGCGAGTGAGTGTGTGTGTGTGTGTGCGGGAGAACATAGTGAGCGTGTGTGTGTGTGTGTATGTGCGGGAGAATATAGCGAGCGAGTGTGTGTGTGCAGGAGAACATAGCGAGCGTGTGTGTGTGTTTATGTGCGGGAGAACATAGTGAGTGAGTGTGTGTGCAGGAGAACATAGCGAGCGTGTGTGTATGTGTGGGAGAACATAGCGAGCGTGTGTGTGTGTATGTGCGGGAGAACATAGCGAGCGTGTGTGTGTGTGCGGGAGAACATAGCGAGTGAGTGTGTGTGTGTGTGTATGTGTGGGAGAACATAGCGAGCGTGTGTGTATGTGCGGGAGAACATAGCGAGTGAGTGTGTGTGTATGTGCGGGAGAATATAGCGAGCGTGTGTGTGTGCGGGAGAACATAGCGAGTGAGTGTGTGTGTGTATGTGCGGGAGAACATAGCGAGCGTGTGTGTGTGTGTGTATGTGCGGGAGAACATAGCGAGTGAGTGTGTGTGTGTATGTGCGGGAGAACATAGCGAGCGTGTGTGTGTGTATGTGCGGGAGAACATAGCGAGCGTGTGTGTGTGTGTGCGGGAGAACATAGCGAGCGTGTGTGTGTGTGTATGTGCGGGAGAACATAGCGAGTGAGTGTGTGTGTGTATGTGCAGGAGAACATAGCGAGTGTGTGTGTATGTGCGGGAGAACATAGCGAGTGAGTGTGTGTGTGTGTATGTGCGGGAGAACATAGCGAGCGTGTGTGTATGTGCGGGAGAACATAGCGAGTGAGTGTGTGTATGTGCGGGAGAATATAGCGAGCGAGTGTGTGTGTGTGTGTATGTGCGGGAGAACATAGCGAGCGTGTGTGTATGTGCGGGAGAACATAGCGAGTGAGTGTGTGTGTGTATGTGCGGGAGAACATAGCGAGCGAGTGTGTGTATGTGCGGGAGAACATAGCGAGCGTGTGTGTGTGTGTATGTGCGGGAGAACATAGCGAGTGAGTGTGTATGTGCGGGAGAACATAGCGAGCGTGTGTGTGTGTGTGTGTGCGGGAGAACATAGCGAGCGAGTGTGTGTGTGTGTATATGCGGGAGAACATAGCGAGTGAGTGTGTGTGTGTATGTGCAGGAGAACATAGCGAGTGAGTGTGTATGTGTGTATATGCGGGAGAACATAGCGAGTGAGTGTGTGTGTGTATGTGCAGGAGAACATAGCGAGTGAGTGTGTATGTGCGGGAGAACATAGTGAGTGTGTGTGTATGTGCGGGAGAACATAGCGAGCGTGTGTGTGTGCGGGGGAACATAGCGAGTGTGTGTGTGTGCGGGAGAACATAGCGAGTGTGTGTGTATGTGCGGGAGAACATAGCGAGTGTGTGTGTGTGCGGGAGAACATAGCGAGTGTGTGTGTATGTGCGGGAGAACATAGCGAGTGTGTGTGTATGTGCGGGAGAACATAGCGAGTGTGTGTGTGTGCGGGGGAACATAGCGAGTGTGTGTGTGTGCCGGGGAACATAGCGAGTGTGTGTGTATGTGCGGGAGAATATAGCGAGCGAGTGTGTGTGTGTGGGAGAACATAGCAAGCGAGCGAGTGTGTGTGTGTGCGGGAGAACATAGTGAGTGTGTGTATGTGCAAGAGAATATAGCGAGTGTGTGTATGTGCGGGAGAACATAGCAAGCGAGTGTGTGTGTGTGTGAGGGAGAATATAGCGAGTGTGTGTATGTGCGGGAGAACATAACGAGCGTGTGTGTGTGTGTGTGTGCGGGAGAACATAGCGAGCTTGTGTGTGTGCGGGAGAACATAGCGTGTGTGTGTGTGTGTGTGTGAGAGAGAGAATAGCGAGTGAGTGAGTGAGTGTGTGTGTGTGTGTGAGAGAAAGAAATTGAGAAGCTGTAAGAGAGAGAGAGAAACATAATGTAAAAGACAGATGAAGACAGAGAGACAGTGAAATAGACAGATTGAGGCCGAGAAAGAGTGAAAGAGATAAAGATGGAAAAAGATGAGAAATGATAGATGCAGACAGATAATGTAAGACAGTGAGCGCAAGACAGAATGAAAGATGATGAGAATGATAGAAGGAGAGAGATAGTAAAAGAGATAATGAAAGATGGGGGAGGGGAGAAATTTGTCTCGAGAGAAAGATAGACTGGGTCATATGGTGTGATAGGCATCAGAGAGGAAGAGATTGACTGAGATAAACAGTGAGAGAGTGAGACATCGAGAAAGAGTGAGAGAATGAAAGACAGATAGAAAGAACAATAGGGAGAGATTGACACAGAGTGTGTGTGTTTGTGTGTGTATGTGTTTGTGTGTGTTTGTGTGTGTGTGTGTATGAGAGAGAGAGAGCTATATTAGAGAGTTTAGTGAGAAAATGACAGCCCGAAATAGACAAAATAATCAGGGTGGAGGAGTATGTTGAGAGAAATGTACTGATTAAATCTTTTGGTGTTTTAAAATGCATTATTGTAATTGATTATTTCCATTTATGATGATCAATCCCATTGTTCCTAAAACAGAATCAGTTCAGAAGGTACCTGGTTTGAAAAGGGTTCTAATGGGTACTCAGCATGTGTGAAAAGTAAAGATTTAAGTGATTTCTGACAATGTTTAGAGACTAACATTATAGTGCAAAACACTTGAATTTAGCAGTGAGTTCCATTCAAAATTTCAGCGGCTGTAACTCAGTGAGATGGATTCTATGTGCCCTCTCAATTTTGAGTAGGTGCTTCCTGGAGGTGCTCCCTACTCACACTGCTCCCATTTTCACAAGACAGTGCTCAAAGTCAGAGTTCCGAATGCCTCCACTGACCCTCTCCCAGGAGGATAGGGAGTGAGGAATGGATCCTGACTGTTTCCAAATGGGTCATTCCAAATGCAATTCATGGGAGGTCAGCGTTGAACTTCAGCAGGTATTTTACTTGCTAGCTAGATATTGTGAGCCTGGGACCAATCCAGGACACTGTCAATTTGAGAGACAGGTAATATTCGGAATTCAGCTGGGCACACATTTTTGAAAGGCTGGCACTCAGTTCCAAGTACCAATCTTGTACTTGCTTGTGTAGAAATCTTTGTGAGCATTCATATATCAGTATTAGCCTCTGATGTCTCAATAAGTAGGTTTTTCCCCAGGGTTGGGGAATCCAGAACTAGAAGGCACAGGTTTAATGTGCGAGGGCAAAGCTTTCAAAGGGACCTAAGGAGCAGAGAGTCATATGTGTATGGAATGAGCTGCCAGGGGAAGTGGTGGACGCTGGTACGATTACAACATTTAAAAGGCATTGGGATGGATATGTGATTGAGAAGGATATGGGCTAAACGCTAGCAAATGGGATTAGGATAATTTAGGATATCTGGTCAGCGTGGACATGTTAAGCTGAAGGGTCTGTTTCCATACTCTACATTTCTATAATGCTATAAATATAGTTGGGTTAAGTCAGTGTTTCATAAAAGGATATTGCTAACCAGTCACATATCCTGATGATAGAGGAGGTACAAAATGAATATTTGCATCAGTGTTTACCGTGGTGAAGCATATGGAGGAGAGATAGTAAAACAGATGATGAAAGATGGTTGGGGGCGGTGGTAGCGGAGAAATACCCAAGGTCTTCACTCCAGGGTAGGGGAGTCCAAAACCAGAGGGCATAGGTTTAGGGTGAGAGGGGAAAGACATAAAAAGGCAATGTTTTCACGTAGAGGATGGTGCGTGCATGGAATGAGCTGCCAGAGGAAGTGGCGGAGGCTGGTACAATTACAACAGTTTAAAAGGCATCTGGATGGGTACATGGATAGGAAGGGTTTGGAGGGATATGGGCCAAATGCTGGCAAATGGGACTGAGTTTATGTAGGATATCTGGTCGGCATGAATGAGTTGGACCAAAGGGTCTGTTTCTGTGCTGTACATCTGTGTGATCGTATGACTCTGTTTGGATAAAACGGTGCGGTGTCAGGAACAAGTGTACAGTCCAAAGTACACAGATCGCTTTTGGACAATTTTTAAGGTTACAATTACTGTGACAAAAGGCTTGAAAGGCAGCAGGAACTTGTGCGGGGATTGCCGTAACACGTGATGCTTCAAATCAGCATCAATCTGACTTGGAAAGTGAAAGTTGCATCTTGAAGTGTTTCGAATGGATGGTCTGTGGAGTAACTATAAGACTGTTTCGATCTGATTTTCAGACTCAGGCCCAATTCGCACTTCATTGTTGAGGTGAATGCCAAGACTCAGGAAGGAAGATTGGATCTGTCCTGACACTGAGAGGAGGTGAACAATCTCTCTCCAGTGTGAGATAGCCTGTGTTTGACCTCACGCTAGACAATGAAGTGAATTCCCTCCCAGACACACACAGCAAAGGAAAGCCTTCTCCCCAGTATGAACACGACTGTTTTTTCAGGTTAGGCCAGATGGCAGGACATACAAGGCTACAGTGTTGGAAAATGAGATGAAAACAGTTAGGTGGTTGCTTTTGAATGGTGCAGCCACGATGGACTGAAGGGCCTTTTTCTGTGCTGTAGACCCCAATATGGCTATGACAAGGGACATAAGTTGGACTGTTTGCGTACATTACGACAATATCCGCACACCACCCCATCAGCTACTCTGTACAGCTGAATAAGACCGCTTCCTTTTTTGTTGGTGGCCCTCATTCATGCTGAAATCTTCATTCAAGCCAATGTTATCTCTAGACTTGGCGGGTTCCAGTGCACTCTTGGCCAGTGCTGAAACTTGTTGCTGCTCCAGCCCGTACTTGCTCTAAGCTCAGTTCACTCACGCCCCTGCACTCACTGACCAGCAATTACCCCAGCACAACAGTGCCTTGATTTAAAAATTCTCATCCTTGTCTTCAAATCCCTCCATCATTTCGATCTTCCCTCCCACTATCATCTCGTTTAACCCCAATGATCTACTGAAATCTCTGTACTCTTCTAATTCTGAGCTTTTGGTTATCTTGAATGAATTCACCATTTGCTTTCAGAAGCCCCCAAGCCTGAAATTCAAAATTTCCTCCCCATCCTTCTCCAACTCTCTACCTCTTTTCCTTCCTTTTAAAGATGCTCCTTGTAGCCTACCTCTCTGACCAAAGCTGTGACCAATGGCTTTCTGACCTATTTGCTCCGACATCTAAGGCAGGAATGGAGTCGAGTGTAATCAGATCATCCATGATCTCGTTGAATGACAGAGCAGACTTGACGGGCTGAGTGGCCTACTTCTCTGAATGCTCCTACATCTTACGACCTTACCTGCTCCAATATCTCTTTACCTGTCTTAACTCCTCATTATTCTGTGCAAAACTTTGGGACATTTTTTTGCATTAGAGATCCTCTATAAATACAAGCTTTTGGTTAATGTACTAATGAAAGGCTATAATGAGAGACTGTCACTGAGTCAAAATCCTGGAACTCCCTCCTTAACAACATGTGGGTATACCTACACCACAAGGACCGCAGTGGCTCAAGAGACATCTCAAATGCAGTTAAGGATAGGCAATAGCTACTGGCCAAGCCAGCGACACCCACATCCCTTGAAATAAACAGAAAATCTTGCCCTACGCCTGAGGAAGGCTGCAGTAATAGTTAGAACATGGACTCTCTATTGATCTACTGAGTTATCAGAAACATAATGTGCTGTTTAGACCAGGGAACTCACAAGTTTACGTCCTGATTGGAAAGGAATTGCTCATCATTGCATTGGTTGTGGGCAATGTGTTTCATAGGCTCACACTTGGTGACTCAATGCTTGCCGAAAGAAAATGTGCAAATGCTGGAGACAATTTACAATTGTGTTCCCCACCATGTTCAAAACTTCGATTGATAGTGCATGAACTGTGACCACATTGCCAAGGTACAGTCACTACCTATGGACTTGTGCCTTTGCATGGGATTGAAAGGGGGAGGAAAAAGGTTTCGGAGGATAAATATCCATTAAAATGTAACAGGACCTTCAGTGTAGCGCGCATAAATTCGTCTGATGTTGTTCTGTCCTTGGCACCTCCTGCCAAAATTCTTTGCATGCTATAGCCTGATTTGTACTGTGTTAACCGCTGAGTAACTGCTAGGAAAGAAATCAAAAGCACATCATTTCATGCAAAGCCTGACCATATTTTGTGAAAAGTGACTACGCTCCCAGCAGGCAATGCACCTACATCTGTTTCACCAGCTTTCAGTTGCTGTTCGGAAATTGTTCGGCTGTTATGTTAATCATTTGTAACGTCATTAGAGTTTGAGATTTAAAACCTAAGGGATTGTGCTGGTATTGTATGCAGCGATCTAACATCTATTCTCATCCTGCACCTGCTTGTAACAATGTATTTCTGGTGTTTTATTGATGGCCTTTTGCATATGAAAGCTATAAAAGTCCAAAATTTCACAGGAGTCAGAACAACACAACACATTCCTGTTATTGTGTGCAATCCTCAGCGTGCTATCACTTTTGTATTGAACCCCATGTGACTGAATATTTGAACCATATTTGAAGCCTGTCCATCATCTACAAGGCACAAGTCAGGAGTGTGAGGGAATACTTCCCACTTGCCTGGATGGGTGCAGCTCCAATAATAACAAAGCTTGACACATTCCAGGACAAAGCAGCTCACTTGATTGGCACCACATCCACAAACATCCACTCCTCCACCACCGACGGTCAGTAGCAGCAGTGTGTACAAGATGCACTGCAGAAGTTCACCAAGGTCCTTAGACAACACCTTTCAAATTCACAACCACATCTGTCTATTAGGACAATGGCAGATTCATGGGGACGCCACATCCTGAACTTTCTCCTCTGAGCCGCTCACCATCCTGGCTTGGAAATATATCGCTGTCCCTTCAGTGTCACTTCCAAAATCCCGGAATATTCTCATTGTGTGTCTAGCTACAGCACATGGACTGCAGAGGTTCAAGAAGACAGCTCCCCACCACCTTCACAAGGGTAACTAGGGATGGGCAATATGTGCTGGCAAGACAGCGACACCTAGCTCCAATAAGTGAATAAATAAGGACTAACGTTCTGTCATAAAGACTTAAATACTTGTCAATCAGACCTGCTTATTATTCAAGAATAAAGGAGGGAATTTAATTGTATTGTTTTTGCAAATGCCCATTATTTTTGGGGGGGAGTGCAACTTCAGAGCAGTTTCAACAACAACAGCGCATGTTTACATTGGCACTCTGAAGCTAATGCTTTGTCCCAAGGTAGTTCATAGAGGCATTGTAAAATGAAATATGACACTGAGCCACACAGGGTAATGTTAGATCATAGGACCAAAGCTTGGCTCAGAGAGAAATTTTGAGCAGGATGTTAAAGCAGGAGAGAGGGGTAGGGGGAGATGTAGGAGAGTATTGCAATGGTTGGGGTCTAGGTAACTGCAAACATGGCCTTTCATGGTGAAGCAGTTGGCACAAGAGGTCAGAATTATTTGAGTGTAGTTGTAGTAGGGAGTTGTAACGTCCAGAGGAGATTCCCAGACTAGGGAGGGGCAGAGGCCACAGAGGAAAATTCACTGAGGAGTTTGGGTTATTAACTACGGACATTTCACAGGCCCAAGGAGGCAGCTTTGAAAGGGAGACCTGGACCCCCATCAGCCAGAATGGGGCTCAGTTTGGGACTCTGATTTTTTCCCACCACCCAGAAGCCCTCTCGCTGAGATGCAACGTTGGCTGCAATTAGACACCAGCTCTGGCCAATAAAGAGCAATAAAGATGGGAAGGGGCCTGCCTGGGACATCCCAGAGTCTCACAGGGCCCCACAGTTCCATGTTGGATGACCTCCTGGCGACAAGACAGGGACCAATCAGAACTGAGGGCTCCGTGCTCCAGTGAGACGGCCATTGTCTATGTAAGGTCTCAATTGTAGCTTAAAGACTTTCGGATGAGTTTTTAACTTCTACTCCCCATAGCCTTACCAACATTCCCTGTTTACTTTTGGAATTTTAGTCATGTTTCCAAAGATGCTTCCATTTTGAGCTCCTCTTGTGATTGCCTTTCTGCTTGACTGGTGCCCACCTCTCCCAGCTCTGGGCCTTCTGAGACCCCACTGAACCCACCCACCATCCTTAATTAGACACTGAGACAGTCAGTAAGACTGCCACCTCCCAGAAGATCACATGTCAGAGAGTGTGCTGCAGCCCCTTATTGTTTTGGGATCCAGAAACTGACCCAATGCCTGAGTGGAATCCACCAGCAGAAAATGGGAATAGGAGTCAGAAACTAAACGCTCTGCTGTTTAGAGTCCTACCTGGCACATAGGAAAATGGCTGTGATCATTGCAGGTCAGTCATTACAGCTCCAGGACATCTCTGCAGGGGTTCCTCAGTGTGGCTTAGAGGTAGGGGCACTGCCACTGCATCAGAAGCATGCTTCCTAGGGTAGCGTTCTAGGACCAACCATCTCCAGCTGCTTCATCAATCACCTTCCCTCCATCATAAGGTCAGAAGTGGGCATATTTGGCGATGATTGTACCATTCACGATTTCTCAGATACTGAAGCAGTCCATGTTCAAATGCAACATGGTCTGGACAATATTCAGGCTTGGGGTTGTAAGTGGCAACAAATATTTGAGCCACAAGGTTCCAATCAATGACTATTCCAATAGTCTAATCATCTCCCCATGGCATTCAATGGCATTATCCTCACGGAAGCTCCCCATATTAACCAGGGAGTTAACCTTAATCAGAATCCGAACTGGACCCATATAAATACCATGGTTACAAGGTCAGGTTTGAGGCTTGGAAGTCTCCACCAGATAACTCGCCTCCTGACTCCCCAAAACCTGTCCACCATCTACAAGTCAGGAATATGAAGGAATACTCCCCACTTGCCTGGAAGGGTGCAGCTCCAATTTCACGTGAAAGGCTCTGTCTGGGACAAAGCTGCCTGTTTGGTTGGTACCCCATCCACTGCATTTAACATTTGTGCCTTTAGTGCTCAATAGCAGCAGTGTGTACCATCTACAAGATGCATCATAGTAACTCACTAAGCTTTCTTCGACAGTACCTTCCAAACCTGTCATCTCTACCACCTGGAAGAATGAGGACAATGCCAACACTTCAGCTCCCCTCTGAGCCACTCGCTAGCCTGATATGAAGCTGCATGACCATTCCTTTGCTATTGCTGAGTCAAATCCCTGGACTTCTCTCCCCAACAACATTGTGTGGGTATACACAGCCCCGATGGGCTAGCGTAGTTCAACGAGGCAACTCACCACCATCTTCTCTAGGGCTGACTATATGCCATTCCAGTTGCAACAGGAATCACTTGAGAATTTGAGTTACCATAAAGATTTTCAACAATTTTGAACCAAAGCTTGCTCATTACTTGTTTATGATGCAAATTTAAAGCAGGCACATTATTTTAACTGTGCGTCACTAAATACGAATTAAGCAGATGCAGCTGAGTGGGGTTTCAGTCTCCTGCCCTACTGAAATATTGATATTCACAGAAAGGAAATCAGAGTGGAGCCAATGCTTAGACACAATATTGTGAAGTTGAACAAATATCAGCTGAGGCTCAGTGAGGAACACCCTTGTCTCTGCGTTAAAAGGTTGTTGTATGAGGTCCTGTCCCAGGGACTTGAACACAAAATCTGCATCAAACCTTAGCACAGCAGAAACATCACTTTTGAAGTTAAATATTAAACTGAGTCCTCCATCTGCCTTCTCAGGACACTGTGAACAACAGGGGAATTCTCTCCTGTGGTGCTGGCTAACATTTGCCTATGCAGCCACACTGATTTGAAACAAAATACAATATGGACATTGTTGTTACTGGCACCTTGCTTGTAAGAAATTAACTGCCATGCTTCCTATTTTAGAAATAATAGCTATGTTTCAGAATATAGAGACATAAGATGTATAGCGTGGAAACAGATCCTTCAGTCCAACTCATCCATGCCGACCAGATAAATTACTCTAGTCCCATTTGCCAGCATTTGGCCCATATCCCCCTAAAACCCTTCCTGTTCATGTACCCACCCAGATGCCTTTTAAATAATTGTAATTGTACCAGCCTCGACCACTTCCTCTGGCAGCTCATTCCATACACGCACCACCCTCAGAGTCAAAAAGTCATCCCTTAGGTCCCTTTTAAATCTCTCCCCTCTCACTTTAAACTATTTCCTCTAGTTTTGGACTCCCCTACCCTGGGGGAAAAAAACCTTGGCTATTCATGTTCCTCATGATTTTATAAACCTCTTTGTGGGCTATTGAACATTTCAGAATGTTTTGAGTTTGCGAAAGGTGCTTAATAACTACAAATCATTTTAACCGAAGGACTGTTCGCTCCCAGCCATTCCCTACTTTGTTATATTTTATTTCTCTATGTTAAGTTGAAATTGTGTGAAAAAGTTAATGCAGTAGCTGAGGTAACATTTTCGTCATTCCAAATATGCCTTCCCTTTTTGCCCTTAAATTCTTCCCTCTTTCACTTTGTCCTTTGCTGCTATATTCAGTTGGTGTGCAGTAGATAGAAAAGGACAAGGAATGTTGTTATTTATTGGCAAGGAGACGGAAGAGAAGACAAGAGAGATCGGAGCAAGGGTAGGCCATTCAGCCTCTCGAATCCACTTCACCATTCAATAGGATGATGGCTGATTCTCCAACTGATCAAGAATCGATCCATCTTAGCCCTAAATAGACCCAAAAAGGGATAGAGTGGGAATGTTTTGCCACAGTGGCACAGAGGTTAGGTGAGACCATATCTGAAGTACCATGTGCAGTTTTGATCTCCTTGTTCAATAAATGCATTGTAAGCAGTTCAGAAATGGTCCACTTGATTCATTCTTCAGGATGGGAGTGGATGCAAGTTTATCTATTGAGGAAAAGTTTGCCCTGTATCCATCGGAGTTCAGAAAAATGAGAGGTGATTTTTTTTTGTGTGAACATGTATGAGATATTGACAGGATGAATATCAAGAGAATGTTTCCTCTTGTGACTGGAGTGAGAACAAGGACACACAAGTAAGGCAAACAAAGATGAGAAGATCTTTTTTCTCTCTCAGAGGCTCATCAGATATTTCATGCAGTAACCATTTATCAAAATGGTTTCCTATTTCAGGCAGATAGACAACTTTATTTTTCTTTAATGTTGTGGCAATTCTCCTCCACAGAGAGGAGATAAAATCATTAATTCTTTTTAAGGCAGACCTCAATAGTTAATTGACTAACAAAAGGGCACAGTGGCTCAGTGGTTAGCAATACTGCCTCACAGCACCAGGGACTGGGTTCGATTCCAGCTTCAGATGACTGTCTGTGCGGAATTTGCATGTTCTTCCAGTTTCCTCCCACAGTCCAGAGATGGGCAGATTAGGTGGATTGGCCATTCTTAAATTACCCATAGTCTTCAGGAATGCCTAATCTAGGTGGATCAACCATGGGAGGTGCGTTATTACAGGGACAGAGTAGGGGGATATGTCTGGGCAGGATGCTTTTCGGAGGGCTGTCGCAAATCTGTTGGGCCTGTTCCACACAGCGGGGATTCTATGTATAATCCAAAAGTTATCAAAGGTTTGAGGTAATGTGGAACTGAGGTGATAATCAGATCAGCCATGGTCTTAGAACATACACAGAACATAGAACATTGCAGCACAGTACAGGCCCTTTGGCCCTCGATGTTGTGCCGACCTGTCATACCGATCTGAAGCCCTTCTAACCTACACTATTCCATGTACGTCCATATGCTTGTCCAATGACGACTTAAATGTACTTAAAGTTGGCGAATCTACTACTGTTGCAGGCAAAGCATTCCATTCCCTTACTACTCTCTGAGTAAAGAATCTACCTCTGACATCTGTCCTATATCTTTCACCCCTCAATTTAAAGCTATGCCCCCTCGTGCTCGCCGTCACCATCCTAGGAAAAAGGCTCTCCCTATCCACCCGATCTAACCCTCTGATTATTTTATATGTCTCAATCAAGTCACCTCTCAACCATCTTCTCTCTAACAAAAACAGCCTCAAGTCCCTCAGCCTTTCCTCATAAGGCCTTCCCTCCATACCAGGCAACATCCTAGTAAATCTCCTCTGCACCCTTTCCAAAGCTTCCACATGCTACATCTTATTGAATGGCAAGGCAGGACAGAGGCTCTCATTTTAATGTCTGTACAGTCAGTTTCAAAGTTATAAAGTCATACAGCATGGAAACAGACCCTTCAGCCCAAATTGTCCATGCTGACCAAGTTTCCCAAATTGAACTCGTCCCATTTGCCTGTGTTTGGCCCATATCCCTTTGATCATTTCTGTGATCCCTAGTTGTTAAATGTTCCTGAAATGACCTCTGGCACTTTATCCAAGTGATTTATCTGTGTAAATGGGTATTTAAATTTTAATCAGCTTTTGGAGAAATAGAGTGAGCAATCTGGGGAGTTACCCGGCGATGAACAGAACCAAAGGAGGTACATGTGGTTTTAATCTGGGATACTGAGAGAAAGTCCCAAATGAAATTGAAGCCAATGACGTACTTTTGAATTTTAGATGTTGATGCAGTTGTAATGTTTTGCATTTGCACAGTGCCTCTTGCTAGACCTCAGATATACTGCAGTATATTTCTTCTGAGTGTCACTGTACAAACACCAGTGTACCTTTTCTCACTTTAAAGTGGCAACACAGAATTGCTGGCTGATAAAAATTTGACATGCAGCCAGATTTGGGGGTCTCCTTTAACTCCTCTCACTTTCTTTAGGTTAAAGGTGTGGCCATGGGTACTTGCATGGGCCCCAGTTATGCCTGTCTCTTTATGAGGTACCGAGAACATTCCTTGTTCAATTCCAACATGGAACTCCACCCACAACCCTTTCTCTCATACATTGAGAATAGTATCAGTGCTGATTGCCTCCATCATCCTGAATTGGAAAGGTTCACCAATTTCATTTCCAATTTCCACCCTGTCCTCACCTTCACCTGCCCCATCTCTGACTCTTCCCTTTCTGTTTGCATATCTGTGGATGGGCTGGCCACCAATATCCGCTATAAACCCACTGACTCCCACAGCTACCTGGACTATATATCCTCGCACCTTGCTTCCTGTAAAGACTCTATTCCATTCTCCCAGCTTCTCTGTCTCTGTTGCATTTGTCCTGATGATGCCAACCTTGACAAGGGAGGCTGCAAAATATCCACCTTCTCCCTTAACCGAGGGTTCCCCAACACTGTGGTTGACAAGGCCCTCAACCCCTCTCTTTCCTCCCTTAACAGCGATAAGGTCTCCATGATCCTCACCTACCATCCCACCAGCATTTACACCCAGAAGGTCACTATTTGCCATTTCCACCACCTTCAGTCGAGTGCCACCACCAGACACACATTCCCCTCCCCTCCCTCGCCCACCTTCTGCAGGGACCAATGTCTCTGGGACACCCTGGTCCACTCTTCCTTCACCACCACCACACCTCCCCACACCCTGTTCACTTTCTACCACCCCCCGCCCCCACAACAGCCCCACGGCACCTTCCCCTGCTGCTGCCACAGGTGTAACACCTGCCCGTTCACCTCCTCCCTCCTTAGCATCCAAGGGCCCAAACATAGCTTCCAGGTGAAGCAACGATTCACTCTAGTCCACTGCATTTGCCGCTCACAAAGTGGTCTGCTCTACATTGAGGAAAGGAAGCATAGACTGGGTGTCTGCTTTGCCAAACAGCAGTGCTCTGTCCATAAACAAGACCATAAGCTACCTGTTGCCTGCCACTTTAATGCACCACTCTGTTCCTTGGCCAACATCTCTGTCTCTGGCTTGCTACAGTGTTCCAGTGAAGCTCAGTGCAAACTGGAAGAACACCACCTCGTTTTCCACTCAGGGACCCGACAGCCTTCTGGATTCAACAACTTTAGGGCTTGAGGGCATGCCCATACACTAATCCCCACACACAGGATCATCACCACATAAGCTGCTACCATAGCCAACCCATTGTTAGTTGCAGTAATAATGGGAACTGCAGATGCTGGAGAATCCAAGATAATAAAATGTGAGGCTGGATGAACACAGCAGGCCAAGCAGCATCTCAGGAGCACAAAAGCTGACGTTTCGGGCCTAGACCCTTCATCAGAGAGGGGGATGGGGAGAGGGTTCTGGAATAAATAGGGAGAGAGGGGGAGGCGGACCGAAGATGGAGAGAAAAGAAGATAGGTAGAGAGAGTATAGGTGGGGAGGTAGGGAGGGGATAGGTCAGTCCAGGGAAGACGGACAGGTCAAGGAGGTGGGATGAGGTTAGTAGGTAGCTGGGGGTGCGGCTTGGGGTGGGAGGAAGGGATGGGTGAGAGGAAGAACAGGTTAGGAAGGCAGAGACAGGCTGGGCTGGTTTTGGGATGCAGTGCGTGGAGGGGAAGAGCTGGGCTGGTTGTGTGGTGCAGTGGGGGGAGGGGGCGAACTGGGCTGGTTTTGGGATGCAGTGGGGGAAGAGGAGATTTTGAAGCTGGTGAAGTCCACATTGATTCCATTGGGCTGCAGTGTTCCCAAGCGGAATATGAGTTGCTGTTTCTGCAACCTTCGGGTGGCATCATTGTGGCACTGCAGGAGGCCCATGATGGACATGATGTCTGAGGAATGGGAGGGGGAGTTAAAATGGTTCGCGACTGTGAGGTGCAGTTGTTTATTGCGAACCGAGAGGAGGTGTTCTGCAAAGCGGTCCCTAAGCCTCCGCTTGGTTTCCCCAATGTAGAGGAAGCCACACCGGGTACAATGGATACAGTATACCACATTGGCAGATGTGCAGGTGAACCTCTGCTTAATATGGAAAGTCATCTTGGGGCCTGGGATAAAGGTGAGGGAGGAGGTGTGGGGGCAAGTGTAGCATTTCCTGCGGTTGCAGGGGAAGGTTCCGGGTGTGGTGGGATTGGAGGGCAGTGTGGAGCGAACAAGGGAGTTACGGAGAGAGTGGTCTCTCCGGAAAGCAGACAAGGGTGGAGATGGAAAAATGTCTTGGGTGGTGGGGTCGGATTGTAGATGGCGGAAGTGTCAGAGGATGATGCGTTGTATCCGGAGGTTGGTGGGGTGGTGTGTGAGAACGAGGGGGATCCTCTTTGGGCGGTTGTGGCGGGGGCGGGGTGTGAGGGATGGACAGCCATTTGCCGTGTTCCCTCATCTGAAGATCCTGGAGGCTATTATGCGGGAAATGCGGGCAACGCGGTCAAGGGCGTTCTCGAACACTGTGGGGGGAAAGTTGCGGTCCTTGAAGAACTTGGACATCTGGGATGTGCGGGAGTGGAATGCCTCATCGTGGGAGCAAATGCGGCGGAGGCAGAGGAATTGGGAATAGGGGATGGAATTTTGCAGGAGGGTGGGTGGGAGGAGGTGTATTCTAGGTAGCTGTGGGAGTCGGTGGGCTTGAAATGGACATCAGTTACAAGCTGGTTGCCTGAGATGGAGACTGAGAGGTCCAGGAAGGTGAGGGATGTGTTGGAGATGGCCCAGGTGAACTTGAGGTTGGGGTGGAAGGTGTTGGTGAAGTGGATGAACTGTTCGAGCTCCTCTGGGGAGCAAGAGGCGGCGCCGATACAGTCATCCATGTACCGGAGGAAGAGGTGGGGTTTGGTGACTGTGTAGGTGCGGAAGAGGGACTGTTCCACGTAACCTACAAAGAGGCAGGCATAGCTGGGGCCCATGAGGGTACCCATGGCCACCCCCTTTGTCTGTAGGAAGTGGGAGGAATCGAAAGAGAAGTTGTTGAGGGTGAGGACGAGTTCGGCTAGGCGGATGAGGGTGTCGGTGGAGGGGGACTGGTCGGGCCTGCGGGACAGGAAGAAACGGAGGGCCTTGAGGCCATCTGCATGCGGAATACAAGTGTATAGGGACTGGACGTCCATGGTGAAAATGAGGTGTTGGCGGCCAGGGAATTGGAAGTCCTGGAGGATGTGGAGGGCGTGACTCCCTTGTTCACACCTCCCCACCTATACTCTCCTCTCCACTTATCTTCTTTTCTCTCCATCTTTGGTCCGCCTCCCCCTCTCTCCCTATTTATTCCAGAACCCTCACCCCATCCCCCTCTCTGATGAAGGGTCTAGGCCCGAAAGGTCAGCTTTTGTGCTCCTGAGATGCTGCTGGGCCTGCTGTGTTCATCCAGCTTCACACTTTGTTACCATTGTTATTTGCTAATGGTCCCATTGGCAGATATTAATTCTCCTAGGCTTAAACCTTGATCCATTTCTTTGTCTATCCAACTGTTGTTCTCTCTGTGTAAGCACTATGTCCACCCAATGTTTACTCCCTATCCCACCCCAGACGCACACGCACACATACCTTGCCTCCAGCATGTACACCAACCTTGTCCCAGACATAATCATTCTGGAGAAGGGTCACTTGGACCTGACACATTAACTCTGCCTTCTCTCCATTGACACTGTATTTCTCCCACATTTTCGGTTTTTGTTTAGGAGACGCTAGGATAGGTGACCAGAAGTTAGATCAAGGAGATTATAATTTTCCCTTGAAATTTAACGTAAGGACTCTAATTACTCCAAATGCTTCTTTAATTCATTTCAGTGTAGACTGGAGACCTGGGACTTCAGGAAGGTGGAATATTAGACCATGAAGTGGACTGACCCTGGAAGCTCAGTAGATATTTTTGAAGTCACCTATAAGGTGCAGGCATTGAGAATACAGTGCTGTTAAAAGTAATTTATGGACTGGGGCACAGACGATAAGAATACCTCAGAATCAAAGTTTCAACAGTAGCTTCCAGTATCTTTTTCCTGGATCTATTTACCTCCCAGCCAGCTGTGGCAGAGTACTACATTGTACTTCTACACTGGAAGCTATTTAGATAAAAGCAAAATACTGTGGGTGCTGGCGATCTGAAACAAAAACAGAAATTGCTGGAAAAACTCAGCAGCTCTGGCAGTATCTGTGCAAAAAGAAAAAGTCAATATTTTGAGCCCAGTGACCCTTCTTCTGAACTCTTAAAGGTGACGTCCAGATTAAAAACAACATGCCAGCATATCCTTGAACTCTGCCTTAAACTTCCCCAAAGCTTTGATTTATTTTATTATAGTCCCATGCGTCCAAGTACAGTGAAAAGCTTTGTTTTGCGAGCAGACAGATTATAGCAAACAAGGGCATACAGATCATACGGCATTTAGACACAGTGAGGCATACAAGGCAATAGCAAGAACTGCTGATGCTGGAGGAACACAGCAGGCTAGGCAGCTGTTTGGGAGGCCCCTACACTAAGGCACTACACGAAGATGACCAGGATATGATGTACAGCCATTTGCCGTGTTCCCTCATCTGAAGATCCTGGAGGCTATTATGCGTGCAGTGGTGCCAAGAAAGAAAGGGAAGCAGTGGTAAACAGAAATTATAGCATGTGTAATGAAGTAATTTGGGTTAAATAGTTCTCATATTTTGTGGAGATGGCATTACATCACATCCTAATTATGGGACCTTGTTCTTTTTCTTTGAACATTTTCTTCAAACAGACTTAACAAAGTATAAACCCACATTTATACAACAATTCTATAATTATATCTCACTTCATTCGCAGCTGGATTCAAAATCATCTGCATACGCTGCTCAGCCCATTTTCTCTTCCTAATTAAATTTACCCAATTCTTCATTCGGTAAACATATAAGAAAGAAATATCTGATTTTCTGGAGCGACTTGGCAGCCAATGAAGTTCTTTTGGGGTGAAGCCATTGTTGTATGTGGCAGTCAATTTTGTACAAAACAAGCTTCCACGCGGGGCAGTGTGTTGGCGATCACATCTGTGTTTCAGCGATGTTGGTTGAGGGGTTAATATTGACCCGTTCTCTGCAGACAACATTCCCCCCCGCCCCCAACCCCCACCAAGTGCTATGGAATTTTTCGTGTCAACCTGAGAAGGCTCACTTTAAAGACTCATTTGAGAAACCAGGTACTCGCAGTACTGCAGCACTCCCTCGCTACATTCTCTTGTTCCTCTTTCTTAAAAAAATTGTTCATGGGATTCAATCTTTATTGCCCATCCCTAATTTCCCAGGGGGCACTTAAGAGTCAACCACATTGCTGTGGGTTTACAGTCCTGTGTAGCCCAGACCAAGTTAGAATGGCATTAATAAACCGAACATTTCTTTTTCAATAACAATCCACAGTTTGGCCAGCTTTTAATTCCAGATTTCTGTTGAATTCAAATTTCACCATTGGCTGTAGCCCCCAGCATATTAAGTGATAAGAACAAAGAACAAAGAAAATTACAGCACAGGAACAGGCCCTTCAGCCCTCCAAACCTGCACCGATCCAGATCCTCTTTCTAAATCTGTTGCATATTTTCCAAGGATCTGTATCCCTCTGCTCCCTGCCCATTCATGTATCTGTCTAGATATATCTTAAGTGACGCTATCGTGTCCACCTCTACCACCTCCACTGGCAGCGCGTTCCAGCCACCCACCACCCTCTGCGTAAAGAACTTTCCACACATATCTCCCTTAAACTTTTCCCCTCTCACCTCAATGTGCTTTTGAATTATAGCAGTTGTCATGTTAAGAACATGTGACTTAGGAAAGCAATCCCATGCAGGCGTGTAATTTTTAAAGACCTGACGTACAAACATTTCCTGTAGTTGTGAATGGCTGTTTCCTGTTATTCTGCATTGTGTTCTGACTTGAGCGCAAATCAACTTGTTAACAAAGTCCAGGATGAAACCCAGGGACTGACTGTACAAGTGCAGTCATATCACCGCCATCTCCAAGCCTTACTATGGTGGAGTGTCTGCTCAGGTTAATTAGTTAATGAACGGATGGGCACCTCTCACTGTCTATGTTGTATGACTCTCAAGTTGATTGAGCTGGGCTTAAAGAGTATTTAATAATGCTTTTAAGAAAGCTGTTTACTTACAGACACGGTGATTTTTCAGGACCCCCTCAGCACTGCTTTATTCACACAGCTCCTAGTTGGAGGGACAATTCATGTGGTCAATAAAATTGCCCTGCTCCCAGATGACCACCTTCCTCATTAGAGGGGCTGGTGGTGGTTTAACCTGAGCGTCTACTCACATCCACCAAAGGGAGAGAATGAGGGACCTTAATGGTAACCTCGGATGTGCAGGCAACGATCCCTTATTGTAGGTGTCCATGCCACAGACCGACCATCCAGCCAACTGAGCTAACTGACCCACTCTCACACTGTGCTGCATTTTATGACAGGTCCTCTTCAGTCCTCTCCAGCCCTGCTCAGTTTCTACCCACATACACCTGGCACAGTCTATGGGACCCCACGTCAGTCTGAAAGCCCCTGATCTACACAATGTGCCCAGATCTCCAGGTAAACCTTCAAACTGGTGACCCCTTTATCCAAAGCATGAGTTGAGTTTGAATCAAAAGGTCCATTAACAGAACTTCAGTTTGAAAACAAAATGCCCAATTTCTTTTGCATTTTTGACAGTAAAAGAGCTAAGAACTAATCAAAATAAAAATCTTGTTCTACTGAAATAGCTGTAAGAAATCCAGAAGTAAATCTTTAAATAAGCCTGAGTCTCGAGTCCCTGCTGGTACCTTTGTGTGTAGAAAACAAGAACTACGTGATTGACGTTCTATCTGCAACAGTCACGACATTGCTTTTGTTTCTGTGATTATTATACAAAGCTAGATTTTACATCACATCCACTTGGCAGGGAAAACAGAGGTGGGATTTTTGTTTCAAGCTGAAAGCAGTCAAGTTTCGTAGAACCCTTACAGTACAGGAGCAGGCCATTGGCCCATTGAGTCCACGCGGACCCACTCTCCTACCGTATCCCTGCATTTCCCATTGCTAGCTCATCTAGCCTACACATCCCTGAGCACTATGGGCAATTTAGCATGGCCACTCCACCCTAACCTGCACATCTTTGGAGTGTGGGAGGAAACTAGAGCACTTGGAGGAAACCCACGCAGACACGGGGAGAACGTGCAAGCTCCACACGGAGGCTGGGACCAAACCCGGGTCCCTGGCGCTGTGAGGCAGCAGTGTTAACCACTGAGCCGCTTCAGCTCGTGCCTTCATGCCCAGTGATCAATGTAGGAATAAAACCTCGTTCAGTTTCACCAGCAAAGAAACATTAAGCGATAGCAGAGTACTTTTTGGCTTTGGTTTGGAGAAAAAACATCATTAATTTCTAAAATATAGTCTCAACGCAGCCATAAATTCAAACTGCAAAAAGCAATTAACCGTGAAAACATTAAGTCATTTTAAAAGCTAAGTACTGTTCAGTTCCAAACCTCTATATGCACAAATGCTTGTGCTCATAAGAATAGCAGCTTACAAATGAGAAGCCTTATAATGCAAAGGGTCTGTAAGATGAAGTCAAATCTTGAGAGTGTAATGTTGACAGATTGGTTTAGAAATTGAGAAATAACTCGCATTAGCATATATATGGGCTGAGAACTATTTTTCTGGTTTCCTGGGTCAGTACAAGCATTAATGATGAACTGTTACTCCTCCTTTCAATGCTACCAATCCAGCTACTGTCATCACAAAAATACAAACCTTGCACGGGCATTAAGTATTTCAATTTCAGACAGACAATCACCCCTTGGAGCAGAAATTAATCAACACAAACAAACAGGCCAGATATCTTTCCCTTTCTGCTTCCACAAATTCTTGGAGTTGGATTTTTTTAGACATATATAAATGTTTGTGCTGAACAGGATATTCAGAGCAGATTTTTGTCCTACCCACCGGTATTAACCATCGCCCTTGGACAGAATGGAAACACTTAGTGATATGGATCTTACAAAGCCTCTAAACATCTCTCACAACTAAACACTCCCCACTGAGGAGATGGAGAATGGCTGGGAGGTTTCTGTGGTTGATGTTGAGTCACGGACCTGACTGATGACAGTGAGGTGAGGGGTAATACTGGCTGACTCAATCCCACCCAGACCCCCAACATGCCTTAAACACTACAGAGCATTGTGGTCACAGTCCAGACCATCACACAAGCCAACCTTCCATCCATTGACCTCATCTATACTTCCCGCTGCCTTGGGATAGCAACAAACATAATCAAAGACCCCTCCCATCCCAGTTATAATCTCATCCACATTCTTCTGCTGGGCAAAAGGGCGGCACGGTGGCTCAGTGGTTAGCACTGCAGCCTCACAGCGCCAGGGACCCGGGTTCAATTCCCACCTCAGGCAACTGTCTGTGTGGAGTTTGCACATTCTCCCCGTGTCTGCGTGGGTTTACTTCGGGTGCTCTGGTTTCATCCCACAGTCTAAAGATGTGCAGGCTAGGTGGATTGGCTGTAGTGTTCAGGGGTGTGTGGGATGCTCCAAGGGGCTGTGTGGACTTGTTGGGCCAAAGGGTCTGTTTCCACACTGTAGGGAATCTAATAAAACGGAACTAAAGCTTAAACAAACATGCCAACAGATTCAAGAACAGCTTCTTCCCTGCTGTTATTAGACTTCAGAATGGACCTCTCAAATTTCAAATTTAATGTTGAACTCACTCTTTGTGCACCTTCTCTGCAGCCCTAATATTGTATTCCTCACTCTGTTCTATTACCCTCATGCACTTTGTATGGTTATGGTCTGCCTATATTGCATGCAAAACAAAACTTTTCACTGTACCTAGGTACAAGTGACAATAATATATCAAATCAAATCAAATCAAAACACACTATCACTGCATTACCCCACACAAAGGTCTGTACAACATGCCGACTATTCACACCAATCTGGAGCTGTCTGAAGTAGCTGCGTCACTTTTGCACTAAGAAATGTGCGCTCCACTGTCAGTCCGTATGAACTGAGTGTTTAAAATAAAAACTTGATAAGGTTTTTAGCAAAAGTCAATATCTCATGGCTAGCCGGTAACGAATGGCCTGTTTTAAAGTTAACTTTAAGAGACTGAGGAGGTGCTGACTACCACTTCGTGATGTAAGAGAGTTTCTCTTTCAAGCAGGAAAAGTTTCGAAGTTATTTGATAGAGGTGTACAAAGTCATCAAAGGAGAGAGTTAAATGTTGTTTAGATTGGTTGAAGGGTCAATATTTGGAGGACAGAACATAGGTCTTGGGGAAAAAAGGAATGCGGGTCGAGGGGATCACTGAGTAGCCTGCATTAATTGCCCATTTCAAATGTCTTGAGAAGGTGGGGGTGAGCTGCCTTCTTGAACCACTGCAGCCAATGTGCTGTAGGTTGACCCACGATGTCCTTAGGGAGGGAATTCAGGATTTTGACCCAGCAACAGTGAAGGAACGGCAATTTTATTTCCAAATCAGGACGGTGAGTGGCTCGGACGGGAACTTGGAGGGGCTGGTGTTCCCATGTGTCTGCTGCCCTTGTCCTTCGAGATGATAGTGATCATGTGTTTGGAAGGTGCTGTCTGAGGATCTTTGATGAGTTTCTGCAGTGCACCTTGTAGGTAGAACACGCTGCTGCTACTGAGTGTCATTGGAAGAGGGAGTGGATATGTCTGGATGTGGTGCCAATCAAGTGGCTGCTTCGTCCTGGACGGTGTCGAGCTCCTTGTGTGCTGTTGGAGCTGCACCCATCCAGGCAAGTGGGGAGTATTCCATCACACTCCTGACGTGTGCCTTGTTGATGGTGGGCAGATTTTGAAGCCTTTGAGACAGGCAGCCAGGGGTATCAGCTTTCCACCAGCAAATTGTTGTGATTTGGAATGCGCTACCTAAACCATGAAGTATGTTTGTTACTGATATTACTGAAGCATGTTATTGAGCACGGTGGCTCAGTGGTTAGCAGTGCAGCCCCACAGCGCCAGGGAGCCAGGTTCAATTCAACCCCTGGCCGACTGCCTGTGTGGAGTTTGTACGTTGTCTGCGTGGGTTTCCTCTGTGTGCTCTGGATGTAGAGCGGGCAGCAGCAATTTTATATGATAGGAAGAAAGTGTGCTGATTGGTTGGCAAACTGGACTCTGATTGGTAGAGGTAATTGCCCATAGCATAGCCATATGTAGCCCTACAAACCTCTACAATCTCTCTCTGCACTCTTTCAATTGTAGTGTCTTAATCCTCATCCCTCCATCATCAGCAGCAATGCCCTCGGCTGCAGGGCTCTGAGCTCTGGCATTCCATTCCCCTCTTAAACCTCCTCCACACTTTTCTTGTTATGATGTTACCTAAAACCTATCTGTTTGGTAATCTGACCAGGGATATCTTTACGTGGCTCAACGTCAAATGATTTAAAATGCTCACATGTAGCCCTCTGAAGAATGTTGTTCTCTTAAAACTGCTATCTGAATGAAAGTTTGTTGTTTGAGTTTATTGAGCACTGCCAAAATCAAGCCTATAGAGGTGTATAAAACCATGAGGAGCATGGATAGGATGAATAGTCAGGGTCCTTTCCCCAGGAAAGGGGAATCCAAAAGTAGAGATTTAGGGAGAGGGGGGAAGATTGAAAAGGAACTGAAAAAGGGGAAACTTTTTCACGCAGAGAGTGGTGCGTGTATGGAATGAGCCGCCGGAGGAAGTGGTGGAGGCTGGTACAATGACAACATTTAAAAGGGATCTGGGTGGGCATATGAACAGGAAGGGTTTAGAGAGGTAGGGGCCAAATGCTGGCAAATGGGATTAGATTAGTTTAGGATCCCCACTCGGCATAGACAAGTTGGACCAAAGAGTCTGTTTCCATGCTGTACTCTAAGTCACAGCAATAAAAAGGAATAATAAGAGGTGACCAGTATGCAAAATATATCTGTAGAGATTAAATCTGATGTTTTTTCTTGTTGTATAAACTGCACCTTTATACACCAAAGCATTGGGTACAGCAAGTTATCTCCAGTGAGATATATGAGTACTTGTGTCCTGGTGAAGAGCTAGTTTTAATATATAGTGACGCGGTATTGTCTGCTAGCTCACTGCGAAGTAGAACGTTTCACTAATAGGTAAAATCGCCATAATCCCAGTTTGTCACCAGAGATGTCTGGTGGTAGTTTAAACTGAAGAACACCATGCCTCAGGTAGGGAACAACTCCTTCATGGTAACCTCAGCTGGTATGGGTTTATGAACCTGTACTGGGGGTATCCCTCTGTATTTACCAAACCAGGCACCGAGTCAACTAGCCTAAAGAAGCAGCGTACCCTGTTGCTGTGCAAGTGATGGGGCCTGGGATGTTGCCATCATGATGTGGTTAAACCCATTGTTTAATAATCTGAGAACAACAAAAGCTGGAGGTCACAGCAGATCAGGCAGCATCCATGGAAAGAGAGCAAGCTAATGTTTCAAGTCTAGATGACTCTTCATCAGAGCTGACGAGCCCCCTCCACACTTCACATCAGTGCTATGAAGAGTCATCTAGACTCAAAACGTTAGCTTGCTTTCTCTCCATCAATGCTGCCTGACCCGCTGTGATCTCCAGGATTTGTAGTTTTCAGTACAGATTCCAGCATCTCTGCAATGACTTGCTCCTCCATAAAGCCTGTAGCTCGCCTGTCCTTTAGTTCTGCAGCTGGCAACGTGAAAGGATTTCCTAATTAAAATCACACCAACTAATTTCTCCATGCTCCCTTCTCTCAGCTTCACATGGTGGGCAGGAATAAAAACTCCTCTAAGGATCACTGGGACCAAATCCGGCTTGTGGCTAAGTTACTGGGAGGTACAGTCATCCTGGACTGATTGGGACAATGGGGTGTTGGGTGGAGCATGCATTGCATCTACAGATATAGCAGAGACTTGCACACACATGGCCAGCAGATCATGTCACTGGAACCTTAGCTCACTACCCTGGTGGCATGAAGACAGTGCTATTATTGCTGCCACTTGCAATTCACTCAAAGCCACAATTCCGTTCCAAAAAGAGTATGTCGACTATATCCTTTTTCTTCTTTAACTTGTGTTAAAGTAAAATCATAACTACTTACACAAGTACCTTTCAGCCAAATTCTGTCTTAAATATCTCCTCTTGAGACTCAATGTCCTGTTTTGATGCATAATGTTCATTTGATGTGATGTGGGACTTTGTTTTAGGTTAGAGATGTTAGATAGAGCCATGAGGCCAGCCGATACTGATGCTTAGCAAGTTGCGTCCCAGGGTGAAACCTGGTTTGATGAATTATAAGTTTGAATTTTTGTTTTGTCCACCATGGAGATCACTCACTGAGTGTACTCAGAAGAATCTACCAATCTGCTTTTATCGAAGGAACCTAAATATCTGTTAGATGAGAGGAAAAAGAATTTTATTGCACTAAGCAACAACTATTAGAGAAACCTCATCACTAACATTAAAAACCATTAATTCCTTTTATCTCAGCCACACCCTTACAGACACTGAGCCCCCTGTAAGGAAACCTTTTTCCTCTAGAATAAAGCTTCTGGTTCATTTGCTGCAGCCGTGATTGGTTTCCTTTCGGCGAATTTCTGCAAGTTCGCTAGACATTATTTTCTTCATTTAATGTCTCTCTCAGAGACCCTTAAGGCAAACTGCTAACTCAGCTCACTATTACTTCACATGGGCTCCCTGTACCCATAACTTGAACAGTCTTGTAGGATGAGAAACTCTGCAGGTTTGCAGAAGGAGAAACAGGGTTAATGTCTTGACTCTTCTGCAGAACTTTTCTTTCATTTCCTTACCTAGTTAGGTCTACATGTGACTCCAAACCCACAGTGATGTGGTTTACTCTTAACCATCCCCTGAAATGGTCAAGCAAGCCTCTCAGTTAAGGACACTTAGGGATGGGAAATGAATGCTAACCTTTGCCAATGATGCCTACATCCCATGAAAAAAAATGTTTTAAAGAACATCTTAAAGGAGGAAAGAGACACTGAAAGGTTTAGGGAGAGAATTGTGGATTTTGGAGCCCAGGCAACCGAAGACATGACCACCAATGGTGTGTGTGTGTGTGCGTGTGTGCGTGTGCGTGTGTGCATGTGCGTGTGTGCGTGTGCGTGTGTGCGTGTGTGTGTGTGCGTGTGTGTGTGTGTAGATTGTGACCAAAAGTGGCAGAGTTTGTGATGACCTCAAGTTTATGAAGAGTAAAACGTGGGAATGTGAATAGTTGTTAAATTAACTCAAGGGAGGGTATTTATTTAAGAACAGTGCGCAGAGGAAGAATAAATGTATGTAAAATTCTAAAGTTACACAGCTCAATCCACTAAGCACAATCATTGTTACATACTGAAATCCTCAAAGTGCATATGGCATTACATAATGATATCTATGGAATGTACCTTTTTAGATAGTTTGTCACTGTTTAATCTCAAGAGTGTGCCTGATATAGAATGCTGAGTTGCAGTTCACATCACTATAGATGGTGTACTCAAAGAAACTGCCTAGAAAGTGAAAGTAAAAATCTGTCAGCATGCAGGCCCAATCTCAATTCCAGGACATTTCAAACACAAATGCTTTGCCGTTAAGACCAAATTTATCACAACAGGGTCACTTTTGTGCTATTGGATGTGAATTGTTTTTATATTAACCTGTCCTGAAGCAATGCTGTTGGTCCTGTACGGTGAGACCATCATTAAGTTGAATGTTTCCTATTTGTCAGGTGCAGTCCCTAATA
Organism: Stegostoma tigrinum; assembly: GCF_030684315.1. Classification (NCBI taxonomy): domain Eukaryota; kingdom Metazoa; phylum Chordata; class Chondrichthyes; order Orectolobiformes; family Stegostomatidae; genus Stegostoma; species Stegostoma tigrinum. Next base: position 6,304,684 of record NC_081362.1, on the reverse strand, counting down.
GTTGGAGGGATGTACCCCATGAGGTTATGGAGTGTTTTCTTAAAATTCCCTCCAAAGATGTAACATTCATTAATGGCCAGATTAATGAAAAATGTGCAACACTATTTCTGGTACCTCGCGGTGTGTCAGTACACAAAATAATCTTTTCCTGTTGTTTTACTTGGCAACATCAAACCTTTCGAGGGGCAGGGTATCGGATTTGTACCAAAAGTAATAAGGACCAACGCCAGGAAATGGTTTATGTATCATTTGCGTCAGGCTTTATAAATCTGCAGGAACCCTGTGGTGAGGAGCAGCCAAATGGGGGTTTTTCATTTTTCTCTTTGGCGTTTCTGGAAAAGGTTTAAGCTGCTCACTGCTTATCGCGAATACAACCTCTGACATGTTCCTGGATTGAACTGGGCAGTGGATGGACCAAAGTTGTGAGGGGGCCGGGATGGTGGTGGTATGTCCTAATCCCTGATTCCACCAGCTTTGTGAGAATTCCAGAGGCTTGCTGGACCAATGTCGTCCACATGCACCCTGACCAGTTAGAGATAGCACGTGTCTTCCTCGTACTGCTGACCCAGCCCAAAGGAGATTCCCACTGCCTTTGTGGACTCCTCCTCCCACAGTCCCCTCCTCCATTCTCTGGGCTCTAGAGCCTTCACCCCCAGTCTCCACATTTCCTTGCATGCACCCCCCTCCCTCCCTTCCACTCCCTCAGCCTACACCAGAGAGACCACCTCCATTAAGCTCCCAGTCTCCTCACAAAGCAAGGGACCATACCATCAATGCTTTGATATCACTCCTAACTGGGCCTAATGTGAATTAGCTGCCTGTCTCCATGCTAGGCAATATAAATAAAATGTTAGGTTTTAAACAATCAAGGGGCATGAAGTGAAACTGGGAATATGGTGTCGAGATGGAGGGCCAGCCTTGGTCAGATTGAACGCTGGAACTGGCTCACAGGACCGAATGGCCTCCCCATGCTCCTAGTTTTTAATAACATGACAGTTGCCATCTCCCTCAAACCACCAACATCGAACTGCTACAATTCAACTCAACATTTCATACACAAGTAACAGCACCGTGAAACTGTGCATTTATATTCCATGTGATACAGAGGGAGGTACACGTGTGGAATGAACCTTCTGAGGAATTGGTGGATGTGGGCACAATATCAACTTTTAAAGGACATTTAGATAAGTACATGAGTAGGAGATGGGCCAGGAGCTGGTACCTGGGAGTAGCTTAGTTTGGGGTTATATTCAGCATGGTCTGGTTGGACTGGTGTGGCTATTTCTGTGCTGTGTGACTCGCTTTTAGTTTGGACTCAATGTCCAAACAATGTTCCTAGCAATGAGGCACAAAAGCTTTTGTGCTCCTGAGATGCTGCTGGGCCTGCTGTGTTCATCCAGCCTCACATTTTATTATCTTGGATTCTCCAGCATCTGCAGTTTCCATTATCAATGTTCCTAGCAATGTAGCTGCTAAATCCCAGGGGTTGGGTCATTGGCCCTTCCATTTCTCATTCAGTGTATTGGGCTCTTAGAGTTTCATTGGGTCTGATGCATTGCAAATTCTTCTCAGTAATGTCCATCACTGGGTGAATCCTACATCAGAGCATCACCAACCTCACTGTTGACAGAATTCGTGGGGAGAAGCTAGATTTAGTCAAGTTTAAATATTCCTTGATTGAAAGGGGCTTTGGTGATGAAGACATGCCAGAACTGGATCTGTTGGAATTGATTGTCAAAGCTGTGGGCTGTCGCTAAACACAGAGGGTACAGAATATGTGAAATTGCATATGTGGCCCATGAGATTCCTCATAATGCATCTATGGTTTCCAAAGATGAAAGGTTTGAATATTCCTGAATTACATGGTGGTGGCAGTAATACTGAATGTTTTCACCAAAGTAAAACATCCTCACAACATTATTGCTTCAGAATTTGACCAATGCTTCTCTTTAACATGAACCACAATTTGCTCAAGCTGCCAATAAGGTGTGACCTTTCCCAGAAATGTCATTCAGTGAAAGGAGCAAGGAAATCTCGGGATCCAGTCTCAAGGACCAGAAGGATGATCCTCCCAAGGATCTGTTGAGGATGAAGGGCTTGCCTCCTACTGGAGGTGGGAGCAGGCTGTGGATATTGGAGATTTGACCAGATTTTAGATTCAACAAATTTCTGTCCCATTTACCCTACTTTAATGAAGGGAAATGACTAGTCTCCCACTTGCCCTCCCAACCTCTGCAGCTCAGTTTAGGGATGTATCTTGGGCTGGTGTTCCTAGTTTATCTTGGGACCTCCTGCTCCTGAGACCCAACGTAAGGCACTACTGCAGCTGCTGTTCTGGGTCTTTCACTGCAGCGAGGGGTGCTGTTCTCAAGAACAAATTCAAATTAAAATCTAAACACTGCAAACATAAATTACAAAACGTGATGACCAAAGGTCCTGAGGAGTGACCGAAAAGAGGCCTTTCAAAATACACAGCACATTACGACATAACAGATGCAGACAGAATGTGAGAAAGAGCATAACTCAGGGCTGTCAATATAAGACTGTCACCTAGGAATCCAGTCAAGAATTCAGTAGAAACTCCGACAGTCAGAGAGTGATAAGAATGTGGAATTTGGTGCCAAGTGAATAGGCTTGGTACATTGAAGAAGGAAGCCAGGCTGACAACAGGCAGGAGTAAGGAATGGATGATGTTTCAATATAATTTCGTAAGGAAAGACAGGAAGAGGCTGTGTTGGAGCATAGAAACCAGAATGGTCTGAGAGGGCCAAATGGCCTGTTTCTATATCCTACAGCCTATGGAATCCTACATTATTAACGCTTTAGCTCATGAACATCCCAAGTCTGTTCTGCCTGGTGTGCCAGGATTGTATTCTAATGCTCTTAGACTTCTGAGGGCTCTTTGGTAGTCGCTTGCTCATTATAAAAGTGACCCAATTTCCAACAGTTTGAGAGTTAAGGGAAGGTGTGCATTTATAGCATCTTTCACAACCTCAGGACATCCCAAAGTGTACTACAGTCAATGAAATACTTCTAAGTGTAGCTATTCCTGTACTCTCAAATGCACAGCAGCTAGTTGGCACACTGAAACCTCCCCCCCCCCCCACCCCCGCAAGTGGCAGTGAGGTGGATAGATGGCCAGAAAACCTGCTTTTGCGATATGGGTACCCAGGAGAAATCCCTTGCTCTTCAAAATATTGCAGTGGATCTTTCATATTCACCAAAGGCAGAAGATGGGTCAAAAATGAGAACCACTGGAGAAGCTCACCAGGTCTGGCAGCATCTGCAGAGAGAAAGCAGAGTCAATGTTTCGAGTCCAGTGACCCTTCTTCAGATTTCCAGCATTTGCAGTTTTATTGTTTTATTTTAGTGCCAAAAAATGAGGGCTTCAGTTTAGCATCATACCTGGAAGATGGTGCTAACGGTGCGCCTTCTGTAACAGATTGGAGAGGCAGCAGGTAATTTTATGCCTGGGTTTCTGGAGTGCGACTTGAATCTACAACTTTCCTCAGTTAGATTTGGGACAGACTATTCAGTGATGTGATATGTGATTTTGCAGCTTTTTCAGCATTGGACTGGGATTCTTGCTGTATCATAGTTCCAGTTTTCTGTCCTGTGAGACAATTTACAAAACAAGGATTACTGATGATGCCGATTAAGGTTGGCATTGATTAGCTATAACACTTGAGCAAAGACAACTCCTCCATCAGCCTTTATTGAACTAAGTTCACTCCCATCACGTTGCTGTAATGCCAGCTCTCTGGAAATGAGTATTTTGCCTTCATCAAGGGGTGTGGTGCTGAGAGAAAGGGTGAATCTTTACTCTTCACACCCTGCAACATCAACCACTCATAGTGCACCACATAACAGAGTAAAGACATCGAGAAGCATGTAGATTCAAATGCCCCTTTTCATTACCTCAATAGTATGCTTCACATCAGTGTGAACAATACCAATTTCTATTCTGAGTTAGACGCTAATTTGTCCCAAATTGTGCATAGTTCCGTTCTGCAGCCCACAACCACTAGCATCAGCCTGATACTGATTAACCATAACACTGACAGCCAGCAGAGAGAAGACAATTTTTCTGTCAGTCTTGACTGAATTAACTCACAGCACTGACTTACCAATATTGTAACTCACTCCCAGTTAGTCACCAATGTATTCCGAGCACTATATTACTCAATCATGTTACTCACTTCCACCACTCTCTTACTCAATAATGTAACTCATTCTGAGCACTGAATTACTCAGTAATGTTACTCACTGCCATCACTGAAGTACTCAATAATGTAACTCATTCCCAGCACTGTATTACTCAATAATGTTACTCACTTCTACTGCTCTATCACTCAATAATGTAACTTATTCCCAGAACTGTATGACCCAATAATGTTACTCACTGCTATCGCTGAACTACCTCGATATTGTAACTCATTTGCAGCACTGTATTACCTGATAATGTTACTCACGGTCAGCACTGTTTTGCTAAAGAATGTTACTCACTCCCAGCTCTGTGATAATGTGTAACCCATACCCAGGGTTGTGCTACTCTATTTGTACTTTAATCAGTTTTTGTTGCCTTTAATTATGTTGTGGGGGCAAAAGATCTGCTGAAATCTTTAGAGCAAATGTAAGGACAGCTACAAACCATTTCTTGTTTACGGGGCTAAATTAAGCCCAACAGCTTGTTTCATGGCTATTGGTCCTGTACATTTTAGAGCTAATATTGAATTGTATATGTTTAAGGTGAAATACTTTCTAGTGAGCTGTTACTGATATGTCAGATGCACTAAAGGGAGACTGGGGAAGAATTGTACTTTTAGAAATCTGGAGTTGCAGCTAAGTAATCTGATCTCAACATGAAATGTGCCCTTTGCTACTGCTCATGTTCATGGTGAGAATGATCGGTCAAAGGTCAAATACCTGCTGGAGTAGCTGGTACTCTCTCCAGATTTCATAAGCATGCACGATCTGTAAAGTGTAAAGCCTTCAAAAGCAGGATTACTAAAGTAAGTACAAACATTGACATCTAATGTTCATTATCCTGTTCTGCTGCTGTCTGGTGTCATTATTTTATGTGACATCTCTGTACATAAAAGACTGATAGGTACAAAAGTAAAACATAAAGCCCTATGAGGATCTGGGAAAGCTACAGGGATAAAATATAACTTGAAGGCTTCCAGGAAAACAGTTGTGTGTTTCATTGGTTTTGCAAAACCTTGGCTGTTCTGTAGATTTGCCACACTGGGCAATGTGGGTCTTTGAGGGCTTTAGTTTTAAAAAGCAGCGCCCATAAGAGATATTTAACACATTTTTAACTTACTAAACCTTTAGTTACAGTGAAATATAAAAGCTGATTTCCTCCTCGACTTTCTGAATCTTGGTGGTATTGAAAGGGGACAGACAAACAGTGAAGATAGCAGAATCGCAGTATCACATCTGAAGTTAACATATGGATGAGGCTCTTGTCCAAACATCTTTAATAATTACACAGCTGCCTCTGGTTTTTTTTTGCAACTTCACTGACAACCCCTTTGCAATTTTGAGAGAACTGTGGTTTTCATTAAGGAGGAATGTGCATAGATTGATGTTGATGTGCGCTAACCTTCCCCCCACTTACCCCGCCCTTTCTTTTTACTGTCGGGCTAATGTACAAAGCCAGTAGGCAGACTGAACAAGAAGATAGTCCAGTATTTTGTAAGATTCATGTCTTCAGAGATAAAAAATGATGTGTGTTGCATCTCCCCTGTCGTACATTAGAACTGGGCATGTAACCAGATAGGTGACAGGACTTAATCCTCACCTTTGAAAATAATTCATTTGTTAGGATTAGTAACAATTTGATTCAAATCTCCCACTCATAATGGATCACCAAGCAACCTTAAAGCTAACCTTATCGTAAGTGATACTCACTTATTAATGTCACAGCCTGCACTCAGGACTCAGGACTCGGGGTTTATAATTTTCATGTTGTTGTTATTATTTAGCAAGTGCTGACTCCCCAGAGATAAGCGTTGGCCTCTTTTTTTGCTGGGTTTAATGTAACTGGTCAATAGACAGGACTCAGCTCAGTATCTCCCCGATGTCGCTAAGGGTTCGATATTCAGCCTCCAGGCCAGCAGAGATTGACCGTGCAATGAATAAAGTAACAAATCTGACAGGTTTATAAAAAAATGGCAAAGATTCAACAGGTTGGGGCCCTTTTCTCCATCAAAGAGGAAAAACCTGGTACAAGTCTTTCAAAACATGATTGGTTTGACAAGGTAGCCACGCAGAAGCATACAATTGTGGGCAAGTCAAAAAGCAGAGGGTCATCGATACAGATGCGATTTAGAATTAGGTTTTTATTATCATTTGTACACCAGTTCAAGAGTACAGTGACATCTGTACAAGGTCGCCATTCCAGGCACCATCTTAGGTACAAGGGTATGCAGGTATAAAAATAGGAAACTAAAGAAATAAGTTACAAAGTCCATCACTACAATTCTTTTTAGTATAAGGTAGAAAAGTAAAGAAATAAAGCTAGAATTTATATGTTACAGTCCTTTCTTAAGCCATGGGCCTGCAGATGTTCCATGCTGGGCTTTTCCCCCCACACTGGGCACGCCTCCCACCTCCTGCCCACACTGGACATGCTGTCTCTCCCCCAACACTGGACATGCCCTCCCCCCCCCCACCTCATTGGGCACGCTCTCCACCCCTCCCTACGCACTAGGCATACTCTCCTCCACCCGTACCCCCACCACACTGGGCTTAGTCCCACCCAGGCTCAGTAACCACTTTGCCATTGACCACTAAGTCACTAAGAAATCCTGTAAGGAATTCACTAAAAGCTTCTCCATCTAGAGACGAGTAAGAATTTGGAACTTACTATCAACATGTATAATCAAGGCAAATATAAGGGAGCTAAAGTGATAGGATTAATCAAAGGAGGAAAAGCCTCAGACTGAATGTAAACTCCAGTTTCGGCTAGGCCGAATGGCCTGCAGCTGTCCATGGAAATCCATCTTTAACAATCACCATCTCAACTCTTCCTTAACCCTTCCACCGACTTCAACATCACTGCGTTCTCCCACACAAATTTAAAAACTCAACAATAAACGTATCTGCATTGTCAGATCTTCAAAGGGAGAGAATTTTTAACAGCCCTGGTGAAGAAAGAAGCCTAGCTCACATCCAAGGCTACAAGACAAAAAAAAATCATCACTGGAATGAAGTGTGTGCAGAAAATACATTGACCCCTTTTGCAGGTCTTTTCTCCCCCTATCTAATGCTCGCTATAGCTAATATGTTTTCTTTAGTCTTCAGATTAAGGGAATGTGAGTAAAATGCAAGAGCAGAAATGAAAACAGTCACTTTTCGAGAGCCCAAATGTCAAGTTTAAAGTATCTGCTGTGGGTATAATGTATGGTTTTAATTTCCCGTCTGTTCTGCTCCACCCCCCCCCCCCACCCCCCCACACCCCATGTGGCTTTAAATTCCAAAATCGAGCCTCACTCCTCTAATCAACCTGGGGAAACTTTCAAAAGAAAAATGTTTTGCTCGTCTTTTTTAAAAAGACATTACGCAGTGCCGAGACTGAACTGTGTGTTCTTAAAATCCTAAGTGAACATTTTATGTGTGCGAATAGATCTGCTCAGGAAAAGGGAGGTTGTATCATTTATCATTTTCGTTGCCAGTGAATCACATTCTTGGCCGTCTCTGTCAAAATGGCAAACTTGGGAAATATAAGCAAACGCCACGATTCCTGACATGGCCCGACTCAGACAGTGCACTCTGACCCCATTTTAGCAGGGCTGCGGATTCACTGGAAGGAGGACCTGCCATTATACAGATCCTCCGTACATCACGAAATGTTGTACGACCCAACGATGCATTTTTTAAAGGGTCGTCGCCGTTGTAACGTCTAAGGTACAGCAGCCAGTTTGCACATAGAGAGGTCACTCAAACAATATGGAAATCACACAACACCGAGTTCCAGTCCAGCAGGTTTTTTTGAAATTTCAAGCCTTCGGAGCGCAGCTATTTTGTCAGGTTCAACCCAACAGTTCAAATATTAGTTTTGGGATTAGGCACAATCCATGACAGGTCTTTGTATGTTTTTCTAATCTCACATGCACCAAGTATTCGGTGAGATTAGAATCATAGCACAGAGTCCTACTGGTCCATCTTGGCCCCGGGCTGCCTCTTAGAGCCAGGGTTAAGGAGAATTGCAGTACAGATTCAATCTTCTTGGAGCATACAAGATTCTCAGGGAGTTTGATAGGTTAGGTGCTGAGAGATAGTTTCACCTTGTGTGAGAGCCTAGGAGCAGAGGGCATAATCTCAGAGTAAGGAGTCACTCGTTTACGACCGAGATGAGGCAGAATTTCATCTCCCAGAGGTAGTCATAGAAACAGACACAGGCCGCTTGGGCACTAATAAAAAGCAACTCTGACTTTATCCTAGTTCCACTTTCCCACACTTGGCCCATAGCCTGGAACATTATGATGATGAAGTACTCATCCAAGCACTTTTTAAAGGTTGTGAGGTTTCCCAAGCAGTGCAACTAGGAGTGACCCTATGGAATTCTTCACCACAGAGGGCTGTCGACGCTGAAATTTTAAGGATATTCAAGGCTGAGACAGATTTTTAATCAGGAAGGAAATTGACGATTAAGGGGAAAAGACAGGAAAGTTGAGTTGAGGATTGTCATAGCCATTGTCTCATTGAATTACAGAGCAGACTTGATGGGCTGAATGGCCAATATCTGTTCTTACGTTTTAGGGAATTTGTTTCAGATTTCATTACGATTACCTGGTTCCCCAATCTTCTTTGAATCTTTGAAACGTGAATACAGACAGCACATTAGTTTACAGGGTATCTCTGCCAATGTGGTCAGTTCTTTTTGTTAAAGATTGTTATACAGAATGGAGCTCAAGCAACGCAAACTGTTAAAATGTCAAAAAAAAGGTGACTCAGGTTAAATTTACCTGTGTCAAAGAATAATTGTTTTTAATAAACTCTTACTAAAAAAAATGTATACTTTAAAGCCATTTATTTTAAAGTTGGCACTCATAATGAGTAGGAAAGGAATAGAACATAGAACAAAGACCTGAACAGCACACTACAGGCCCTTCATTCCACGATGTTGTGCTGAACTTTTACCCTAATTATAAGGTCTATCTAACCTCCAGCCTTACCTTATACTATCATCCATATGCCTATCTAATAGCTGTTTAAATGTCCCTGATGAGGCCGACTCCACTACCCTCTCCAGCAATGCATTCCACGCCCTGACCATTCTCTGAGGAAAGAACCTACCTCTGATGCCTCCCCTATATCTACCTCCACTCACTTTAAAACTATGCCCCTTGTAACAGCTGCCTCCACCCTACGAAAAACTCTCTGGCTGTCCAGTCCATCTATACGTCTGATCATTTTGTATACCTAACAGAAAAGTATGGATCCTGTAAGTGAAGATAGTTTTAGTGTGGAAGGGCAAAATGTGTCAGTGCAGGCTTGGAGGGCCGAAGGGCCTGTTCCTGTGCTGTATTGTTCTTTGTTCCTTGTATGATCCTATAAATATATTTTAAAAGGGAGGGTGGCAGGTACCTGAGGATGAGGAACAGGCCAATAAAAAGTAAATGTGTCGGACAATGCAAAATCTCTCTTCTAAAGAGATTTTCTTCTAATAGATTTTCTGAAGAAGGGTCTGGGCCCGAAACGTCAGCTTTCCTGCTCCTCTGATGCTGCTTGGCCTGCTGTGTTCATCCAGCTCGACACCTTGTTATCTCATATTCTCCAGCATCTGCGGTTCCTACTATCTCAGAATAGATAGTGATTGGTTGAATGACCTTCCTTCCTGAGCTCTGTGTAATTAAAAATAATCCCTTGCTTCAGAAACCTGACCGATGAAAATTCAACAAAAATATTTTCATGGGTTGTGGCCATTTGTAGATGTGGACATTTTAATAGCTATAGGACTGGCACGGTGGCTCAGTGTTAGCACTGCTACCTCACAGCGCCAGGGACCTGGGTTCGATTCCACCCTCAGCCAACTGTCTGTGTGGAGTTTGCACGTTCTCCCTGCATCTGCGTGGGTTTCCTCTGGGTACTCTGGTTTCCTCCCACAGTCCAAACATGTGCAGGTGAGGGTGGATTGGCCCTGCTAAATTGCCCCATAGTGTCCAGGGGTGTTTAGGTTAGGTGTGTTAGACATGGGAAATTAGGGGAATGGGTCTGGGGTGGGATGCTGCAGGAGCAGTGTGGACTTGTTGGGCTGAATGGCCAATCTCCACACTGTTGGGATTCTATGATTTGTTTCTCATCCCTAATTGCCCTTGAACTGAGAGGCTATTGCTTGGCCATTTTCAAGAGTGGTTAGCACCAGAGTTCCCTCTGTTTTTTGCAGGGTCCTCTGAGGTTCATGTGCGACAACATTCATTCATTCATCGGCAGTCCCTCACAGATGAGGATGTCTCACTTCCACTCTCGGGGTGAGGTGGCTGTGCGGACTGATGTTGCTGCCACAGGCTCTGCGTCCCTTGGGGCAGAAGGTGGTGGTGGGAAGGCGTGGGCGATAGGGTCCTATCGCTGTTTGTTGCCCGGCTTCTGCTTTCTCCCGACGGAAAGTCTCGGGGTGCCCGACGCCTTCCCGGATGCTCCTCCCCCACTTAGGACAGTGTTGTGCAATAGAGTCCAGAACCAAAAGTCAATGCCAGAATCTTCCGCGCCGACAACGATCAACACGCAGCCCAGACAGCATGTTGTTTAAAAGCCAATCACGTCACTGCGGGTCTCGCATTACATGTAGGCCCAGACCTCCTGTGAAAAACAAAGGTGGGATTTTTAATAACAGCCTATGACTGTTGCCTCGGTCACAATTACTGAGACCAGCTTTTATTTGTAGATTTTGACTGAATTTAAATTCCACCAGGTGCTCCGGCAGGATTTGAACCCAGGCCAACTAAAGCCTAAGGACCCTCTGGATTACTAATCCAGTGACATTACCGTTGCTTTGAAGTGTTAAATTTAAGGCAGAAAGAAGTTGATTTTGTTGGAGGAATTGTTATCTTTTGAATATATTTTTATTTTAATCAGTACTGTAGTGCTAAGCTTTAGAAATTCCTGAGTCAGCTGCGGAGCAGCATGGATACGTGGGGAGGGGATTAGGAATGCAGCACATTTATATTGGCCTAAGGATGTCCCACCAGCAGCTTTACAGGGCAGTATTGAAGTAGGAACTCTGTTCCCACACTCCCTGCCTCTCAGTACCTTGGGCAATGAGTAACATAAGGTTGAAGATGTAAAGGCAATTTTGCAAGGCCTTGACTGAGTAAGTAAAGGCAAGGGTAGAGTCTTGTCAGATAGGCGCACGCTGTTCTGGAAAAAGGGCTCAATCCTCGAATACCCACTCCTGCCCTCTCTGTCATTGCCGAAACAATAACTTCAGAGTTCCCATGATTTCTGCCATTGCTTCAGACTTCCAACAGGCAAAGAAAGATACCTAACAGACATGCATGTTCTAAAATGCCTTTACTGATTACAACAGGATGTGGTTAGTGATTGGAAGGTGAGTCCTGCTGCAAATTCACAAAGAATAACAAAGTTGAGGGAAAGCAAAAATAAAACTAAGGCTTTCGAGACCAGAAACAACGGCAGGAATTGCTGGAGAAATTCAACATGTCTGGCAACATCCATGCAGAGAGAAACAGGGTCGATGCTTAGAGTTCAGTTCTGATAAAGGGCCACTGGACCCAAAATGTTGTCTCTGCCTTCTTTTCACAGGTGCTGCCAGACCTGTTGCGTTTCTCCACGCATTTCTATTTTTTGTTGAAAGGAAAGCAATGTTTTCATGGCGCACGAGGAGAGAGTGTGGTTGTCAATTGGCTGGATGATTGCAAGATTAAAAGCTTTGCCAGATGGCAAAAGATAAGGGAGCAAAACCCTTCGGATTTCAGGCATTCAATGTCAGTGCTGCTGATTCTCAGGACAGTGATACTCTATAATGAAAAGGCACCATGCAAATGTAAGTCTTCTGCTTTCACTTTCAATTTGGAAGTGGATAGCTCATAAACATGGTAGAAGGTGGTAATATTCCTGAGCTAGTAATCCAGAACTCAGGGATAATGTTCTGGTGGTCTGTGTTTGAATCCTGCCATGACAGATAGTGAAATTTGAATTCGATGACAAATATAATTGTGGAATATATAGTGGACCCTACGATGACCACAGCCAATTGTCATAAAAACCCATTTGCACACACTCTGGTGGTATAGAGATTAGGTCCCTACTTCTGAACCAGGAGGCCAAGGTTATGTGTTATGGACCAGACCAAACCCCCTCAAAATGTTCAGAAAGTAGCCCAGACCCTAAATTCCCTTATTTTAAAGGTAAATATCACGTGCTGCATTCCAGATGCAATTCAATAGGTCAACTGCCAGATTTAAAGTGAAAGAACAAAGAACCAAACAGCCCTCCAAGCCCGTGCTGACACATTTTGCCCTCCCATACACTAAAACTATCTTCACTTCCAGGATCCGTGTCCCTCTATCCCCTTCCTATGTATTTGTCCAGGTGTCTCTCGAATGCTGCTATTGTGTCTGCTTCCGCAGCCTCCTCTGGCAGCACGTTCGCGGCACTCACCATCCGTTGTGTGAAAAATATATCTCACACAGTTCTTTTAAACTCCACCCCCCCAACCTCCCACTTCAGCACCTTGAATCTGTGTCCCCTAGTAAATGACCCCTTCACCCTGGTTAAAAGCCTCATACTTCCCACTCTATCCATGCCATTCGCAAATCTATAAACTTCTATCAGGTCGCCCCTCAACCTCCTGCATTCCAGTGAAAACAAGCCCAGTCTATCCAACCTTACTTCAACCTCATACCGGGCAAGATCCTGGTAATTTTTTTTCTCCAAAGCATCCACATCCACAGTGTGGTGAACAGAACTTTCTGCAATATTCCAAGAGTGGCCTAACTAAAGTTCTATGAAACTTCTAAGAATGCACTTTATTCATCCACTATAGTTGAAATACAACAAAAGAAAGAATGAATTGCAATAACTATTGGAAAACTTAACCGAATAATAGGTACAGTAGCTATTAGTAATTGACTGTTCCAAATAATAAAATCCCATAAATACACACTTGGCAAAAGGCAAATTCAGAACAGATTGTCTCACATGTAACTCCAGTAGCAGGCGAAAAACCCCCAGTTAAATAATTTCTACTTCTTCCAGACCTCAACAGCAACAACTGCTGAAAGTTAAAGCTAAAAATCCTGGTTCTGTGGGAGCTCGACTACACCCATTCAGGCTGCTTCTATTGTTCCAATGTTTGAAAAAAAAACACACAAGGTCTCACAAGCTGTTTAGTCCAGCGTTTCTAGTAGACCATCCTTCTTGACTGCCTTTTCTTCAAAGAAAAAGCCCAGGACAAAATGCACCTCTTAAAGCAACAGTATTCTCATCTGTTCCAAGGATATGTAATAATGTTCGTGAACAAGTTGATTGGAAAATATTTAAATCCCCTCTTGCTCGCTAACATCCTTTAGGAAAGAAAATCTGCTGGCCTATATGCTACTTCAGATGTGGTTGACTAATTAGGCAATTAATGTTAAACTAGTGCCCCCATATCCTAATTTTAATAAATTCACACATGTATGCTTATGTGTCAATTTGTGTAAAAATTATATCAAGTCTGTTAGGACATGAGTTGATGTGGCCTTACCAAACGGCTATCTCCTGCCTGAATAATTTAATAATAAATTAATTGGTTAAATTTTACAGGCTTTTGCCAGCATTAAAACAAAAACATAACCGAAGGAGTGGCTGTTTGGCCCCTTGATCATGAAAGATCTATTGCTCAGATCTTTGAAGGTGGCACGACAGTTGGAGATAGTGTCTTCAGCTTTATCAAAAGGGACGTTCTGAGAGATAGACAATTTCGAGATTCTTGACCCTCTGAGTGAAGAAATTCCCCTTCAACTCGGGATGATCTCTTGGCTCCCACACCCGCCCCCTTCCAGCTCTAGGCTCTACTGCTTGAGCTAGCTACAGCCTCTTAATGTCGATCCTGTCGAGCCCCCGAGGAGATGTTTCCATGAGGTCATCTTTCATGTTTCTAACCACCAGAGAATATTGGCTCAATCCAATCAAACCTTCTGAACAGAGCCAAAGAACAGAGACACAGAAGGAGGCCATTCAACCTACTGAGACTTTACCTGCTCTTGGAAACACTATGGATTTAGTCCCACCCTCCTATCTTTTCACTGTAGCCCCTTAAAGATTTGTTTCCTTTTCTCTAGAGGTGCTTATCTCTTATGAAAGCCTTGTATGGACCTGCCTACCACCACAAGCTCACTCAGCCACACACCCCCTCACCACCCGCCCACCACCCTTGGGCAATGCAGTCTGTCATGATTGTCACAAGGTCAGCCACGTGCACTTCATAGAATTGGAGTTCCCTGACTGGGGTTGTTTATCTGGTCCAATTAGGGAGCCCTGGCTGACAGATAGAAACAGAAGTGCCAGACATCCTGTTCACTATGAGAGCTGGCTCTGAGGGAGCTGGATCAGTGTCAAGGATTCTCCATGTATAAGTAAAGTAGTGACTTGGTGATGGGACACCAGTCTCTGTGGAGTTATTTCACAGTCCAGACCCGAACCATTGGCTGCATTCAAAATGTTTCTCCTCCTGTCATAAATGTACCTTTGGTCATTTGCCTTAAATCTGTGTCCCCTGACTCACAGCCTTTTAGCTAGTGATCACAATTTATCTCCATCAGCAAAATTGATGTTATATACAAGTGTCCATTTCTTTTACACGATGTATTTCAGAAAATGTGGGACATTATGTCAGAACATAGTGTTTGTACACATCTTGCTATATGTTAACATGTTTGCAAGTCATTACTTCATTGTCACCAAAGCCTTAGGGGGGACACTAGCATTGGCTTGCTGCTTCACTGGTTTTCTTCAGGCTCCATTCGTCAACATCTCCATGTTATCTAGTCAAACAGAGATCCTTCTCCGCCTTCTGCTATTACAATCCGCTCCGCCTTCTGATGTTGCCAGGATAAGGCTGACTGGTCTTCATTTCCAATATCTACAACTAAGCTAGGTTCCTCTCCCTCTCTCCTGCTCTCGTTCTTTCTCTGTCTCCCCCTCTCTTTCTTTCTCTGCCCCCCCTTTCTTTTTCTCCCCTGCTCTCTTTCTTTCTCTCTCTCTTCCTCTCTTTCTTTCTCTGTCCCCTACCTCTCTTTATCTCCTGCTGTCTTTCTTTCTCTCTCTCCCCCTCTCTTTCTTTCTTTGCCCCCCCCCCCTTTCTTTCTCCCTCACGCCCTCTCTCTCTCTCTCTCTCTCTCTAACTTTACTTAGCGATCATTTTGATTCTTGGACTTCCCGTGATCCAACCCACGTTTTTGTCCCTCCTATCCATCTGGATGATTCTGAGCACCCTCCACCAAAGTTTTAAAAGCTGCTCTCCTCCTTGCACCCTCATTCTTCGGAGTCCAACTCTCACGCCCGTTGAGTGGAACAAATCCAAACCAGCAGCTGAAAGTGGCGAAAATGCCTCTATATAAACTGATGGCCACTTTTCAAATGAGGGAAGGTGGCAGTGCTGTGAAAATGTAGCCAATACTTTCTGTTTCTGTTTTGCACTATTTGTGGTTAATTTAGTTGGTTAGTGGGCACTTGTTCAAGAGGGTACGCTGCACAAAGTTGCTGATTGATGATCAGTTGCTGGTCTGGTTTGAGACACTGATGAGATTGTAGTCTACACTACAAACCCCTGAACACACAGAACAATAACAAAAACTTGAACCACTGACCATGTTCTTAGAAATTCCAAATGACGTTTAGGAACACAGAAAGACATAACATCACAGCGGGACACATTTCAGGGTGTTTGGGACAAATCTGACAAAATGCACAACACTTTTTAGTTCAATTCCATGATTGCCAAAGTAACGTTTAATCGTGACTTTCACTTCTCCTGCTCTTTTAGCAATTAACCTTTGGAATGCAGATTTTGTGTAAGCTTCAATCCCGTTTTTTTTTGGCCCCATTGATATAGAACGCAGAGTGTAAAAACAACGATTTCATACCAGTTTTATTGTTCAGTGACATGCCAGAGTAATTGCCAGATGCAGGCTGTAGCATCAAGCAACACTTGATTTTTATCAGGTTTGGGTAGCTGCAGGACCAATCAGAAGGCCCCAATTTACAGGTCTGCCTGTGAGTTAATGTCTGGTCTATCTCCAGAGACCCATTTAACTCATTAACAAGAAACTGAACTGTGCCCATGACGCTTACGTGCAAGTTCTGGGGAAGAGGCAGGAAAGTGACATTGAACAATATCAGAGCAGCCAAGATCTCATTGAATGGTGGACAGGCTGGATGGCCTACATCTGTGTCTCATGGTCATATCAGCTGGATGTTGGTGTGGTGCAGACTCTGTGCTGGGTCAGCTGTTTTCAGTTGCAAGAGACAGACGTTAGACTCCACACTCTGTCGCAAAGCAAGATGGCATATGGGATGGACCCTTCCCTTCTCTGGATATTGGGCAAGTTTCCGATGTCATGTGAGGGAGGTTCGGATTGGATGTCGTGTTTCATAGTCAAATAATAATCTGCCGTTCAGTCACTAGACTAGTGCATAGTTTACACAAAATAGGGCCCATATCCATATGGAGTAATTCTCACCCATTGGAGAACTGGCAGGATGTGATGATATGTGGATTTTGGATGTTAATGGGGTGTAACCATAAACCAGCTCTCTGAAATCTCTGGCTTCCTCCCATTCCCGTTTCATACACATCTCCAATTTAAATCATTCCACCAATGGCGCATGTCGTTCCAGCTGTTTGAAGGACTTTAAGCTCCTGAAGCTCTCTGTATGTCTCTCCTCCTTTTAAGTTTCTCCTTCAAGCCCATCTCTTTGGCAAAGCTTTCAGTGACCTATCTGAGCACCAGCTAGTGTAGCCCAGTATGTCGCTTTGTTTGAGAACACCCCGGTGAAGGCCCTTGGGACATTATATCACACAATAGATGCAACACAAATGCAAGCTGTTGTTGTATATTCATTGTGTGAAGCTGGATGAACACAGCAGGCCAAGCAGCATCTCAGGAGCACAAAAGCTGACCTTTCGGGCTTAGACCCTTCATCAGAGAGGGGGATGGGGTGAGGGTTCTGGAATAAATAGGGAGAGAGGGGGAGGCGGACCGAAGATAGAGAGAAAAGAAGATAGGTGGAGAGCAGAGTATAGGTGGGGAGGTAGGGAGGGGATAGGTCAGTCCAGGGAAGACGGACAGGTCAAGGAGGTGGGATGAGGTTAGTAGGTAGGAAATGTCACTCCCGCACGTCCCAGAAGTCCAAGTTCTTCAAGGACCGCAACTTTCCCCCCACAGTGGTCGAGAATGCCCTTGACCGCGTCTCCCGCATTTCACGCAACACATCCCTCACACCCTGCCCCCGCCACAACCGCCCTAAGAGGATCCCCCTCGTTCTCACACACCACCCCACCAACCTCCGGATACAACGCATCATCCTCCGACACTTCCGCCATCTACAATCCGACCCCACCACCCAAGACATTTTTCCATCCCCACCCTTGTCTGCTTTCCGGAGAGACCACTCTCTCCGTAACTCCCTTGTTCGCTCCACACTGCCCTCCAACCCCACCACACCCGGCACCTTCCCCTGCAACCGCAGGAAATGCTACACTTGCCCCCACACCTCCTCCCTCACCCCTATCCCAGGCCCCAAGATGACTTTCCATATTAAGCAGAGGTTCACCTGCACATCTGACAATGTGGTATACTGTATCCATTGTACCCAGTGTGGCTTCCTCTACATTGGGGAAACCAAGCGGAGGCTTGGGGACCGCTTTGCAGAACACCTCTGCTCGGTTCGCAATAAACAACTGCACCTCACAGTCGCGAACCATTTCAACTCCCCCTCCCATTCCTCAGACGACATGTCCATCATGGGCCTCCTGCAGTGCCACAATGATGCCACCTGAAGGTTGCAGGAACAGCAACTCATATTCCGCTTGGGAACCTTGCAGCCCAATGGAATCAATGTGGACTTCACCAGCTTCAAAATGTCCCCTTCCCCCATCGCATCCCAAAACCAGCCCAGTTCGTCCCCTCCCCCCACTGCACCACACAACCAGCCCAGCTCTTCCCCTCCCCCCACTGCATCTCAAAACCAGTCCAACCTGTCTCTGCCTCCCTAACCTGTTCTTCCTCTCACCCATCCCTTCCTCCCACCCCAGCCGCACCTCCATTTCCTACCTACAACCTCATCCCACCTCCTTGACCTGTCCGTCTTCCCTGGACTGACCTATCCCCTCCCTACCTCCCCACCTACACTCTCCTCTCCACCTATCTTCTTTTCTCTCCATCTTCGGTCCGCCTCCCCCTCTCTCCCTATTTATTCCAGAACCCTCTCCCCATCCCCCTCTCTGATGAAGGGTCTAGGCCTGAAAGGTCAGCTTTTGTGCTCCTGAGATGCTGCTTGGCCTGCTGTGTTCATCCAGCTTCACACTTTATTATCTAGGATTCGCCAGCATCTGCAGTTCCCATTATCACCGTTGTATATTCATTATAGTTTTCGGTACAGCATTCCTTTAGTTTTAGTCCTGTAGTTACTAGAGGGGTAGTTCTTCCTAATAGTGACCACAAAGATAGGTAAGGTGGTATTGAAGGCATATGACGTGCTTGCCTTTATTGGTCAAGGATTTGAGTACAAGAGTCAGGAAGTGATGTTGCAGCTTCATAAGACTTTGGTTAGGCCATACCTAGATTTTGCATTCAATTCTCATTACAGGAAGGGTGCAGAAGAGGTTTACCAGGATGCTGCCTGGATTGGAGGGTATGAACTATAAGGAGAGGCTAGAAAAGCTCAGGTTGTTTTCTCCAGAGCGGGGGAGGCTGAGGGGAGACTTGATAGAAATCTATAAAATTATGAAATGTATAGATAGGGTTGGTGGTCAGAATCTTTTTCCAGGAGTTAAAGTGTCTAATACTAGGGGGCATGCATTAGAGGTGGGGGTGGAATGTTCAAAGGAGATGCGAGGGCCAAGTTTTTTGAGAGAGTGGTAGGAGTCTGGAGTGCATTGCTGGGGGTGATGATGGAGGCAGATATGACAGGGGCGTTTAAGAGGCTTTGAGATAAGCAGATGAATATGCAAGGAGTGGAGGGATATGGTCCAAGGGAAGACAGAAGGGCTTAGTTTAATTTGGCTCATGTTCAGCACAACAGTGTGGGCCGAAGGGCCTGCTCCTGTGTTGTAGTGTTCTATGTTCTTTGTTCTCCCTCATTACCTCTTTATCTAAAGCATCATTGCCTTCAATATGTCATATCTCTGTCAGACTTTGAACATTGCAGTTCAGTGCATCCTTTGACCAGGACTAATACATACTATATTGAGAGAAGTGAGCTGAATCCCAAAGGAAGGGGGAGCAAGTCTTCATACTGTCTGAAAAGGCAATGCTGATTGGTTAACAATTGTGAGGAAGGGGGAGCAAGTCTTCATACTGTATGAAAAGGCAATGCTGATTGGTTAACAATTGTGATAACAAGGTGTAGAGCTGGATGAACACAGCAGGCCAAGCAGCATCAGAGGAGCAGGAAAGCTGATGTTTCAGGCCTAGGTGCTTGGCCTGCTGTGTTCATCCAGCTCTACACCTTGTTATCTCAGATTCTTCAGCATCTGCAGTTCCTACTATCTCTTGTTAACAAATGAACTCTGATTGGTGTGTTTGCCATGGCAGTGTCTCAACCAGTTAGATGATTGACTGTTAACTGTCAAACTTTGTTTAAATTTAAACTAGGCTGATTGCCCCTGAACAGACTAGGCATTGTCTTGAAGAATGAAGCAGAGGTTGACTGTTGTCTATTTTGTTCAGTTAAAATGGGGATAGGACATGCGTATGTTCTTTCTGTCTGCAAAGAGAAAGGCCCTGTGTGAAAATATATGGAGCTTCCAACACGCACACACTCACACCACACACGCGCGCGCATGCATGCACACATGCGCATGCACACACACACGCACACGCACACGCACACACACACGCACACACAAATCTTAGATTGATTGTCAGTATAATTCTTCACACACTTTGGGTTGTTTAGCAAATGCTGTCCAATTGCGCAGTGATGTGGAGATGCCAGTGTTGGACTGGGGTGGACACGGTCAGAAGTCACATGGCACCAGGTTACATTCTAACAGTTTTATTTGAAATTAAAAGCATTTGGAGTGCTGCTCCTTTGTCAGATGATTTGTGAAATCATTTCTAATGATGCCTTGATGAGTGCACGACGAAAGATTCTAAGAAACAGTGTCATTTTTCAGTAATACCCAAGGTTTGCACTTCCCAACGATTGTTCATTACAATGCAATGTGTTATGCTCAAAGTTAATGCTTTGTCTAAAAGATACCACTTTGTTTACTGTGACATTTAAGGCAATAATATAATGGGATAATTTAACTCTTGATACCTAATCTATGCAATACTGTATAGGAATCTATCATGCTTGTTCTTCCAGCCCATATGCCATTACTATCCACATTAGCTATTAATCAGCAGCAATTTGTTTAACAGTTGTTGTGTTCATTCAGTGTTTGGTGCCAAATAAAGTTTTTTTTCCAGAAATAAAGTACTTTTATTATAAAAAATAACCCAGCCTTATACATCATAAGGGATAACTAATCTCTGGCGTGAATTTAAGGCTGTAATTGGATCCTGTCTTTCTGCTGATTTTCTGAAAACATTTTAGCAGATGTTTTCTGACTAAACCTGTAACTTGCAGGCAGCTATTTATTCATTAAATACTTTATGTAATCTTTACCAATTTATGTTTGTCCCACGTAGCTCATGCCACACCAAATACTTTGGACTTATCCCAATGGTTCTGCTCATTAAACTGAGATTGGGATGTCATATGCTTAGCAGCAAAGAGGAAAACAAAACTTGGCTTAATTTCTCAGCATTATCTTGTAAAGAGAATCCTGAAACAGTGTACAGCACAGAAGAGGCCATTCAGCCCATCAGCTTTGCTCTTTTGTTGATCGATCCCACTCCGGTGCTCTTTATCTGCAATTTAATTCTCCTCCAATAATTTATCCAATTTGCCTTTGAAGGCTATTATTGAAACTGTATTCACCCTCCTTTCTGACAATGAAGTCTTTACACATTCTAGGAAATAATGGCAAAATAGTTTAGACCACTTTTAGCTAACATGAATTTCTGAATGTGTTTTACCAATATAAATTGCTGAAAAGTAGACTCATTTTGACCAAATGTTTTATGCTGCGTTCATTAGGGCAACTTACAAGAATATTGTTACAAAGGAGAATAAGATTCATTTATATTGTATGAGCAGAGGATGCAGATTGGTGGGGGTGTTGTTAGGGAGAATGCACCAGTTCAATGATAACAGACAGGTTAAAGGCCAAACTTTTATTTAAATGTAAACTAGACAGGTTGACTCTGACTAGCCAAGGCATTGACCCGAGGAATGAACAAGGAAGTGGTTGTCATCTGTTTTGTTAAGTTGAAACGGCGTGCTGTGTTCTGACTGTCTGGTGCTACTATATGTGCCTTCAAGTCTGCACTGAACGCGACCCGAAACGTTAACTATGGTTTCTGTCCACAGATGCTGCCAGACCGGCTGAGCTTTTCCAGCAACTTCTGTTTTTGTCTGCACCAAGCTAGAGTCCACTTGCCAAGCAAACAGCATGCTCTGTTCATCCAGTGAGAAATTGTTGTTCCCCTTTAAATTGGTATTCTTGTGAATCATCTTGATCTATACATGATGAAAAACATTGACAAAATGTTTCTTCTCTCAGGAATGCTCCCTTTTTGTACTTCAGAACCAATATTTGATATATTTTGCCCTTATTTTATTCAATTTGCAGAATAGTGTTAATATGGGAAAGTCCTCATCCACGAGTGCAGCTCGGACTGCTGATTCAGTGAGAGAGTACGAGGGGAAGGCTGACGCTTCTCAGTACCAGACAGAACAGAAAACATTTCCAAAGCCCCAGACTCAACAGGAGGAGGAACATGCACCCTTCCAGAGAGATGGACCCAGGACATTCCTCTTAGATCTGGAGAACTTCCCTGATCTGTCCAAAGTGGATATCAATGGGCAGAACCCCAACATACAGGTACAGTAGTAAAGCTGTTGACTCTTCTAATGCCTGTGTGTGAACAGCAACTTAGTCTGTCAGCACATAAGATAACCATTAATATTGTTCAATCTGCTTCCAGAAGATACACAGGCTCAGTTGTCACCAATATTCACCTGGACAGGTGAACTGAACTGCTCATATTAATTAAATTTTATTTAAACAAGCATCACCTTTCCTGTTCTCTTAGGGCAGTATTAAGTGTATCAATGTTCACATTTCTCATGCTGCTTTAGTTCCTCCCAGCTTGGCAATGTTAATTCCAAGTGATTGAGCAATATTTTGTTTCACTATTTTGTTGTCAAAAGTAAAGATTTGTATTTTCATAGCACATTTTATAGTCAAAAGATCTCTCCAAAGTGCATTGAGATAATTTCTGAATTGTAATGTAGGAAAAGTGGCAGCCATTTTGCACAGAGCTCCCATAGAGCGCTATCGACGATAGCCCTTCTTTAACTGTTGTTGGTTGAATTTTTCAAAGCTGATCAGGAGAGAAAGAAGAGGTGATGGCCCACTGGCATTATCACTGGACCGTTGCTCCAGAAACTGAGCTAATGTTCTGGGGATTCGGGTCGGAATCCCACCCACCATGGCAGATTGGCCCAATTCAATAATAAAAACTTTGCAATTAAAAGTCTAATGATGACCACGATTCCACCGTCAATCATTGGGGAAAACCCCATCTGGTTCACTAATGTCCTTTAGGGAAGGAAACTGCCATCCATACCTGGTCTGGCCTACATGTGACTCCAGACTCTCAACAATGTGGTTGACTGTTAACTGTCCTCTGGGCAATTAGGGATGGGTAATAAATGCTGCCTGGCCAGTGATGCTCTCATCACTGGAATTAATAAAAATAAAAATTGTCTGTTCAGTGTTCACCATAGACGTTGGAATCCTAAATATGAGGGCAGCCGGGGCCAGAGGTAGCATTGTCCCTGACAGAAGTCAGTCTAGAGTACGTGTGTGGTGTGGGACCTGAACACTCAGACTTCAACATGTAAGTCCTACTAAATGAGCCCCAAACATCTGCTTTAACCAAGATGGGCCGAAAAATAATACTAGAACAGAAAACCAATCAGGCATCTTATTTTTTCACTAACCTTCGTGGCAACCATCGCTCTCTTTAATGTACTGTTAATGTACTGTGTATGCTCAGTTAAGAGAGTGGTCAACCTGTTTAACTTAAACTAAGTTCAATTAACAAACATCATGTGACAATATACAGGAAAAAAAAGAATGTGGAACAGAAAATTGACCAAAATTATTTAGAAAGAGATGTGTGCGCATGTTTGAAGCTTTCCAGTTTTGTCTTGAGTAACATTATACTGGGCATCCAGTAGCAAATGCTTCATATTTCTTAATTAAAAAGCTGCCCCTGGTGGATAAGCAAGCATTTGGAGATTTAGATTTATATTATATTTAGCTGATTGGAAGAATTAATAGGATTTAAATGATAAACAGTTGCTTTCACTCAACACAGTGGCCAGCCAAGCAATGCAGAAGGTGCTGTAAGGGATCCAACTGAATGCATGGCTACATTTGATTAAGCTCATTGAAGAAGTTGCCTTTGCAGATCAAGCCCAGTCAACTAGCCCACTATCATTTCAAGAATTCTGCTATTTTATCCATCCAAGGAAACTAAACTAAAACAAATAAGCTCACTGACGGCCAAATGCTCAAAGGCAAATCCTGAGAGCTGTTTGTGAATCATCCCCAGTCAGAGTATCTCGTGAAAACAATTGTGCAGCGCAACTCCGTAATGCTTACATTTTGGGACACACTTGTGTTTTAAAAGAGCTACTTTGGCTGTAAGAATCTCCTTTAAATAAGAGTAAACTACCTGTCTTCATGGACAGTGGTACTTAGACTGGAGTCCATGGACCCCTATAATCTATGGAGAGTTTCCAGGGAATCTTTGGGAGGACATGAAAGTGATGGTGTGACAAGCTTGATAGTAACAGGGAGTGGAGAGTGACAATTGGGACTCTGTTGTGGGGATCAGGCATATCCATCTCACAAACTTCTGTAGATACTTGTTGCCGGGATTTCACCCTATCGCACGGGTCGGTCCTGTCCAGGTAGGATGGCTCACTCATGGTCAACTCTTCTCCTCCTCCTCTTCCTCTCTTTTCTTCTTTGGTCATCTTAAGGTCTTCACAAGTAACCCCAGAAGGTTCAACCAAATCCAACATGGATTCCTCTCCACTGGACCCCTTCCAAACTCTGTCCTTGATACCCCTTTTTCAGGTATTGTTCAGGAACTTGGGATTTCCTGAATGTCCAGGTCTCACTGTCCTTCAGGTGTTCCCCATCAATACTAAATGTCCAATTGTACATGGAGTTCTTTGCTCAAACCAGAGAAAGAGGGCTATCCTCATTGTATCCCTGCCGCACGTGAGAAGCTGTTTCCTTGTCTCCTTCTATGCTATCTCCTTGATGGGTTTCAAGGTTCACCAGGGATCCATCCATGTTCAGACAACCTCTTTTTGAAATGGTCCTTCAGGATCAGGATGACTTGTTTCCATTCCATTCTAATGGTAGTGGTTCTGTAGTGGTTGAAGACAATGGTGTAGAATCTGCAGACTCCGCTACATATAAAGTGGCTGGTGGTGTTTGAAGGACTGGGAAAGTGTACTGTTATGAGGTGAGTGCACTCTCTCCCTACAAGTTCCTGAAAATATCTCTCGATGTGTTCAGTGCTTTCTCAAATGTAGCTTTTCTCTTTTGGGTCGGTTATAGGTCAGGGACTCACATGTTTGACCTCTTCAGGGATGCTTTGGGGACATTTCTGAAATTCACGTTGAGAGGTGAAAACCACCAAATTCTCTGAAGCAAAAAAAAACTGAAAGAACTGTGGACGCTGGAAATCTGAAACAGGAACAGAAATTGCCGGAAAATCTCAGCAGGTCAGGCAGCATCTTTGGAGAGAACTCAAAGTTAGTGTTTTGGGTACAGTGACCCTTCTTCAGGACCCCTGAGATTCCGATACATGACGAAGGAGTTCTGAGTAATATCCTAATCCTTAGCTGGGAAGTGGAAGGAGATGGTGCTGTAGTAGCAATGCTACTGGACCTTGTAATCCAGATGCCCTGTCTAATGCAATGGGGAGGGTGAGTTCAAATTTGAATATAAATTCAATACAAAAAGTGTGAGCAGTTTTGGGCCCCATATCCAAGCAAAGATCTACTGGCATTGGAAGGAATCCAGCGGAGGTTTACAAGAATAATCCTGGGGCTGAAAGGCTTGTCATATGAGGAGTGTTTGAGGACTCCGGGTCTGTGCCGATGGAGTTTAGAAAGATATGGGGGGGATCTGAGTGAAACTTGCAAAATACTGAGAGGCCTAAGTAAGAGTGGTCACTGAGATGATGTTTCCACAAGTAGGTGGGACTAGGAGCCAATGGTCTCAGAGCGAAGGGACTAGGCTGAGATGTGGAGGAATTTCTTCTGCCAAAGAGGGTGATGAATCTGTGGAACTCGTTGTTGCAGAGGACTGTGGAGGCCACGTCGTGAGTGTATTTTTCAAGACAGAGTTGGGAAGGTCCTTGATTAGTAAGGCGATGAAGGGTTACAGGGAGAAGGCAGGAGAATCGGGTTGAGAAATATATCAGCCATGATCAAATGGCAGAGGAGACTTGATGAGCTGAATGGCCTGTGTCTTATGGTCTTCAGTGAAAGCTAGCCTCAAGGGACAGCATGCTGGCTCAGTAGATAGTACTGTTACCTCACGGCGCCAGGGACCTGGGTTCAATTCCAACTTCCAATGACTGTTTGTGTGCGATGCTCTTCCTGAATCTGCGTGGGTTTCCTCTGGCTGCTCAGGTGTCCTCCCACCATCCAAAGATGTGCAGGTTAGCCATAGGGAATGCGGGGTTACAGGGATAGGGTAAGGGTTGGGTCTGAGTGGGATGCTCTTCAGAGAGTCGGTGTGCACCTGATGGGCCGAATGACCTTCTTCCACACTGTAGGGAGTATATAATGGTAACCATGTCAACTCTTGTAAAAGACCATCTAATTCACTAATGCCCTTTTAAGGAAGGAAATCTGCCATCCTTACCTAGTCTGGGGTAAATGTGACTCCAGAACCACAGCAATGTGGTTGACTCTTAACTACCCTCTGGCTAACTAGGGATGGACAGCAATGCTCTCCTTGCCAGCGATACACATATCCCATGAAAGAGTAAAGGAAAGGAAGACCACCGGGGATTTCAGGTATTCTGCGATTGGAGAGCTGGATTGTAACTTAGAGTGATGCCAACAGTGCAGGTTCAATTCCTGGTGTCAGCTGAAGTTAACATGAATGTCTCACCCTTCAACTCAGGTGTGGCTTCCCTCAGGTTAAACTCGTCACCTGTCACTCTCTGTAATGAGAGAGTGAGACTGTGGAAACTTCAGGTTTTAGTGAAGAGGCGAGACCAGTCCAGGTACGGGTATGATGGAGAAACCTCCCGCATTCATTGCAAGTCTCCTCAATCGCTGCATCCTGGCTACCAAAGAGAACCTTCCGGAGTCACAGTGCGGTTCCTGACCGACAGGCGTGAGCCTTTGGAATGACCCAGTCGATATCGCAACTGTTCTTTTCAGCCTGTTCTCCAGCTTGCATTCAAGCTGCTCCTCAGTCAGGCATCCAGCCTGATTGTTACACTCCCTTATCAATCTATTTTATTATCGAGTGATCCACCTTGTTTACAAAGAAAAAGCCCTCCTATTTTATTACCTCAGACTGGTCACACTTTTTCAGATAAATGCATGTTTTTTTTCTATACGTGCAGCAAGAAGTTTAGTTTAAAAATAAAAGAAATTAATGCTAACACACCTTTATAAACTGATTGTTCATCTGGTCATCTACCTCGAGTTATTTTTCTTATTATTCCGAAGGCATTGACTGACTGAACCCTGCCTCCTGGGGCACTTGCTGTTTCTCAAAATACACATTCCACACACACAAGCTAAATATCATCAATGCATTTCTACACATGTTCCTAATTTCCAACACTTGTTTTCTTGAAAGCATTATTGGAACACTCTTTACTTGCAGGGCTTTCATGTCATGGCTGGTACATAGTATTATAATGCAGACAGGGGTGTGCTTGACCATGAATTGTATTTAAAAAGCTGTCTTTCATCTAAAATGTTTGAAAATCCACTGAGGTTCAAGGAGATGAGCTGTTTGCAGGTGCCTCTCAGCTGTAAAGCATCTCATACACACACATATACTTCGAAACAGGATGGCTGTAGAGTGGGACGCTCTAGCTGGAGCTCATCTGCTCCACCTGTTGCTCTCCTTTCCTTCCTTTGTACGTTTCTTTGTACTGGACCTATATTTCTGTAATGCTGGTCATTTTATTTGTCCATTGTCTAAGATCCTAAACTAAAGAAGCTTGTGCCCTGGGTACTTTTGTATCTAAGTAATTGGCAACATGTAGAATCCTAACTTTGCTCATTGCGTATATGTGACAATAAGGGCTATTCTAGTCTATATACTACAGACATAGAATCTGAGGGCAAGGCAGGGCCAAATTGATCTTCAATAGGTTGCAGGGAGTGGGCAAACAAGCCTTAAAACATTGTAAACAGCGTACAGTACAGAAATGGCCACTTAGCCCATTGAAGCAGTACTGGCTCATGAGAGAGCTATCTGATTAATCCCAGTCCTCAGTTTTGACGTTATTATCTAAGTTTAATACTGGGATCTCAAGGCTGTAAAATGCTTAAGTAAAGAATGAAATGTTGCTCTTCGAGCTTGCATTGTGCTTGGTTGGAACATTGCAGCAGGTCCTGTACAGAAATGTTAGCACAAGATCAAGAGGCTTTATTGAAATGGCAAACTGACCGTATGTTCAATTGCTACTCAGGTCTGTTGCAGACTTTTTCATTCATCAATGAGTGTAGACTACTGCTTACATCTCAAACGTAGCTTTTAATGGTCAGTTATTTCACGAAATTCAATTTCCTAGCTTTCCATTATTTTGGTAGTTTTAACCCAAGAGACTCTCAGTTGGAGTGGTCTCCATTCAGTTCAGGGCGATGTGGGAGCAGAACTTGCCAACAGTCTGAAAATAGCACTGAGTGAACAAAGAACGTAGAACATAGGACAATACAGCGCAGAACAGGCCCTTCGGCCCTTGATGTTGCGCTGACCGGTGAACTAATCTAAGCCCATCCCCCCACACTATCCTATCATCATCCATCTGCTAATCCAAGGACTGTTTAAATGCCCATAATGATATGTAAAAGAAATGCTGGCTACAGAAACCAAATGTTTTCTGTCAGCCACATGTTAGAGGCATCCCCAGGAAATCCATGACCTTTCTCAGCAGTACAGAAAGACTTGCAATCTTACAGTATCTATCACACCACGTCTAGATGTCCCAAAGTACTTGAAGGCCGGTGAAGTGCTTTTTGGAAGGGTACTGACTGATCCAGGCAACACAGCAGCCTATTTCTGCACAGCGAGCAGCCACAAGCGACAAAGTCATAATGCTCAGATCATCTGTTGTTGCATAGAAGACAGTAGGAGGAGGCCATTCAGCCTTTCGAGCCTGCTCCGCCATTCTTCACGATCATGGCTGAGCGTCCAACTCTGTAGCCTAATCCTGCTGTCTCTCCATAACTTATGATCCCATTCGCCCCAAGAGCTATATCTAGTCGCCTCCTGAATACGTTCAATGTTTTGGCATCAACTACTTCCCGTAGTAATGAATTCCATAGGCTTACCACTCTTTGGGTGAAGAAATGTCTCCTCATCTCCATCATAAGTGGTCTACCCTGAATCCTCAGACTGGGACCCCTGGTTCTGGGCACACTCACCATCGGGAACATCCTCCCTGCGTCTACAGTTTCCAGTCCTATTAGAGTTTTATAAGTCTCCGTGAGATCCTCCCCTCATTTATCTGAACTCCAGCAAATACAAACCTGACCCAGTCAATCGCTCCTCATAAGTCAGACCCACCATCCCTGGAATCGAGAGGTAAGTCTTGATCAGGGGACACTGGAGATCACACCTGGAGTACTGCGTACAGTTTTGGTCTCCTTACTTGAGAAAGGATGTGCTGGCACTTGAGGGGGTGCAGAGGAGGTTCACCAGGTTGACTCTGGAGTTGAGAGGGATGGCTTATGAGGGGACATTGCAAAGATTGGGACAATACTCATTGGAATTTAGAAGAGAGAGGTGTCATCTTACGGAAACATATAGAATTATGAAGGAAGTAGATAAGATAGGAGCAGGGAGGGTGTCTCCAGTGGTGGGTGAAACTAGAACTCGGGGGAATAGCCTCAAAATAAGTGAGAGCAGGTTTAGGACTGAGTTGAGGAGGAACTTCACCACCCAAAGGGTTGTGAATCTGTGGAATTACCTGCCCAGTGAAGCAGTTGCGTCTACCTCATTGAATGCTTTTAAAGCAAAGGTAGATAGATTTTTGAACAATAGAGGAATTAAGGGTCATGGTGAGCGGGTGGGTAACTGGAGCTGAGTGCACAAGAATATCAACCATGGTCTTACTGAATAGCAGAGCACTCTCGATGGGCTGAATGGCCTATTCCGGTTTCTTATGTTCACTTCCTACGTGTCTTTGAAAATAGTGCCACAGGGTCAGCGATCAGTCAGGGAGCTTCATACAAAATCTCGTCTCAAAGTTCGTTCTTCAGACAGTGCGGCACTCTCTCAGTGCTGCTGTAGAGTGTCAGCTGCACTCGAGTCTTTGGAGTGGGTCGATGAACCTATTGTTACAACTGGAAGAATCATTCTTAAGACCGAAAGATGGAGGAGTAGAGGTCCCATCTAGTCTGCTCACCATTCAGTGAGATTGTGGCTGATCTGATCGTCCTCAACTCCACTTCCTTGAACCCTCGATGCCTCTACTAATTAAAGATCTGCCTGTCTGAGCCTTGAATGTACTAATAAACCAGCCCCCTGCAATAAAGAATTCCACAGATTCACTGCCCTCTGTGTAAAGTAATAATCTAGTTCCACACCTTAGTGGGTCACAACGCAAAAGAAAATCATCTTTTCAGTTATCCAAATGGCCATTGAAACATATTTTCATGGCAGCCTTTAAACAAAATCTAAGAAACAGATTTCTTAATAAATGCAATTATTGGTTTGTTATCAAAGACTACTGAATCAAAAATGCAGTCTTTGGTTAACAGTCCCAGTCAGTAACAGGGAAGTATAAATGCTATTTTGTCTAAACATCCCAAAAATACAGGCAGAAAATAATTCTCGACAGAAAATAATCTGAATTCTCTGCAAAGTTCTGAATCAAAAAACACTTTGGCTTATTTTTGGACAACAGTATGATGAAGCATAGAATGTTCTGAAGTCTGTTGCTGTGATGTTCTAGTATGTGTGAGTCATCATTGACCATTCACAGTCATCACTGGAATCTTGGCAGATACAGTTTGCTCTAAAAATACAGTACTGAGAAGTTTCTACAATTATCTCTTGCAGAACAACAAATATGTTTCACTCTGAACTCCATAAGGGGGCTCTTTCAGAAATAGGACAAGTCGGCTAGTTTCCAATCTTCACAGGTTTCTCATTTCCCCACTAACTCCAAATACTAAAGCACCTTCCATTCCATTGCTGTTCAAGCACAGGGACCATGAATTCATTGTTAATTGTCAGGGAAAACCCCACCCAGTTCATTAACATCCTTTAGGAAAGAAACTGCCATCTTTACTTGATCTAGAATATACATGACTCTAGACCCAGAGCAACGGGCTTGATTCTTAACCACTCCCTGGGAATGGGCAATAAATTCTGGCCTGGCCAGTGATGTCCTTATCTCTTGAAGGAATAAAAGAAAGAAAAATAACGATGAAAGTAGTTGTTGCAAATCAGGTAAACTCTAGGAAGCCCAATTAAAAAGACAAACTCCAGTGCTCACAATGAACTCATTTTAAAGAAACCACCAAACTTGAAATGAAACCATTCACCCGTGATCTTTCAGCAATTAAACCCTCAAGCAAATGTGAAATATGAAGTGTCTTCATAAGAACACAATCATTTAATCAACAGAAGGAAGGGGTGGCACAGTAGATCAGTGGTTGGCACTGCTGCCTCACAGTGCCAGAGACCTGGGTTTGATTCCATCCTAGGGCAACTGTCTGTGTGGAGTTTCCACGTTCTTGCTGTGTCAGTGTGGGTTTCCTCCAGGTGCACTGGTTTCCTCCCAAAGTTCACGGATGCGTAGGTTAGGTGGATTGGCCAGGCTAAATTGACCATAATGTCTAGAGATAAGCAGGCTAGTTGGGTTAGCCATGGGAAATGCAGGGTTACAGGGATATGGTGGGTCTGGGATGCTCTTCAGGGGGTAAGCGTGGACTTGATGGGCCGAATAGCCTGCTTCCACACTTAGGGATTCTATGAATGGAAGTGTCACCCAGTGACAGAAGCACTGCAGATAATCCCTATGCCAACAAAAAGCGACCCTTTCCAGCTACATTTGCAGAGTGGATAGACAATGTTAATGAAGCTGAGAGTAGCTTACTGAAGGTGATTAAGTGAGAAATTGCGATAGACTTTCTTGACTGAGTTGGTGGATTGTTCTGTTGGTTGTGGAAATGATGGCCAGTTCCCTAAACAGACCTGCTGTGGTCTTTTTGGGTGCATGATTTGATTCTGTGTAAGTAATTGTATACACAGCAATGACAACAATTAAAATCTACACATCGATTCGTGGTTTGGACTTGAAGTGCTGAGTAAATGTGACCCCTGAGTGATCCATTGTGTCATTGGTCTCGGATAAAGACGATGTAGGCCATTTGGCCCCTCAACTCTGCTCCACCGTTTAATAAGACCCATGGATGCCCTTTGACCTAGATGTCTCTTTACCATCAGGTCTCCCTTGACTCCTGCAGGGTCCAGTTTTAACTCTCTGAAAACTTCAAATGTTTCGAGGTGAAATCAGAGCCCCTAGACAATCAGTCTTGGCTTTGAATATGCTCAAGGGCTGAGCGTCCGCTGCACTCCCACAGCCATCTGAGTAAAGTAACTTGTTTTCCTAGAACCCCTACAATATGGAGACAGGCCTTTCAGCCCATCAAGTCCACACCAACCCTCTCCAGGGCTTCCGACCCAGACCCCTTCCCTCACCCTATCTCTACTTCCAATGCTATTGCATCTAACCTACACATTACTGAACACTACGGGCGATTTAGCATGGCCAATCCACCTAGCCTGCACATCTCTGAACTGTGGGAGGAAACCGGAGCACTCGGTGGAAACCCACACAGACACGGGGAATTATGCAAACTTCACACTGACGGTCGCCTGAGGGTGGAATCAAACCTGGGTTCCTGGCGCTGTGAGGCAGGAGCGCTAACTGCTGAGCCACTGTGGCTGCCCCTTTCCCTGAAATTATACCCGCAGTTGTGGAATCCCCAGCATGGGGCTTCATTCTCCGAGCAGCCTACGCTGTCAAGCTTTCCCGGAATTCCAATGTTTGAATGTTTGGACACAGTAATAAGAAAGATGCAGGTCATTCATGACCAAATATTTGTACCTTCTGCACAAGGAAAATATCCGGTATAAGCAGGGAAGCTCTCACTGGGTTACAGTGAAAGGTATAATCCTGTTGGGCCATGAGATTGCTGTCACATACAACAGAGAATGCTTCTTGTGGTTTAACCTGGGTGAGGGGCAGAAGAGCCCCTAATAGTAATAATCATCATCATCATCTCGGCCAGTGCAGGAACTGAACCCACACTGTTGGCGTCAAACTGCATTGTAAACCAGCTGTCCAACCAATTGAGCTAACCAACACCTGGCACTGTCATGGTAGATAATGGAAATATTTGTTGTGTAGGGACTTTGCAACCTTGACTTTCTTAATATTTACTCAATGGCGCAGTTAACAGTAAGTTTGGATAATTCTACAGTGACAAGCAGTTGACATGTTTATGGATACAATACTGTTCAAGAAACATGATATAGCAAAAGTTACATCAAATGCAAAACACTCAATTAAAACAGGAAATTAAAAATTAATAAAAGTTGTCGGGAATAAAATGAAGTTAGTGAAATCTTTGCAACAAAAACAGAAGTTGCTGGAAAAGCACAGCAGGTCTGGCAGCATCTGTGAAGGAGAAGAACAGAGTTAATGTTTGAGGTCCGGTGATCCTTCCTCAGAATTGAAATCTTTGTTCTGGTAATTTGAACGACAAATTCAACGTTTTGTCCAACAAATAAGAAGTTTTATATTTTCATTAACGTGCGAGAAAATATAAAGGTAGGAAATTAGCGTGAATCTGATCACGTGGTTCTCACAATGATGTTATGGACCTGCACATCACTGAGCATAAATAGCACTGTGTGGGTGGATCTAGACTAAACTACACCTCACTTAGTTAAACTGCACTCTAGAAGAGACAATCCTATGCGTACATAGACATGAACAAATAAAGAAAATAGATTAGTTCTTAATGTAACTTTTAAGATCAGAACCTGGGTATACCATTTAGATAGCAGCATTTAATATTAAAGTCTAATAAGTCGTTTTATTTTGAAGTCTAAGCTTTAAGGACAGATTTTGATCTTGACTTTTCCTGGACAAGTCTGTCTTGAACACACTCATCAAGTTTTATCAAACCACGCAATAAAAGATGGCGGCAATGATGGGATTGACTGGCTATAAAATTGTGGCAACACTGATGAGCAAGATACAGATCTGAGATCATCTGGAGAAGAATCCCAAAAGCCATTTCTTTTCCAGAAATCATTGATACAGCTTTAAGACTAGTCAGCGGCCAAAGCAGTCATTGCCAGAACATTACTGCCTGGAATATTTCCTGAGGCTTGCAATCGGAGAAACAAACCTTTCAAAAGCAGGGAGAGCAGCAAAAGCCCATTGCAGTTAAGGGGACAGTTCTGAATTAAATACCCTCAAAAATAGGCTGATTACTAAACACCCAAAACAGATATGATCCCTTCAGGGATGGGACAAAAATGTTTTGTTCCCACCTGAAAATTGGACTGAAGACCACGCTGAAACTTCTAACAATGAGTCAAGAAATTTATGAATTATTTACTCGACAGCAACAGCTATTTAAGTTAATTCTCCAGGTACAGGCTTAGAGAAAATCAGTTGGGAGGAAAATAAAATCAGGAATAAAAACTATATTGCAACTTGAAAGATCAGTGCCCTGGCAGTAAAGTTGTTGCAGTCTTTTACTTTGATGGTTTTAAATGTCAAATTCATTCAACAACTGAGGAGTTTTATTGATTTCATTCATTAAAATACAGAAGGTTGAATGAAGAACAAGGAGAATCTTACTATTCGTGTGAAATTTGGCATGAAAATGCATTGGACAAGAGACAAATTGGCGCAAACACGACAAGCACCTTTGACATAGTCAAAAAGTCTTTTAATTCATTAACGGAGGCCACTTTGGGAGAGTTTCTACAGTCAGAATCTTGGAACGTTGTTCAGCCATCTTGGAAGAGGAATACCTTCAGTCATCTCCACAAAGGCGTCATATTGATAAAGGAAAAACAATCTCTTTCAATGAAAACCCATAGTTAAAACAGTGAAATAATGTAAACAGATTTCAGTTTTACAACAAAGACTCAATCAAAACTCCAAACAACTAAGAATGCCACAAAACAACTCTCTATTGTTAAAGACAGTCAGAGCTGCTGATGCTGGAGTCTGAGATTACGAGGGGGAGAGCTGGAGGAGCATCAGAGGAGCAGGAAAGCTGATGTTGCGGGTCAGGACCCTTCTTCAGAAATTTCAGAAATCAGAAGAAGGGTCCTGACCCGAGACATCAGCTTTCCTGCTGCTCTGATGCTGCCTGGCCTGCTGTGTTCCTCCAGCCCCACGCTGTTATCTCTACTTCATTGCATAGACCTTTCCACTGAAATTACCAAGAGTGGGAGTTTGCCTGTTTCAAGTTTGGGATTGGTTGTGTGCAGTGGTAAGATTCAGACATCGTCGACTTACGTACCTGGCCCTGTTTGCTACATTATCGATGTGTGGAGGGATGCCGGGATCCTGCCACATAACGAGACAATTCCTCCTTCTGGTGATCCGGGCACACGGCTTTCATTAAGTCCAGGCTACGAGCCAATGCTAATGTTGATCCGTTTGGATGGGGACGTGCTGCCTTCCAGCACAAGATACAATCTTCTTGGTGCAGGCCCAGGGAGTGTGTGCTGTCTTTCCAGCTCTTGATGGGGTGATGGTAAGATAGAAAGTCTGGTTTGAGCTGGTTTCAGTTGGCCACCCCATCAACCAGCCAAATTATGGACTCTGTTTGTTTTTAAGTTACTATTTGTTTCATCTTTTGCTCTTTCTCAGACGTGTGTTGGTGTCAAGCTCTATTTGTCAGCCCTGGCTCAGTGGGTCATGTTCTCGCCTCTGAGTTACAAGGTCAAAGTGTCACTCTAATGCAATAATCAAATCCAACACACGCCAGTGCAGCGCTGAGGGAGCGCCGCACTGTCGGAGGGTCGGCGCTGAGGGAGCGCCGCACTGTCGGAAGGTCGGCGCTGAGGGAGCGCCGCACTGTCAGAAGGTCGGCGCTGAGGGAGCACCGCACTGTCGGAGGGGCGGCGCTGAGGGAGCGCCGCACTGTCGGAAGGTCGGCGCTGAGGGAGCGCCGCACAGTCGGAAGGTCGGCGCTGAGGGAGCGCCGCACTGTCGGAGGGGCGGCGCTGAGGGAGCGCCGCACTGTCGGAAGGTCGGCGCTGAGGGAGCGCCGCACTGTCGGAGGGGCGGCGCTGAGGGAGCGCCGCACTGTCGGACGGCCGGCGCTGAGGGAACAGGCACTGTCAGAGGGTCCATGCTGAACGCAGAGCTGTCGGAGGGTCAGTGCTGAGGGAGTGCCGTGCTGTCAGAGAGTCAGTGCTCAGGGAGCGCCGCACTGTCGGAGGGTTGGCGCTGAGGGAGCACCGCACTGTCAGAAGGTCAGCGCTGAGGGAGCGCCGCACTGTCGGAGGGTCGGCGCTGAGGGAGCACCGCACTGTCGGAAGGTCAGCGCTGAGGGAGCGCCGCACTGTCGGAGGGTCGGCGCTGTGGGAGCGCCGCACTGTCGGAGGGTCGACGCTGAGGGAGCGCCGCACTGTCGGACGGTCAGCGCTGAGGGAACAGGCATTGTCAGAGGGTCAGTGCCGAACGCAGAGCTGTCAGAGGGTCAGTGCTGAGGGAGTGCCGTGCTGTCAGAGAGTCAGTGCTCAGGGAGTGGGCACTGTCGGAGGGTCAGTACTGAGGGAGCGCCGCACTGTCGGAGGGTCGGAAGAAAGACTGGATAATGTGAAAGTGAACAAAGGCAGAAAGCAAACTTCAGTCTTTATTTAAAGAAAATGTTTGTTCTAAAAATCTCCAGCAACAATTAAAACCTGTACAAGTGAGACCCCACAGAGAGGTCTTAATTAGTAGCAATTCACACTAAATACAGAGGTACTTAGAATTGAAATGACGGACTCAATTTTGTGAGGTGGAGTTAATTTGTATTTGTCGTGCAAATACAGCAATGCTACACCTTTCTCAAGGTATTTCGGATCCGGATAATTTCTGTTTGTATTCAGTATTAAGAACAACCATGATCTTGCTGAATAGTGGATTAGTCTGAATAGATTGTTACCATTTCTTCTGATCTTAGAATCCCTACAGTGTGGAAGTGGGCCATTTGGCCCATCAAGTCTACACCAACCCTCTAAAGAGCATCCCATCCAGACCCAGCCCCCTTCCCTATCCTTGCATTCTCCATGGCTAACCCCACCTAACTGGCACATGCCTGGACACTATGGGTCAATTTAGCACGGCCAATCCGCCCTAACCTGCACATCTTTGGACTGTGGGAGGAAACCCGCACAGATACAGGGACAATGTATAAACTCTACATGGACACGGTTAATCACCGTGAAGTCCATGGCGCTGTGAGGCAGCAGTGCTACCCGCTGAGCCACTGTGCTGTCCTCATTGAGCCTGTTTGAGCCTAATGTGTGAATGTGTGCGCTTGCCATTTATCAATGCCTCACTTTGAATCATCCAGGTCACGATTGAGGTGGTTGATGGGACGGAAATTGAGGCCGAAAGAGATTTGCGCAGGGTGACCAAGCCAAGCTGGCCTGTGCCATCGTCCGACTGGAGGAACTGGTGGCAGAAATCATCGGCGAACGCGGCTCGCGGCAACGGCGACCACCAGGAAAGCAGCCGGGCCAGCGAGAACAGCAATTTTCTGAACCCTGTGGACAGCTGGGATAGAAGTACAGTTACCCAGCGCAGGTGGCAGTCCAAGGGACAGGCGGAGTATGGTACGTCAACATTCCTCACTTTGGTTCCAGGCTTCTGTGAAACTGGGAAAGAAAACAGTTGGGACCAAGCCAAGTGAAACGAAACAGGCACAGCTACAGTGGGAAACACTGTGTGGGCAGTGATTGATAGAGAGCAAACTGTGCTGCAAAAGCATCTGTGTCGGTGTGGCCAAAAAACCATATTTCGCTTATTGTCTCGATGGCTGAGTGGGAATCTTCTAACTTCTAGCAAACCAACCTGCCCCAGTTTCTACCCCCACCCCCGACCTCAGAATTCCCTCGTAGTCCCTCCAGGAGCAATAGTGCGTTTATAATTTCTGGGTTACATGCTGCCTCTCTGGTAGTGGGGAGAGGTCAGTGACCAAGGCAGCCAGCTCTATAATCGAGATTAATGGCTGAAGCATTGCAGCTGGCCTTGACTCTGAGAGAACCGAATCCAAAAATGTGCAAGGAATCCTTTTGTGCAGCTCGATGTGTGTGAAAGTTATCGGAATGGCATGCGTACGGTTGGACCCGGGCCACGGGCTCTGAACCGAGCATGTGGTCCCAATTATGCGTCTCATCGCCATGGTAGCTAACTGTCAATGTGCTTACTTTTCCTGTGCAGATTACACAGATGGAGAAGGTGACTGGAGCCCGTGGTCGCTCTGCAGCGTAACCTGTGGCAGTGGCAGCCAAAAGCGTACCCGGTCCTGTGGCTACGCCTGTACTGCCACTGAATCAAGGTCATGCGACATGCTAAACTGTCCTGGTTAGTAAACCTTTAGTCTTGTCTGCTGTAAAGCTTGTTAATCACTCCATGGCATTCTTAAACAGATGTTCAGTTAAGACGCACTTTCAGCTGAGAAATGAAACTGAAATTTAAAAACAGTCTGCGTACAGACGAGTCCCCGGGAGGCAATGGCCCAGTGACGTTACTGCTGGACTGTTAATCTAGAGACCTGGATAACATTCTGGGGACCCAGGTTCAAATCCTGCCATGAGAGGTGGTGGAATTTGATTTCAATAAAAGTATCTGGAATTAAGAGTCTAACAATGACTGTGAAGCCTTGGCCGATTGTTGGGAAAAACCCACCTGGTTCACTGATGTCCTTTAGGGAAGGAAACTGCCATCCTTACCTGGTCTGGCCTACATGTGACTCCAGACCCACAGCTGCCCTCTGGACAATCAGGGATGGGCAATAATTGCTGCCGGGCCAGTGTCATCCTCATCCCTTTAACAATTTTTTAAAAAACTAAATAAATAAATATAGATTTGCACAAGTGAATTTCGGATAGCAAGAAAGACAGTGACGTGCATTTATGTAGCACCTTTCAAAGGTAAAGCCGCCATACTGTAAGAGGGCTGCTCTCTCATTAGCGAGAGACAGAGACGACTGGTGGAAGTTTATATATTTTCCTAATCACCCGGCTCAGAGATGTTATGACACAGCTCTGGAGGAGGTGGGACGTGAATCTAGGCCTCCTGGTTCAGAGGTGGGGGCGTAACACTGCAACATCTCAGGCAAGGGAAGGAGCGTCCTCAGCCATCGAGGGAATTGAACACATGCTGTTGGTATCACTGTCTATGACAAACCAACCATCCAACCAACTGAGCTACCTGTACTTTACAAAGATTCGAAAACACTCAGCTTCTGCTGCCTTTTGACAGTGTTGCCAACCCCCTGCGAGAAGCAGTTTCTCCTTAGCTCTGTCCTGAATGGGCGACTGTCTATTTTTCAACAAAGCCCTCGAATTCTAAAATTACCCTCAAAAGCACCCTTGCGTTTAATTCACACGTGGGATATGGATGTTGTTGGCTGGGCCGTTATTTATTGCCCATCTCCGAATGCCTTTCAGAAGTTGGCGGTGAGCTGCAGTAATCCTTGGCACTTAGGGACGCCCACGGTGCTGTGGGAGAGGGAGCTTGTAGGATTTTGACTCAGCAACAGCGGAGAAATAGTGTTAAACCCCCCAGGTTGGATGGCTTATAGAGTCAAAGAGCATAGAAACAGACCCTTCAGCACAATGTGACAACGGGAACTGCAGATGTTGGAGAATCCAAGATAACGAAATGTGAGGCTGGATGGACACAGCAGGCCAAGCAGCATCTCAGGAGCACAAAAGCTGACGTTTCGGGCCCAGACCCTTCATCAGAGGTCCTTCAGCACAATGTGTCCATGTTGACCAGATTTCCTAAATTAAACTAGCCCCCTTTGCCTGAATTTGGCCCATATCCCTCTAAGCCTTTTCCATCCATGTACCTGTCCAAATGTCTTTTAAATGTTTTAATTATACCTGCATCTACCATTTTTTCTGGCAGCACATTCCATACACACACCACCTTCTGTGTGAAAAGTTGCCCCTTAGGTCCCTTTTAAATATTTCCCCTCTCACCTTAGATGCCCTCTGGTTTTGGACTCCCCTACCCTGGGGAAAAGACCTTGACTATTCACCCTATTCAGGCCCCTCATGATTTTATAAGTCTCTATAAGGTCACTCCCTCAGGCTCCCAAGCTCTAGGATAAAAAGTCCCACCCTCTTCTTATAACTCCAACCCCAGCAACACCCTCGTAAATCTTTTCTGCACCCTTTCAAGTTTAATTGCGTCCTTTCTAGGACTCGGAGAGGCACTTGCAGGGGATGGTGTTGCCATGTATCTGCTGCCCTGGTCCCTCCAGCTTGGACAATACTGATGTACAACCCTCAATCTTATATGTTTCAATCAAGCTGCCTGTTTCTGTTACAAACTGCAGTGGATGTGAGGCTGGCCTCTATAAATTTATTCCCCATTAGACAACCCACCCATAAAAGGCTCAACAGGAGGATTCCTGAGATGAAAGGGGTTGTCTTACAAAGAAAGGTCGAGTAACTTGGGCCCATATTTATTGGGGTTTAGAAGAAGTGAGAGCTAGTCTTATTGAAAGGTGTAAGATTCTAAGACAGCTTGAAAGGGTAGGTGTTGAGTAGATCTCCTTAAATTTTCTGACAGCATCTAAAACATGATAGACAAGTCATAGAGTCATATAGCATGGAAACAGACCCTTCAGTCCAACTTGTCCATGCTGACCAGATATCCTAAATTAATTTAGTCCCACCTGCCAGTATTTGGCCCAAAGTCATCACAGTAATTTATAGCCACCTTCCAGAGTGTACTAGACTCTTCAGCAGGCTATAACCCCACCCACACCTCCCCCTATAACAGTGATCATAAACTCCCCAAGGAGATGCGGGGAATTTTTTTCATGTGCACCAATGCATTTGCATTTTGCACCCAAGGCCAATCAAAAGAACCCACTCAAGTGTATTGGACTCAGGAATCGTAGAATCCCTACCATGTGAATAGATTCCATTTTGACTACTGAGACCACAGTGACCTTCCAAAGAGCATTCTACATCCCCCCAGCCCTACCCCCATAATCTCCCATTTCCCATGGCCAACCCATCAAGCCTACACACTATGGGTAATCTAGCACAACCAATTCACGCTAACCTGCACATCTTTGGACTGTGGGAGGAAACCTGCACAGACCCAGGGAGAATGTGCAAACTCCACACAGACAGTCACCCGAGGGCAGAGTTGAACCCAGGTCCCTGGTGCTGTGAGGCTGCAGTGCTAACCACAGAGCCACCGTACCGCCCCTAGAAAATTCTACTTCCAACAAAAAGCAACTAAGTTCAGTGTTTCACAACTTGGTCTGCACTTTTGGAGAAACAAATACCTAGCTGCTCAGAGGGAATTCCAGAACTAGAGGACTCTGTTACGGAATAAGGGGCTAATCCTTGAAGAAGGGAATGAGGAGGAATTTCTTCTGTGTAGAAAGTGTTTTGAATTTTGCCTCTGAGAGTTTGAAGATATTCGAGGCCGATGGTGTTTTTTGAGCGATAGAGGAGTTGAAGTCAATGAGGAGGTGGGAAGGAAAATGAAGTTGAAGCCATGATCTAATGGAGTGGAATGAGGAGTTGAATGGCCTACACCTGTTCTAGTTTCTGATGTTCTCAAAATTCACTTCTTTGATTAGGTCTCTAGCTATCTGTTCTGGCATCTCCTTACGTGTCTCAATGTCTAACGATGTTTGATAATACGACTTCAACATGTTAAAGGTGCCATATAAATGAAAGTTGTTGTCGTTCAGACAACCCAGGCTATTTGTCTGTGGTTCTGGTATTTGCCTCGAGAGCTTTGTAGTATTCACTGTCTGGGTTCTGAGATGTATATTTGGGGTGATACAATGAAGGAACCCATAAGTACATGATGAGACGGGGAAAATGTGGTGCTCTGAAAATGGACCTCCATCACGTCCTGTGTGCTTTGTCATGATAGAAATGTTTGATTTCAAAGTGATCGATGTTACAATGAACAGGAGAGAGATGAACTGGCTACTATAAATCACATACTCTCCTATCACTTGTGCACTAGCTCTTAGGGTCATTTGACATCAGTTCCAGATCAGATTTCCAAGTGCCCAGAGGTTTGTGGCTAATGAAGGATTTCCTGAAAGATGTGTCTAAGTTAAGGGAGCTTTTTGAAGTTCTACACCATGGTATAGGAATCTCAGACTTAGGAGCAACAATAGGACATTCAGCCCTTTGAGCTGTCTCTGCATTACAGACAGGATTTTGAGTGAGTAGGTTACAAGGGAATGAAATTCAAGAGCTTGATGAATGAGGAATTTCAGGTGGTACTCAGCGATGTGGCTCATGAAAGGTTTGAAACTAAATAATATCGGCATATGATACAAGAGGAGCGGCTGTTGTAAGCGATAATGTTGCTATCTCTGGACAGGGAGGCCAGGGTTCAAGTCCCACCTGCACCAAAGATGTATTATAACAGGTTGATTAACACAATCCACAATAAAAATAATGGAAGCCTGGTATGACTGATAGAAAGTGAATAAGGATTTAAGTTTAAAGGCTGTCCAGATCAGGTAAACGGTTTTAAGTATTCTAAGGGCCAGATCACCATTCACTTCAGTTGTTCCCACCTCATGCCTGTATAGATGAGTGTAAGGAGCAGAGCATTGAACATTGCTAATGACTCAAACTTCACAAAGATTTGGCAAGTAGTGAAGCAGGTAGACAGGAATGACGCAGTTTGAAAGGTGAATAATGAACTTTGAGAAGACATCCGATTTCAGGTGATAAAAGATGCAGTATGTGGCTGAACTGAGAGACCTGGAGTTCAAATTCAGAGGAACTGCCCAGCTGACACAAATAGACAAACCCTACACAAGGTGAAACGTTAGATTTCTTAATGGAGAATAAATTGGAAATGGGTTAAAAGTGATTTTTGTTCTTATTTCGAGGATGGCTAATAACATAATGGGTGGTGTCCCTGCCTCTGAGCTAGAAATTCAGGTCTCATGTCCCCTTCCAAGCCTTGATGGTCAAGAGAAGGTGTGTTCATATCATGGCCAAACAGATTGAGGGCCAACCTGGAAATCCTTCCAACACACACACGAAAGGCAGGCAGTTAAACAGGGAATGGCTGCTGGTCAGCCATATGGTGGAATGGACGTTGGGACTTAACCATCACTGTACAGAGCTCCAGTCTGTAAAATAACGTGGAAATCTATATTAACTGTAACATAGACTCCCTGAGTAATTTATAATGCATCACCCCCACAATTATTGTTCAGCAAGAAAATTCATCTGTTTTCTCTTGAGTAGGAAAATAGTCTTCAAGCCTCTGGATTTTCCAATATGCAGTGCATAATTAACAGAAGTAGTTTGTATTTATAGAACACTTTAAAGATAGGAAACCAATCCCAACGCACTTTAGAGCAGCATTCGCAAGCAAATTGTGTGCCCAGCCAGTAGTTTCCACTAGTAGGAGAGACCGGGACCTGAGGACATAGTCTCAGAGTGAAGGGACAACCCTTTAAAACTGAGATGGGGAAGAGTTTCTTCAGCCAGAGGGTGGCGAATCTGTGGAACTTGTTGCTGCAGAGGTTGAGGTCATGTCTTCGAGTGTATTTATGACAGAGATAGATAGGCTGTCAGTTGGTAAGGGGATCAAAAGTTACGGAGAGAAAGGAGGAAAACAGGCTAGAGAAACATATCAGCCGAGACCAAATGGTGGAACAGAATTGATGGGCTGAATGGCC
Source organism: Stegostoma tigrinum (assembly GCF_030684315.1). Classification (NCBI taxonomy): domain Eukaryota; kingdom Metazoa; phylum Chordata; class Chondrichthyes; order Orectolobiformes; family Stegostomatidae; genus Stegostoma; species Stegostoma tigrinum. Next base: position 6,261,145 of record NC_081362.1, on the reverse strand, counting down.
TAATTCTCCTCATATCTTGTGGTGTTTTGTTCTACGGATGTAAGAGGATATTTTGGACAAAATCTGAGGTAGGCTTAAAGGAACATCTTAAAAGGAGAGAGAAAGGTGAAGAGGCTTAGGGAGAGAATTCCAGAGGTTAGGATCCAAGCAGCTGAAGGCACAGCCTTTCCTAGGATACAATTAAAATTGAGGATGCATGTCAAGCCAAACCTGGAGGTGTGCAGAGATCTGAGAGGGATGTATGCCTAGATGAGATTGCAGAGATAAGGAGGGATTTACTATCTGGACAATTTACCCATAATGCTACTCCATGCAAAGAAAGAGCTACCATTATGTGATTGTCCAGCTCACCAGTGACCATGGGAACCAGGTTATACTCATGAATGCCTGTTAACCTAGCAGCTTTCATGCCGCCTTCATTCTAAAGCAGTCCATGGTGGTAGAGTGACTCGAAGATTGTAGGGAACAGTTATGAGGAAGCCAAATGTAAGGATGACAGCAATGGAAGATCCAAGAGCAAGATTGGTGGGGGGGAGGGAGAAAGAAAGAGAGAGGGAATGTCACACACCTCTGGGTTCAGCTGTCATTCATTGGCATTCTCAAGCAGCAATGTGGGAGTGCTACAATATAGCCTGGCGAAGATCTCAGAAAAATTCCTTGACCAGTGGAAACATTCTCTCATGACCTACCTTATTGGACACCTTCAGGATCTTGTAGGTTTCAGTGAGGTTGCCTCGCAATCTTCTAAACTCTAGAGAAAATACGCCTCATTTACTCAACCACTCATCATCTGACAAACCTCTCATTGTAGGGACCAGTTCAGTGAACCCTCGCTATACATTCTTCAATGCAAGTACATTTCCTTTAAGTTATAGCATAAAGAATTCATGTTAATATGCGAACAGGGTAGCCTGTATCATATTGGAATGTGATTTAAGATCACTTAACTGCTGGGAGATGGTTCTTTCTGCAAGCCCTGTGTGAGGCCTTGTCCTGTTTGTAGTCAGTCAATACCCAGTAATAAAACTGATCAAAGGTAACCAAATCTGTCCCACTTCATTAGAACAGAACACAATCAAATCCTGCGGTCTGCCTGTCCACGTAAAACCTTAACCTTTTCACCGACTGTGAGTCAATTCATAGCTACGGTTTTAACCAAAAAATATTGAAAGAACACCACTTACCTCCTAGAGTGGAAAGTGCATTAGTGCATTGTGTCTGGTACACTGCACTCAGCTGTATTTGCAAAGCTCAGCTTGGTAGCTTTCCCAGGAATGTATCTTCTCCTAAACATTGGGTTTTTACTGTAACAAATGAATACGGAGACCAGAACTCAGTGGTTCGTTGGTCTAGGGGATCTGATTCTCACGTGGGACGGCACACTGGCTCAGCGGTTAGCACTGCTATTGAGATTCAACATTTCCTGTATACTTCAACATGGAGCTCCACCATGACCATTCCCAGTCACTACAGAATATTCCCTCCGTCACTGCACTATCTCACCCTGGATTGCATATAAGTGTGGGTTTGGAACTTGTGAGATCAGAGTGCTACCCTGAGCAGTGGTCAATACGCAACATCTTCAGAATTCTGAAAACAAAGGAAAACAGCTTTGCGATCTGGGCGGAAACATGGTCAGAAATTTAAGCTGTTTCCCTACAGCTGGTCAGCTTCCACTGAGCTGATCTTTGCAATAAAACTGAGCCCCCAAAACAACCTAGACTAGAAAAGACAATAGCACTCAGGGAAATGCCTTACTTTATTTATGGGGTATAGAATTCCTACAGTGTGGAAGCAGGCAATTCGGTCCATTAATACCGACCCTCTGAAGAGCATCGCACCCAGACCCATCCCCCTATTCCTCTATTTCCTATGGCTAATCCACCTAAACTACACATCCCTGGACACTACGGGCAATTTAGCATGGCCAACCCACTAACATGCACATTTTTGGACTGTGGGATGGAAGCAAGAGCACCTGGAATAAACCTACACAGACACGGGGAGAATGTGCAAAACCCCACATTGTCACCCAAGGTTGGAATCAAACCCGGGTCCCTGTCAATGTAAGACAGCATTGCTAACCACTGTGCCACCAGACCACTTACAATCAACAGAAGAGCATTTTCTCTATGCAGAGAGAGAGAATGTACACCTTCGTGATTGGTTCATTTATATAGGATATTTCCCATGTTTCAGATGCAACATTCAACCAAGGCTCTGCCTTCTCTCTCAGGTGGACATAAAAGGTCACGCGGACGCTATTTGAAGGATAGCACAGACATGTCCCTCTACTGGCCTGGCTAATATTTCCTCTTCAACCAACAAGCGCCAAACAAAACTATTGTTCATTTAATGGCACAGAGCAAGGTCCCTTGATTGGCAAATTGGCTGCAATCTTTCTGACATTGCAGTTGTAATGAGACTTCCAGCAGCGGGTAGCAATGGTGAGAGAGGGCCCTGAGTGACGGAGCTGAGCATTCTCTGGGATGCCCACCAGCAGGTGGTAAGAATGAGGGGTGGGGGGGCAGCTGGAGCAGTTAAACAGACTTTTGCTGGAAAGATAGGGCATCTTTGGTGGGGAGAGGTTTAATGGGAGAGAGGGAAGCAGGCAGACAGAGGGTATTCCTCAGCCCAATATTATCCAAATGGTCATTTCATATCGAGTGTGAATAGTTCCATGTTTATCCTGAATTTCCCTTTTTGTTTGTAACGTCCTGATGTTGTTGGAACAAAAAACCCTGTTACATGGTTTTTGGGGCATTCCTTTGTTGAAATGTCACATTAGACAACACAGTGACCACACATCAAAAGGACCTCACTGGTTGACATCTGCAGGTTGTGAAACGTGCATCAGTGCATTCTTTATTTTGTGTCTGATTTTTCTTCCCTGCTTTCTCCATCAGGTACAATATCAAAATTGCTCCATTTATTTTGAAGCAACATTCACTCAATGTTCACCCATCCTCTGTGTAATCTTCCTTAGTTCTCTCATTGCAAGAATTTTACAGGCATGATAGAAGAGACAACTGAACCCTTAATAAAATCCACTCCTCTGACATTCCGAAGCTAAGTTGTCGATCTCGGTGAGACTCATTAACTGGAGGAAGTGACCTGGCAGAGCTTCCATCTAAGAGCAGAGAACAAAGAACAGTACAGCATAGGAACAGGCCGTTCAGCCCACCAAACCTATGCCAACACATGACACATTTCTAAACTAATAACCTTTTGCCTGTACGTGGTCTGTATCCCTCTATTAATAGAATCCCTACAGTGCAGAAACAGGCCATTTGGCCCAACGAATCTACACTGACCCTCAGAGCATCCCATCCAGACCCATCCCTAAAACCCACCTAATCTCCACATCCTTGAACACTACAGATAATTTCCCATGGCTAATCCACCTAGCCTGCACATCTTTGGACTATGGGAGGAAACTGGAGTACCCGGAGGAAACCCACGCAGACACGGGGAGCATGTGCAAACTCTACACATGACATTCACCTGAGGGTGGATTCAAACGCAGGTCCCTGGTGCTGTGAGGCGAGTCACAATGCCGTTCTAATCCCCTGCCTATTCATGTGTCTATCAAAATGCCTCTTAAATTTTGCTATCATATCTACCTCCCAAGGCAGTGCATTCCAGGCACTTACCACCCTCTGTGTAAAAAATTGCCTCTCACATCTGTTCTAAACTTACTGCCTTTACCTTAACCTCTCGTAATTGACGTTTCTACCCTGCGAAGAAAACTTTGACTATCCATGCCTCTCACAATTTTGTGAAGTTCTATCAGGTCGTCCCTCATCCTTCGATGTTCAGGTGCAAATAAACTAAAGTTTGTCTAATATCTCCTTACAACTAACTCCCTCCAAAACCAGGCAACATGCTGGTAAACCGCTTCTGTGCCCTCTCCAAAACCTGTGCATCCTCCTGGTTGTGTGGGGCCTAGAACTGTACACAACATTCTAAACGTGACCTAACTAATGTTCTCCACCACTGTTTATACTCTGTGCCCTGACTGATGCAGCATGCTAAATGCTTTCTTATCCACCTCGTCTGCTTGTGTTGTCACTTTCAGGAAACTGAGCACCTGTGCGCTTGTTAGATTGGCTCTAAAGAAGATATTTTAAGGGTCGGACCATGATTAATTAGAAATGTTAAAGATTTTATCGAACTGAAAGCAAAACACATATAATTCTGCAAGGACAGGTAGCAGTTCAGAAAATCATATAAAATGGCGAAGAATGACCAAAAAAAAACGAAAATTAGAGGGAAAACTAGCCAGAAAGATGAAAATGTTAAGAGCTTCCATAAAAATATTTTTATAAACAAACAGTTAACAAAATGACAGATAATAGGAGCTTTCCTGCTTCTAAGATGCTGTTTGGCCTGCTTTCTTTATCCAGCTCCACACCTAGTTAACAAAATGAGCTTGGTTTCTATAGAAAATGAGACCGGAGAATTAATAATGGAAAGTAAGGAAATGATGGATGAATTGGCCAGGTACTTTATATTAGTCTTCACTACAGAGGGTACAGGTAACATCCCAGAAGTAGCAATAAATCAGGAAATGGAAGGAAGAGTGAAACTCAGGAAGATTCCAATAATTAGAGAAGCGGTACTAAGCTGATGGCTGACAGGAGCCCAGGTCCTGATGAGCTTATTCATAGGATCTTATAAGCAAAGTCCAGTGAGAGAGTTGACAGATTGGTTTCAATTTTCCAAAACACTCATGTTTCAGGGACAATCCGTCAGATCCAAAGCGAACAAATGTAACTCCTTTATTCAGAAAGGGAGTGAGACGGAGAGCAGGAAGCTATAGGCTAGTCATCTTAACATCTGTCATAGGGGAAAAACATTATCCGCTGTTTGTTCTTTTTCATTCATTCATGGGATGAGGATGTCACAGGTCAGGCAGCTTTTATTGCCCAGAAGACAGTCGAGAGTCAACCACATCGCCGTGGTTCTGGAGTCAGACCAGGTAAAGATAGCAGTGACCCAGATGGGTTTTTCCCGTGATAATTGCCAGTGGATTCACGGTCACCATTACCCTGTAATTCCAGGTGTTTATTGAGTTTAAAATGCCACCATCTGCTGTGGCAGGATTCAAACATGAGTCCCCAAGGCCATACCTGAATCAACAGTCCAGAAATATTACCACTTGGCTATCGCCTCCTTTAGAGGTTATAACAGGGCACTTGGATAAATATAAGATAATTAGAAAGGGAAGCAGCATAGTTTTGTGAAAGGGAAATCATATTTGACCAATCTCTTTGAGATGGCAACACGTGCTATAGATAAAAGGAAGCTGGTGAACGTACTTTGCTTAGGAATCCCTCCCACGTGGAAAACAGCCATTCAAGTCTACACTGATCCCCTCAGCTGACCCACCTAGCTTGCACATGTCTGGATACTATGGTGAAATTTAGCACAGCCAATCCACCTAACCTGCACATCTTTGGAGTGTGGGAGGAAGAAGGAACAGACTCACACGATCACAGGAAGAACGTGCAAACTCCCCACAGACAGGTCACCCAAGGCTGGATTTGAACCTGGGTCCCTAGTGCTGTGGGGCAGCAGTGTGCACCACTGAGCTACCATGCCACCCAGGCATTTAGTAAAACTTGAAGATGTTTAATATCAGATCCATCAAAGCTTATTGTGGAAACTAAAAACTGATGATGTAGGAGGCAGCATAATGGTGTGAATTTTTCTTTAAGGCAACGGTGGTAGATTCTTGTTAAGGAAGGCGGTAAAAGGTTATCGGGGTAGGCAGGAATGTAGCACTGAGGTTACAATCCCATCAGATACGATCTTAATTAATGGGAGAGCAGGCTCCCCTTGAAGGACTTTGCAGGCTCACTCCTGCCCCTGATTCACATATTTGTTTGCTCATAAAACACTCACCTTTGGGTGTAAATCTCAATACTGTCTGCTACCGCCCTCACCTTACTGAAAGGTGGGGCAGGTACATGGGCCTGAATGGCCAGTTGCTGTTTCTTATATCCTTATTGTATTTTGAACACCTGGTTTCTATGGTGCTGCAGAATGAACAGATTTGAATAAATGGCCAAGATCCCAAAATGGATTTCTGCTGGCCGTGATGCATTATGCTGGTCAAACCGGATATTAGGTATTCCTGATGGATTCGGGTCCACTGGACGAGCGAACATTGGAAAACTGCAGGCACATCGCCTCTCACTTGGTGTCCTTCAAAATCAATGGTTGGAAAAATTACAGCCTGATTCTTTCACCATACCATACCATAGTTGCATGCCACATTCCTCCAACTGCAGGGAGCCAAGCAAGGTTTACCTTGAATGGCACCAGTCTCCCCACCGTCCCCCTGACTGGAGACAGTGAAGGATGATGTTCAAAACCATAACCTTTCAGGAGGAGCCCACAGCAAGTCGTACATTTTGGAGCAGGGGCAGACTTCAGTTTCCGTCACCAGATACATATTGCACATCTCCAACTCAGTAATTTAACTTGAGTTCCCCTTGAAGGACTTTGCAAACTAATTACTATGCAACCCGTTTTATATTCTACCAATTAAAGTTTCTGTAAGTAGTTCAAAGCAAAACTCTAGCAGCCAAGTCATTATTGCAACTTTGAAAGCATGTATGAGTTACTAATTTTCTTCTTATAGAAATTGAGGAACTTCTGAAGCTGTTCATGGCATTTAAATGCTAAATTACAGATAGTTGATGCAATTTTTACATCTGACATTAGATTCTTCATTCCATTGCAGCTGCCCTCAATATATCGTTTCCCAGCAGGAAATTATTACATGGATCCCAACTTTTTAACACGTCAGCTGTACTAATGAAAATAGTAAAATATTAGCAAACTTGCTTAATTCTCTAGTTGTAATTATACAGCATTATCATTGGCCATTGTATAATGGACATGTTTGTGGATATCTTGTACTGGAATGCAGAATCCACACTGTATCTTACACGGCACTGCTCATCATACCCGGAATGTGACTCCTGAATCCATCCTGATGAATGTGAATATTTTACAGACGCTATTGGAAAGTAAACATTAGTGGGGCTTGCTATTTTAATGCATTAAAATGTTTTAGCCTGCAATTACTGACTTGAGGAAGGGTTATTTAATTAGTGTCATGATTTATACTAAAACAAGTTGTAAGTGTCTCGACTGTACAATAAAACGCTCACCTCTCAGCTGTGGCATTAACCCTACCTCCAAAATGTCAGTATAAATATCCAGACTGAAGCCCAGCATAGGAACAGGTCCTTTAGCCCACCATGTCTATGCTGACCGTGATGTCATTCTAAACTGATCCCATCTGCCTGGACATGGTCCATATCCCTCGATTGCCTGCCTGTTCATGTATCTGTCCAAGTGTCTCTTAAATGTTGCTATAGTATATGTTTCTACCACCTCCCCTGGCAGCATGTTCCAGGCACCTATCAGTCTCTGTGTAAAAAAAAACTTGGTCTCATACACCTCCTTTAAACTTTCCCCCCCTTACCTTAAACCTCGTTTGATACTACCACCTTGGGGAAAAGATTCTGATTATCCACTCTATACATTGCCTTTCATAATTTTATACACTTCTATCAGGTTGCTCCTCAGCATCTGATGCTCTAGTGAAAACAATCCAAGTTTTTCCAACGTCTCCTTATAGCCAAATCAGACCAGGTAATGTTCTGATAAGCCTCTTTTTTGCAACATGACCTGTCAACTCTTATACGCAATGCTCCAACCAGTGAAGGCAAGCGTGCATTTTCCAGTACTGCAGATGTGCTGCACTGCTGGAGGTGCAGCCTCTTAGATAAGATATTGCAGGCTCTGAATCTTCTCTCAGCTGCATGGAATCAACCCCATGCAAAAGTCATACAATGTCTTTGCTGATTATTTCCCCTCAAGCAAAACATTAAAATGGATTATTTGGCAATTATGCCATTGTGGGAAGATGATTGTGCTCTAAAATTATCCCAATCTTTGTAGTTAATCAGGGATGGAGGATTTTAGAACAGTCACTATTGCCAGAAAAAAATGATGCGCGACAAATTAATGAGAAATACATCTGACAGATTATCCAGACGTGGTGACTTCAGGTCTTAAAAGAAGTGGCTGCAGAGATGTTGAGAGCATTGAGTGTCATCTTCCAATATTCCATAGAATCTGGGAAGGTCTCTGTAGATTGGAAAATGACAACTATAATTTCCCAAATCAAGATAGGGAGGGAGACAGAAATTGGAAGCTCTAGGCTGGGTAGCCTTGTATCTAGAATCAAAAAAATGCTGGTATCTATCATTAAGGAACTAGTAACAGGACATTTAGAAAATCATGATGTAATCCAGCTGCGTCAACAAAGCTTTATGAAATGACAATTGTGTTTGAAAAGTTTCCTTAGAACTCCTTGAAGATGTAGCCAGCAGGGTGGATAAAGAGGGTACTGTAAATGTAGTATATTTAGTTTTCCAAAAGGTATTTGTATGATGTGGCATAAACTAAGGACTCATGACTTTAGAATAATATATTAGCATGGAATTGTCAACCTTACAGAAAACAGTCAGGATAAATTGCTCAGTTTTACGTTAACAAACTGTAACTAACAGGGTATACAGGGATTAGTGCTGCATCCTCAATTATTTACAATTTATTTTTATGATTAGGATGGACGGACTGAATGTACTGTTGCCAAGTTTGATTTGATTTGATTTAATATTGTCACGTATCAAGATACAGTGAAAAGTATTGCTTTGCATGCTGTCCAAACAAATCATACCTTACATAAGTACGTCAGGGTGTTAGAACAGAATGCAGAATATAGCGTTACACCTACAGAGAAGATGCAGAGAAAGATCAACTCTACCATGTGAGAGGTCCATTTATAAGTCTGATAACAGCAGGGAAAACGCTGTTCTTGAATCTGTTGGTACACTTAGAACTTTGGTATCTTCTACCCAATGGAAGAAGATGGAAGGGAGTATGTGCTGATGATGTTGGCTGCTTTCCTGAGGCAGCAGGAAGTATGGGCAGAAGCAGTGGATAGGAGTTGGGGTTTGCGTGATGGACTGGGCTGTGTTCACAGCTCTCTGTAATTTCTAGTGGCCTTGGGCAGAGTAGCGACTGTACCAAGCTGCGGTGCACCCATATACGATGTTTTCTATGGTGCATCTATAAAAATTGGTAAGAGTCATTGTGAACATGCTGAATTTCCTTAGCCTTCTAAGGAAGTAGAAGTGTTGGTGTGCTTTCTTGACTTTGGCATTGATGTGGATGGACCAGGACATTTACTGATGATGCAAAGATAGATAAGAAAGCAAGTTGTTAAAAGGAGGCAAAGTGTCTGCAAAGGAATGTGAATATGTTGGGTAGGCAAATTATTGCCGGATGGGGTATGATGTGCTGAAATGCAAGTTAATGTAGATTTACAAAAGGAAATCATGCTTGACAAATTATTGGACTTTTTTGAAGATATAACTGGCAGAGTGGATAAGGGAGAGCCAGTGGATGTGGTTTACTTGTATTTTCAAAAGATTTTTGGTAAGCTCCCACATAAGAGATGAGCACGGAAAATTGGGGCATATGCGATTTGAGGTCATGTCCAAAATGGGTTCAGAAGTGGCTGACTGACAGAGAACAAAGATCAGGAACAAATGGGTCATTTTCCAAGTGGCAGGCAGCGATTAGTGGGGATCAGTGCTTAGACTCCAGCTATTCACAATATATATTAATGATTTAGATAAGGAAAATACATGTCATACCTTCAGGTTTGCAGGTGGGTATGAGGGTGAGCTGTGAGGAGGATGCAAGAAATTTCAGTGTGATTTCAACATGTTAAGTAGGCAAATATGTGGCTGATGCAGTGTGATGTGGATAAATGTGAGGTAGCGAGACCTGGGTGTCCTTACACACCAGTTGCTGAAATTAAGCATGGAAGTACAGCAGGTGATGAAGAAAACAAATGGTATGTTGGCCGGAGAGGTCTTGCTGCAATTGTACGGGGCCTTGGTGAGACCACACCTGGAGTGCTGTGTGCCTTATCTGAGGAAGGATGTTCTGGTTATGGAGGCAGTGTAAAGGAGGTTTACCAGACTGATGATGGGACTGATATATGGGGAGAGACCAGGTCAGTTAGGGTGATATTCCCTGGACTTCAGAAGAATGAGAAGTGTTCTCATGGAAATCTAGAAAATTCTAATAGCATTAGACAGGGTATTTGCAGGAAGGATGTTCCTAATGACCAGGGAGCTGGGAGTCACAATCTGAGAATATGGGGTCGGCCACTTAGGACAGAGATGAGGAGAAACGTCTTCACCCAAATAGTGGTGAGCCTGTAGAATTCTCTGCCACAGAAAACAATTGAGGCCAAAACATTGAATCTTTTCGAGAAGGAATTAGATACAGTTCTTTGAGCTAAAGCGATCAAAGGGTGTGAAGAGAAAGCAGGAACAGGGGACTAAGTTAGATGATCAGCTATGGTCATATTGAATGGGGCAGAGGGCTCGAAGGGCCAAAGAACCTACACCTGCTCCTAATTTCTACGTTAGTACACTTTGGTAGGAGGAGTAGAAAAGAACAATATTATTTAAAGTTTTGATATACTGTAAAGTGCAGTATGGTGAAACTTAAGTGTCCTCATGCATGAAATACAAAGAGTTAGTACGCAGATGTGGCTAGTAATTAGGAAGGCAAATAAATGCTGGTCTTTATTGCAAGAGAGGGGCGAAGTATAAATGTAGGGAAGTCCAGCTACAAGTACAAAGCCTAATGGTGAGATCTCTTCTAGGATTTTGCCTAATGCTTTGGTCTATTTATTTAAGGATGCATATATTATGACTTGGAAGCAGCTCAGAGTAAAACATTCTGAGATGAGTGGGTTTGCCTGAAAAGGTAACGGTCGAGTAGGTCAGGCCTGTACTCATTGGAGTGTAAAAGAAAGAGCAGGTCTGGCAGCATCTGTGAAGACAAACCGGAGTTAACGTTTCATGTCTGGTGACCCTTCTTAGAACCTCAGTCTCCAGACCTGAAACATTAACTCTGATTTCTCTCCACAGATGCTGCCAGACCTGCTGAGCTTTTTTCAGCAACTTCTGGTTTTTGATTCTGAGGGAGTTTGATGATATGTTGAGAGGATGTTCCCCCTTGTGGGGAAATCAAACACTAGTGGTCACAGGGGTCTCCTCCCACCACTAATAGGATTGTGAATCTTTGAAAGTCTCCACCCAGAGACTGAAATATTGATTGTACTCAAGGCTACTATTTTTGAGTGGGCGTGAAGGGATGGTCGGGATGGTCAAGGGTTCCCGGAGGCAGGCAGGACAATGGAACTAAGGCCAAGATCAGATCAACCATGACCTTATTGAATTGTGTAGCAGAATCAAGGCTGAATGGTCTGCTCTCATTCTTATGTTTTCATTGGCCATTGTGTTTCCAAGATATCAAGAGCACTCGCATGTTAAGAGGCTCCACTGTGCTTAGGGAAGGTGTGAAAATGCAATTTTTCATTTTGAAGCATTTTATTGATTCCTTAAAACCTGTTATTTTCCCGGATCTCCCCTCCCTTCCCCAAGGAATTGAAGACACTTTCAAGACTGCAGCCACAGAAATGAGCCTAATGGCAGGAGGTGAAGATATAAATGCCACAGAGCTATTTGGCCTGGGTAGGTATCTGGTCTTGCTGGTAAAGCTGAAAGGCTATATTCTTAAGATCAATTACTTTTACAATCATGTGACAAGGCAATGGACTACATAATCAGCCGACTTCATACTGGGGGTACAAGACACACCGATAAAGTCTCGTGAGTGTTCACCCAGAGAATGTTCTGAGGACCCAGGTTTGAATCTGCCAAAGCAAAAGGTGCAATTTGAATTCAATAAAAATATGGAATTAAGAGTCTAATGATGGCCATGATCCCATTGTCAATTGCTGGAAAAGCCCCTCTGGTTCACTAATGTCCTTTAGGGAAGGATACTGCCATCCTCACCTGGCCTGGCTTACGTGTGACTCCAGGCCCACAGCAATGTGGTTGACTCTTAACTGTCAACAGTTGACTCTTAGGGCAATTAGGGATGGGCAATAAATGCTAGCCTAGCCAAAAATGCCCTCACCCCGTGAATGAACAGATAAAAAAAACAAGCAAGTGTGCCTGGGCTGCATGCGATGAAGAAAAAATTAGCACAAAACTTCTAATTGGCATCAGAATGAGTGACACTGGTCACAGGAAACACGTAGGAAAATAGAACATATGAGCAGGAGTCAGCCATTTGGCCCCTTAGGCCTGCTCTGTTACTTAATATGACCATGGCCAATCATCCAACTGTTCCCACTTTCTCCCCAGACCCTTTGACCCCTTTAGCCCTAAGATCTATATTTAACTCCTTCTTAAAAACATTCAACGTTTGCCCAGCTGTTTTCTGTGGTAGAGAATTCCACAGGCTCACCACTTTCTTGGTGAAGACATTTCTCCTCATCACAGTCCCAGTTAGCCTATCCATTGCCTCCTCTTGCCTACTCATGCTTTTTGTCATCACCCTTCAGATGTTGGGTGCTACGACTGAGAGGTGAAGCCACCCACCACCCGCATCTCCCCAGTTGCCCCCATACACCCCTCCCTGTTTCAAGAGCTCGCCCAAGTAATTTTTAAAGTTTGTGAGGTGTCCTGCCTCAACTAACTTTCCAGGCCTCTGGGCGAAAATAATTTTCCTCGAATCCCCGCTGAATCTCCTGCCTTGCACCTTAAAATGATATCCCCTATTATTGAGCCTCAACTAAGAGGAATAGTTGCTTTCTATCCACCCTCATAATCTTGTACACCTCAATCAGCATTCCTCCCTCTCTCCCCAGCCATCTCCATTCTAAAGAGGTCACCTTTCACCTACTAGTGACACCCGTGGGACCTCACCATTGCTGGTACGCTTGACCACCCCTCTGGCCATCCAGCTCCCACCGCTTCACCCTACACTGTCCTTCCTGCCGAATTACCATTCTTGTTAATAAAAAGGCTCTAGCTCGGGGAAAATCAGAACAAAAATTTGGATATTTGGAAAAGACTTGCCTGGATTGGAGAGTTTGAGTTATAAAAATCAACTGGAAAGACTGGGACACTTTTCACTGGAGCATAGGAGGTTGAGAGGTGACGTTACATTGGTTTATAAAATTATGAGGGGTATAGATAAGGTGAATGACAAGGGTCTCTTCCCTAGGTTGGGGAGTCCAAAACGAGGGAAGCAAATCTTTACGGTGAGAGGAGAAAGATTTACAAAGTGCTTGGAGAGCAACTTTTTAACACAGAGAGTGGTTTGTGTGTGGAATGAACTGCCAGAGGAAGGGATGAATGCAGGCACAGTTATAATGTTTCAAAAGACATATGGGCAAGTAAATGAATAGGAAAGGTTTGTAGGGATATGGGCCAAACACAGGGAGGTGGGACTAGTTTAGTTCGGGAACTCGATTGATGTGGACTTGTTGGACCAAAGGGTCAATTTCCATGCTGTACGGGTCTATAAATATGTGGGACACTTCATACACAAGAGCTTCAGATATAGGAACAAGACTATAAGAACAGGAGTAGGCTATTTGGCCCACCGTGGAGTGCTAATATCACAGGACTGGTAATCCAGGAGACTAGACTATGTTCTGGGGACAGGGATTTCAATACCCGAAATGGCAGATGCTGAATTTGATAGATGTCTGTCATTAAAAGCTAGCCTAATAGTGATCATGTACCCACTGTTGACTGTTTTTGAAAACACATCTGGTTCACTAATGTCCTATCGGCAAGGAAATTTGCCACCCTTACCTGGTCCGGCCTATGTGTGACTCCAAAATCACAGGAGGTGGTAGATTTTTAATTTCCTTCTGCGCAATTGGGGATGGGTAATAAATCCTGTCCGGGGTAGCGACACCCGCATCCCATGAACAAAGAACAGATCTTGCCCTGCCATTCAAACAGTTGACCATCTACTTATAGACCATATTTCACGACTACTCCCAGAACACTTAATATCATCATTGTACATGAAACTCTCAATTTTTGCCTTGATCATGCTCAATGCCTGAGCTTCCACAGCCTCCCTCTGAGGCAGAGAGTTTTAATGATTCATTAACCTCCAAGTGAAGAAATTCCTTCCATTTTCAGTCTTAAATAATCTGCCCTTATCCTGGGATTGTATCCACTGATTCTGGTTTCACTAGCTAGGGGAAAGCCATTGGACAGCACGGTGGCTCAGTGGTTACCACTGCAGCCTCACAGCTCCAGGGACCTGGGTTCAATTCCACTCTTTGGTGACTGTCTGCGTGGAGTTTGCACATTCTCCCCGTGTCTGTGCAGGTTTCCTGCAGATGCTCTGTTTTCCTCCCACAGCCCAACAGTGTGCAGGTTAGGTGGACTGGCCATGTGAAATTGCCTGTAGTATGTAGACTAGGTGGATTAGCCATTGGTAAATATGGGGATAGGGTGAGTATGAGTGGGACGCTGTTTGGAGGGTCAGTATATTCTTGATGGGCTAAATGGCCTTTATCTGCACACTGTAGGGATTCCTATTTCCCATTTATAATCCAGCCTGTAAGAATTATTGTAAGTCTCAGTGAGATCGCCTCTCATTCTTCGAAGTACAGTTTCCTCAATCTCATTAGGGCTTCAGTGAAACACACTCCCAAGTGAGCCATTTCTGTAAATGCTGAGCAGTTCAGACCTGGGTAGCTTCGAACCATCAGACTTCCAGTTACGAGTTGAATGTGCTAACCCATTGGACCGCAGAGACAGAGGCCACTTGCAGCTCTAACTGCTGTTATTGATGGTTGGCTTAATGGTTAAAAAGGGTTCTTATTAATTACCAGTTTAATAAGCAGCATCTCCCAACTGGGATTTGACATGTGCATCGGACAAGTTGGTGAAGTGAATAGTTTTTCTTAAAATAAAGAATGGTCATGTCTTTCCAGTTTAGTAGAGAAAAGAATCATTTTGTTTTTAATAAATGGCTAAGGCAAAGAGATATACTCCCCACTGACCACAAAATAAGCAGATTGTTCCCTCAAACAGCCCTGAAGCTGAACTACACCAAACTCTGAGGCAGAAGGTCAGTGTTGATTTCATTGGATGGTGTAGCAGGTTCGAGGGGCCGAATGTTTTCTCACGCCCAGAGTCCTGTCGGTGATCAAAAGTGGCTTTTGCAGTTGGGGTTTTTGTACAGGCTTTCAGGGGCTCGCCGTGTCAGTAATGGTCCTTTTTCCACAAGCCGATGCCAGTGTTATAAAATGTTTCCCTTCCGTTCCACCCCCTTCCGAAACCCTGCCAGATACCGACAGCTGCGAGAGGTGGATGAACTGCAAGAGCGAATTCTTGAAGAAGTACATGCACAAGGTTGTGAACGACCTCCCGAGCTGCCCCTGCTCCTACCCGACAGAGATTGCCTACAGCACAACTGATATCTTCGATCGCCCCAAACAGAAGGACTTTCGCTGGAAGGACGCGAGCGGACCCAAGGAGCGCCTGGAGATCTACAAGCCGACGGCACGCTATTGCATCCGCTCCATGCTGTCCCTGGAAAGCACGACACTGGCAGCTCAGCACTGCTGCTATGATGAGAACATGCAACTGATCACCAGGGGTAAGGGTGGAGGGACCCCTAACCTCATCAGCACTGAGTTCTCAGCAGACCTACATTATAAAGTGGACATTCTGCCATGGATCATTTGCAAAGGGGATTGGAGCCGGTACAATGAGGTCAGACCCCCAAACAATGGTCTGAAATGTACAGATAACCCTTCTGATGATGTGTACGAGAGGCAGTTCCGAGAAGCCCGGGAGTATTAAAAGTCTGGCTGCGATTAATAGACTGAATGCTCACTTTCTGGAGGAAGTGGGTTTGTTTCTATGTGTGGCCAGGCATTCAGTGCCCTGGAGATGTGCACCCAAAGCATTCAAAACACCGCAGAACAGAGTTCAGTCACTTGGCACCTTGTTGATGCTTCATTTTTGCCTGCCCTAAACGTCTGAAGACCGTTTTTCTCCTTTTCCTTTGAGCAGCAGCAGCAGGCTTATAGTTCAAAGGGAACACTGTGCCCATTTTGAAAACAGTTAAAGGGAAACAAATTTGTTTAATCTAATTCCATTGGAGGGACCGGGGAGAGGGTGTGTGTGTGAGTGAGAGAGAGAGATGAGACAACCCACAGCATTCAAAGCATTCTGTGGATTGGAGGCATTTTCAGTGAATTCGACCATAAGCAAAGGAAGTGGCACTTTTAAAGAGTTTTGTCTCTCTCCCTATGTCTTTCATGTGCTCTTGAGACTTCTTAAGAGCCAGTTTATAAACTATTAATTGTACTGAAATCAAAGTGTTACAGAGAATCTCACTTTAAGTTGTGACAGAGAATTTTCTCATTGAAACCTCTTTTAAAAAATGTTCTTAAGATTTTTTTAAAAATCTGCTTTATCATTGTATAGTATTTATTGAGCTGCAGTTTAACAGGCACTCATGCTCACACACACTCACACACTGTCACATACATGCAAACACTCTCACTCGCACTCTTGCACATAGACACACTCTCAAACATACTTACACACATTCACACATGCACTCACTCACACATACATGTACTGTTACACACACACTCTCACTCTCTCTCTCTCTCAAACGCATACACACACACACAAGCGCACGCAAACACACACACACACACACACACACACACATTCTGTCTCTCTTTCTCTCTCACACACACACGCACACACACACACACACACACAAACTCCCTCGTGCACACACAGACTCTCTGACACACGCACACTCTCACATCCATATCGATACACACACACAGATACACACTCACTCTCTCCCTCTCTCTCACACCGAGATATACACACCAACACACAGATACAGTCACACAGATGCTCACAGACTCTCTCTCTCTCACACTACACACACACACACCTACAGGCTCTCTCACGCCCACACAGACTGTCTGACACTCACACAGTCTCTCTCTCATACACACACAGACTCATGTACACACACGCACGCACGCACACACACACACACACACACACACACACACACACACACACACACACACACACACACACACACACACACACACACACACACACACACACACACACACACACCTTCATCTGGTTTGCTTATTTTAGATACCATCTGGACTTTGAGCCATGCTGAACACAGCAAAGACCAGTGAGAGAGAGAGCTTTCATATGCCTTTTCGAGAAGAAAATCTGAAAATAAATTGTAATTGAATTTTAAAAGTAACCTAGAGGTTTTCCTTCCTCCTTCAGCACCCTCAACCCCTCCCCATCTTTTATCCTGTATATATACATGTGTGTGTGTGTGAAATGTTTTAACCTGCACCCTTTTATCAGTCCATTGCTATCAGATGGGGGCCAGTTTGTACAAGCGTTTGATCACTGACTGCCTGGAGCGACCAGCTGCTGACCCTCATGAGCAAGAACAAACACACAGATGAGATTCAGATGGGTTTGGTCACTGCAGCTAGCATTGCTTGGCATTCTCATAGCTTCTAATCTGACTGTCACTGCTCTGACCAAGTCTATTTTTAATTTTTATCCCAAAATCGCCATTGGACCTTCTCATCACCCAGAGAGAGGGTGCAAAGTACATTTCAGTTCTCCACTCCCTGTTTTCTTTAAGGCTGCAGCAGCTCTGAGATAGTTCGGTGTTAAATGCCAGTCCCTTACATTAACTCACGCTTAAGGTTACATTATCCAGAGGGATGAGAGCAACTGATCTTTATCTCCTCTGCCCAGGAAGCCCTGGAAAGCAAAGCAAGGTGCATTTATTTACATAGAACATAGAACATTACAGCACAGTACAGGCCCTTCGGCCCTCGATGTTGTGCCGACCTGTCATACCGATCTCAAGCCCATCTAACTTACACTATTCCATTTACGTCCATATGCTTATCCAATGACGACTTAAATGTACCTAAAGTTGGCGAATTTACTACTGTTGCAGGCAAAGCATTCCATTCCCTTACTACTCTCTGAGTAAAGAAACTACCTCTGACATCTGTCCTATATCTTTCACCCCTCAATTTAAAGCTATGCCCCCTCGTGCTTGCCGTCACCATCCTAGGAAGAAGGCTCTCCCTATCCACCCTATCTAACCCTCTGATTATTTTATATGTTTCAATTAAGTCACCTCTCAACCTTCTTCTCTGTAATGAAAACAGCCTCAAGTCCCTCAGCCTTTCCTCGTAAGACCTTCCCTCCGTGCCAGGCAACATCCTAGTAAATCTCCTCTGCACCCTTTCCAAAGATTCCACATCCTTCTTATAATGCGGTGACCAGAACTGTACGCAATACTCCAAGTGCGGCCACACCAGAGTTTTACACAGCTTCACCATAACCTCTTGGTTCCGGAACTTGATCCCTCTATTAATAAAAGCTAAAACACTGTATGCCTTCTTAACAGCCCTGTCAATCTGGGTGGCAACTTTCAAGGATCTGTGTACATGGACACCGAGATCTCTCTGCTCATCTACACTGCTAAGAATCTTACCATTAGCCCTGTACTTTGCCTTCCAGTTACTCCTACCAAAGTGCATCACCTCACACTTGTCTGCATTAAACTCCATTTGCCACCTCTCAGCCCAGCTCTGCAGCTTATCTATGTCTCTCTGCAACCTACAGCATCCTTCGTCACAACTCCACCGACCTTAGTGTCGCCTGCAAGTTAAAAACAGTTCAGAGGCAGATGTACAAATCTGCCCAAGCCTGAATCCTTTCTGAATGACATTACCTGCCTTGGTAGCTGAACTGTTTCAAGAGACCATTCTCAGCTGCTCACTGTTAAACCTGACATCCTTTAACATATCACAGAAATCCCTCTCTGAAACTCACGGACACTTCCACTGGTGAGAATGTGTGTCTTCTTAAAAAGAAACTAACAATAATAACTGCTTGTTTAATAATTTGGGGACTTAAGAAAAATACCTCTAAAGGGCTGGCACAAAAACAGGAAGAGCATTTAGCGGATGCAGTGATTAGAGCTTTTCAAAAAGTTGCTAAGTGCTTTGTGATCAAGGCTGCCCTATAATCCAGATAAACAGGCTCTCTCTGTGATTTCTCCCACATGCTGTTCCTGATCCCAAGGAATGGGGGTCCTCACTGGCTAATTATCTCAATTGGAGGCAGACAGGGAAGTTGAATCAGGCCCCAATATCACCGGGCTGGGATGGAATAGGGAATTATTCCGGGTTAAATGAGCACTGGTTTACAAGTTATTGTAGAGAGGATATCCCCTATAGACTCATGGTGTCACACAGTGCAGAAACAATCTTTTTGCTCCAACCAATCCAAGCCAAACATAATCCCAAACTAAACTAATCCCACCTGCTTGCTCCTGGCCCATATCCCTCCAAATTTTCCTATTCCTGTACTTATCCAAATGTCTTTTAAGCTTTGTATTGTACCCACATCCATCACTTCCTCAGGAAGTTCATTCCACACGCAGACCACCCTCTGTGTAGAATTTACCTCTCATGTCTTTTTTTATAAATCTCTCTCCTCTCACCTTAAAAATGTACCCACTAGTCTTGAAATCCCCCCTCCTAGGGAAAAGACCCACCACTAACTCTATCTATACCTCTCATTGTTTTATAACCTTCTTTCAGGTCGCCTCTCAACCTCCTGCGCTCTCTTGGATAATAACACTTATTCTCGCCCTTCTCACCCCTCCTCTGATGAATGACAGCAGACTATTTGAGTGACTCTTGGTTCTGAAGAAGGGTCACTGGACTCAAAATCATTAGCTCTGTTTCTCTCCCCACAGATGCTGCCAGACTGGCTGAGTTTCTCCAACAATTTTTTTGTTTCTGTCTCAAGGATAATTAGACTGTTTAAGTTCTTTGTAGGTATCTGGGTAATCTTCCACATTGGCCACTTGAAGCCAGTGACAAAGTTCGACTAGAATGGCCTGGCAATGGGACCTGCTTGTCTCCGGACGCTGATCTTCAACACTATAATTTGGAGTCTGTGCTCATCTTTATCCTTCTAGGAGCAGATGCACTGCCACTTCTTCACATCACATGAAGCAAACAAGTGACTAGCAGCACGTACATCATCTCAAATCAGGGCCATGAGTGACCAGGGTTAATCCATTTCCTTTGGGGTTAGTATTGGTAGTTGAGAGAACTCCTGATTGCTCCCCTATGCCTCAACAGCCGGGCCTGAACCAAGAGGGCAGGCAGATCTTGGTGTAAAGTTTTCCCTTAGGAATGACAGCTCAGACAATCTAGCACAGGCTCAGGATTACAAATAGAATATGAGGTGAAGTTTCGTTATGGCGTTTGAAACAACAACAGACCAACATTTGAGTGGCACTGTGCCTCAGTAGTCAGTTCTGCTGCCTCACAGTGTCACACTCAATTCCACCCTTGGACAACTGCCTGTGTGGAGTTTGCACATTCTCCCTGTGTCTGTGTGTCTCTCCTCCGGGTGCACCGGTTTCCTCCCACAGTCCAAAGATGTGTAGATTAGGGTGGATTGGCCATGTTAAATTGGCCCAGAGTGTCCAGGGATGTGCAAGCTAGATAGATTAGCCATGGGAAATACAGGGTTACAAGGATAGGGTAGGGGGTCAGGCCTGGCTGAGATGCTCTTCAGAGGATCAGTGTGGACTCATTGCGCTGAATAGCCTACTTCCACACTGTAGCAATTTGGTGATTCCATGAATCTTTACCCACAAAATATGACCTTGTTACTATAAGGAGTAGTCAAGGGGAACATAAAATATAGGACCAGAAGTAGGCCATTCAGCCCATTGAATCTGCTGTGCCATTCAATTAGATCATTGGCACATCCAATAATCCTATACTCAACGTTCTTGCCTTTACCCCATAAGCCTTGATTCCCTTCCTGATTATAAATTGGAGTATCCTTGAATAAATTTAACTACAAAACCTCCTTAGCTCTCAGCGATAAAGAATTTCACAGATTCACTACCCTCTGAGACAAGAAATTCTTCCTCATTTCCAACTTAAATGGGTGACCCCTTACTCTGAGATGAGGCCCTCTGGTCCTAGATTCTCCCACAAGGGGAAACAAACTCTCAGCATCTACTCTGTCAAGGCCCCTAAGAATCTTGTATGTTCCAATAAGTTTGCCTTTCATTCTTCCAAACACCAATGGGTACAGGCCCAGCTTGCTGAATCTCTTCTCGTAAGATTTTCTCCTCTGAGGAGGAGCTAGGTAAGCACGAGGTAAGAAAGATCTCGACTTTTATCTTGATAGCATTAAACATAAGAGAAAGGGAAGAGGTTTCTGTGGTGTACGAAGGCTGGCATAGCTTAGCTGGACCGAATGGTCTGCTTCTGGGCCATAGGTTTCAGGTAAATTGAATGATGAGGATTCAAATTCATCAAAAAGTCATGGATATTCTACATATCTTTGATTACTGAGTGTAAGTAGGTTACCTACTCAATGAACTGTCGATGGTCTAAAGATCAGGGAAGCCTGGGAGAATGGGAAACAGTCTGTGATTGGCTAATTTACCTTTTTTGGCAAGGTTCAGGTACTTGCTTTGGCATAGTGGAGGTTGAGAACTCTGCCGTCTCACTGTAGGGACACCACATTCACTACAGCTGGCGAGCAGTCCATTCAAGCATTTTTTTTAAACAGCTGCTGGACCTGGTCATCTTAAGGACACCAAGTGTGTCTGCGCTGAGGAGGCTGGTGTGAAAGCGAGACTACAAGGTCAGGGAACACATGAAAGGAGAGCCCAGTTGAACTCAGTTGGTCAACAACACCCAAAGCAAGAGGTATCAGTTGTTGGTCACTGAAATACTTCAGAGCAGGAAGAAAAGGCTTCAAGCAGCAGTGGGATTGACATCAGTCTCCAAACAATCGAAGTTCAGGAAAACTCCCAAAAAGAGTTGGAAAGGCAACAGGGAATCACTGTCTCTGTATCAAATCGAGGGGAGCGGACAAAGAAGTCATCCCCATACAGCTGAAGTGCTGTGTTTGGCTCACTGAAGTCTCAGGCATTGTTCAGTAGTTGAGATCAAGGCTGACATCGGCCCACAAGCAATATTTGCTTGGTGCAGGTGAGAAAGATTGGAGCTGGGAGAAACCTTAAGGCATTGCCAGCTTAGTGAAACTAGCTGTCTGTGCAAGAGCTGGAAACGTGGAGAAGAAGTGCTGGAATGCTTCAGAAAATGAGTGAAACACAGACTCTGGGGAAGAGATTTAACTACTAGTATTGTGGGCAGTTATTGAGACAGTCTGTGATGGAGCAGCTTTTGAGAGAATTTCAGTGTTTCTCTGATAGTGAAGAGCTGGAATCCATGTGAAGAAGGCACAGTTTTAAGGAGATTTGTTCATGCTCATCCGGGTGAATGCTAAGTAATCTATGGGATCTATCTTGACCACATCCATTTGATGTGATATGTGGAGCTTCCGACCACAGTCTGTTCATTCTTATTTACCTCATGTTAACATGGAAATTAGAATATAAGCTGTATAGAAAGTATATTATTTTAATTATTTAAACTTGTATAGTAAAGTTTAGTTTTGTTTTCAAAAATCTTGTAGATTTATTGTCTAATTCACTGAAGTATCAAATTTTATGTACTTTAGATAAAAAAGGTTACTAGACCCCAATCAGATTGTCACATAATTTGGTGGTCTCATCTAGGACCATAAGATAATTTGCACCTTGTTCTGGATCTGAAATCTACACACAAATATGAGTTGTGGAATTTCCTGAGGTTAAAGCAGGAAGAAGAGACCTCAAGCCGCAGTGGGATTGAATCAGTCTCCAAGCAGTCAAAGCTCAGGAAAACTCCTGAAGAGTTGGAAAGCCAACTTTCCAGTTTATTACTTGTTGAAAATCAAAATAACTTTGTCAGTTGCTATGACTGATCCCTCTGTGATTGGCTAAATTTAACCAAGGCTAGGTTAATAACATTAGCAGGAAAGTTGGACTTAGAGCAATAATCATGGGCTGGAAAAGCTTACATAATTGAAGAGATAGTATCAAGGCATTTTGAATTGGAAGAAGGAACAGCCAAACAATTCTGTGGGGTTGGTTAGAGTTCTGTTGCAAATGAAGTGGCTTGAGATGGACAAAGAAACAAGGAAGTTGTAAAATAAAAGGCAGACGAAAGCAAAAGGTAGATCCAAAAACAGTAAATTAAAACTTGCACTCCTGAGAGAAAAATACAGCATTGTTCCTTTGTTTAAGAAGGGAAACAGAGATAATCGAGGTGATTACAAGTCTGATGTCATTAGTGGGTAAGCTGTTTGAGAAGAAAATGAGAGGAAAGATTTCTTCACGTTTGGAAGTGAAAGGACTTGTTGGTGATGGGCAGCATAGGTTTGTGCAGGGACATTATATCTCACCAACTGGTACTTTTTTGAGGAGGTGGTAAGAATGCTTGATTATAGATGGGCGGTTGATGTTATCTTCACAGACGTTAGTGAAGAATTTGATAAGGTACCTCATGGCAGGCTGGTACAGAAGGTGGAGTCTCATGGGATCCAGGGTGAGCTGGCTAGAAGGAAACAAAACAGGCTTGGTCATAGAAGACGGAGTAGCAGTGGAAGAGTGCTTTTTAGAATGTAGATCAGTAACTAGTGGTGTTCCGTAGGGATCAGTGCTGGGTACTTTGTTGTTTGTTATATAAATGACCTGGAGGAAGATGTAGGAAGTCTGATTAGTAAGTTTGTGGGTGACGCCAAAATTAGCAGAGTTGCAGAAAGTGAGTAGGATTGTCAA
Organism: Stegostoma tigrinum; assembly: GCF_030684315.1. Classification (NCBI taxonomy): domain Eukaryota; kingdom Metazoa; phylum Chordata; class Chondrichthyes; order Orectolobiformes; family Stegostomatidae; genus Stegostoma; species Stegostoma tigrinum. The sequence goes on along the minus strand of NC_081362.1, from coordinate 6,237,403 downwards.
AGGATATAGCAGGATATAGATAGATTGCAGAGTTGGGCAGAGAAATGGCACTTGGAGTTGCAACTGTCTGTGTGGAGTTTGCACATTCTCCCTGTGTCTGCGTGGGTTTTCTTCGGGTGCTCTGGTTTCCTCCCACAGTCCATAGATGTGCAGTCTAGGTGGATTAGCCATGCTAAATTGCCCACAGTGTTCAGGGGTGTGTGGGTTATAGGGAGATGGGATTGGGTGGGATGCTTCAAGGGGCGGTGTGGACTTGTTGGGCCAAAGGGCCTGTTTCCACACTTGTAGGGAATCTAAAAAAAAAATGCGAAGTGATGCAAGATCAAATTCAGGTGCAAATTATACAATAAATGGCAGAATCTTTAGCAACATTAACATACAGAGGGATCTGGGTGTACTGGTCTACAAATCCCTGAAAGTGACAATGCAGATGGGCATGGTGGTCAAGGAGTCATACAGCACACTTGCTTACATTGGCTGGGGCACTGAATGTAAAAGTTATGTTTACAGCTGTACAAAACTATAGTTAGGCCACATTTTGAATTTGCGTGCTTCCAGCAGGATGTGGATGCTTTGGACAACATGCAGAGAAGGTTTATCAGAATGTTGCCTGGTCTGGAAGGTTTTTAGTTGTGAGGAGAGATTGGATAAACTCAGATTGTTTTCACTGGAAAGATGGAGGCTGATGGGCAACCTGATAGAGTTGTACAAAATGATGAGAAGCATAGATAGAGTGGACAGTCAGAGGCTTTTTCCCAGGTTGGAAAGGCCAACAACAAGAGAGCACAGGTTCATGGTGAGGGGGTAACATTTAGGAGAGAAGTGCAGGGGAAATTTTTCACACAGAAGGTGGTGGGTGCCTGGAACACATGGCCAGTGTAGATGGTGGAAGCAAAAACATTAGTAATGTTTAAGTCATATCTTGATAGATGCACGATCATGAGATGAACAGAGGGGATGGATACCGCACATGGATAATTAGTAGTGGTCCTAAATTGTGACTAGGAATCAGTGCAGGCTTGGTGGGCCAATGGACCTGTTTGTCTGCTGTATGGTATTGTTTATTATATTAATAAGGGAGAAGAGAGATTATGAAAGAACACTTCAAAGAAAGAAATAACTCAAAGCATGACCTGAGAAATGTAAAGCTTAGGTTACAGGAGTGAAAAGGAGTCTAGCAGTTCAGTTGAGGAGGGAAGACCCATTCAGTAGCTTGATTTAACCAAGGATCTTTGTTTAATTCCTACAAATATAGAAGAAGGGGTCGAGAGATGCTGCAATTGAGAAAGTTCCCACAAAATTGGCCACCTGACTTCTAGACTCTTATGCTAACAAAATGTTCTGAGGGGTAACGTCTGGGATATTTACTCACGTTTCTCATGAGAAGAGTCTTCAGATTTTGCAGCAGTCAGGCAGAGGCATGGGTTTTGAGCCTCTTCCTGAGGTTTACTCATGAACATTTAGGCCAATGACGAAGAAACCCCATCAGCCATTTTTCAATTCTTTAGCAAATAAGAAATGGTAGGGGAGTGATGTCTTTACTCATTGAAGTTGGAGAGAAGTTTTGAAGCATTAGGGAAATTATGACTATAAGGGAATTCAGGAATAGCATTCTAATGGAAATTAAGTTCTACTTGGAAGAATATCGGGTATGTAAAGTCAAAGTCGTGGCATCACTGGCAAACACGCATAACTGGCAAACTTTCGGAGAATTATTATTGTTTTAGAAGAGATGGGGCAGCTGGAACAATTTGTTAGAATCTGCCTTTAGGGAGAAGGCAGACGCTGTTCTATCTAACTAAAGACATTGGTACAGAAAATAAAAATACCGTAAAGAAAGCAGAATGTTTTCTTTGCTTTCACATGCCCTCCCATGGCCATCTGCTGTCCTCACCTGACCTGGACTGCATATGACTCCAGACCCAAAGCATTATGTTTGACACCTAAATGTCCTCTGAAATGGCCCAGCAAGTGTCTAGATTGTATCAAACAGCTAAAAAGTCTAAGAAGAGGAATAAAACTGGATGGACCACACACCATTGTCCTAAGTACTGTAAACAATAGTGGCAAAATCCTCCCTGCAAACATCAGAGAGCTTACACCAAAACTGGGAGGGCACTACCATTGATTACGTCCAGCAACAGACTGACATAGTCATACTCATGGAATTATATCTGACAGGAAATATGCCAGGCACTACCATCACTATGGCTGGGTATGTCCTATCCCATCAGCATCCAAATGGTATAATATTGGAAGGGAGTTGTTCTGGGAGGAATGAACATTGACCCTATGATGTGTCATGGTATCAGGCTAAACATGGGCAAAGAAACATCCTGCTGGCTAGCACTTACCATCCTGCCAGCCCCCTCAGCTGATGAATCATTACTTCTCCTTGTCAAATACTATTTGGAAGAGGTGCTGAGGGTGGCAAGGGCACAGAGAGTGGGGGCTTCACTGTTTATCAGCAGGACTGGTTCAGCAGCATCATTACTGACAGAGCTAGATAGGTCCTAAGGGACATCGCTGCTTCATTGGGTCCATGGCAGGTAGAGAGAGAACGAATGGGATGGAAAGACATAATTGACCTCATCCTCACTATTCTACCAGTCATGTGTTTTTGACAGTATGGTGGGAGTGATCATTGCACAGAGCTTGTGAAGTTGAAATCATGCCTTCGTATAAGGATAACCCTTCTCTGTGCTGTGTGCCATAACCACAGTCTAACAGGACAGATTTCAAACAGAGCTAAGAGATCACAGAACCAACAGATCAGATTTAAACTCTGCAGTCCTGCTGTCTCCAGCTATGAATGATGACAAACAATTAAATAGCTAATTGGAGGAGGTGATTTCACAAATATCCACATGTTCAGTGATGGGGGACATCCCTGTACAACAATGCAAAATGCAAGGCCGAAGCATTTGCAATGCTGGGTGAATGTTTAATCATCTCAGCCTCTTCTTGAAGTCTCCAGCTTCTCTGATGCCAGTCTTTCGGCAATTTGATTCACTCAACAAGAAACGGCTGAAGGCACAAGATATTGGAGAGGTCCTAACAATGATAAGAGTGAAGCCATGCTCCAGAATTACATGTGCGCCTAACCAAGCTGTTCCAGTCCAGATACAACACTGGCATCTACCAAACAGTGTGGAAAATTATTCAGGGTATACCAAGTGCACAAGAGCAGGAAAATTGATCAGAAGCAGTTAAAGCAGAAGTTGCTATCTTTGGCTGTTGTTCACTCAATGGGCAAAGAGACAGTGCGCAGGAAACAATCTGTTGTTAGCAGTCTCCAGGTAGACAGGTTTTGGCAAGTGCAGAGTGGCAAGGCACTAGAAAATCACTGGCTTTGTCAGAGGGAGAGGTGCAATCAGATACAGAATCTCAATTCACCTAAAGAGCTATGGTTGGTTCTGAATAGCTGTATTGAGCTGCATTCCCAGGAGCTATTTGGTAATTCAGAGTGAAGGAAGCCTACAACTGGTTTTTGCTTGGTGCAGGTAAGAAATATTGCAGCTAGGAGGAACACAGGAGGAACACCAAGCCAGCTTAGTGAAGCTAGCTGTCTGCAGAACAAAAAGCTAGAATTGTCGGTGCCAGAGTGGAGCCTTGCAAATCCAGTGGAAGTCTCAGGGAAAGAAATTGAACTGTGGACAGTCATTAAGGCAGTGTACATCAGGCTATGTCTTCAAAAATGAGGATTTGAATACCACTTGATGGAAGTAAAAGTTTGAAGGAAATTTGGTGACCCCCCCCCCCTCCCCAGTGTCTCACATCTGATTGGGTTACTGAGGAATTCATGGGATCTACCTTGACAGCATCTGCTATTTGATGAGGTCTTTGGAGAAATCAACCACAGTCTGTGTTAACTTTTATTTGCCTCATATTAGGTCTGAGAGTTAAAATATGGTTCTATACATATACATGTCAAATATATATTGAAATAAGAGAGAAAGATTGGAATCTCTGGAATCCTGTGGTGTTATTCTCTTCATAAGTACCTGGGATTACAGCTTAGTCTACTTTTAAACAAAAAGGAATGACTGGTCCCTAACCAGATCATAATTTAATTTAGCAATCTCCTGTAGAATCATAATACTGATAACGAGGGATTTGTCCCTCACAACAATACAATCTTCTTGGGCTGAATAATTGGTGCTTATTAATTGAATGTAATTTATTTCAATGTGCAGTTATGTTTAGTAACAAATTCAGCAAGACTTAACATTTCCGACACTAGTTTATCTCAACAACAAAGCCTCAAGTCAGTTCTTACGTGTGGGAGTGGAATTTCTTCCACAGTTAAACCGCATGTGTTCCCTCATTAAAGTCTTACTTCAATGTAATGTCATTGCTCCCAAAAGAGATTTGAACTTTGGTGATGTATTTGTGTGAGGGGCCCAAAGCTGATAGTAATTTATTAAGTTGGCTGCCCTCAACAGCTCAAGGGTAGTGGTGCATACTTCAGGAAATGGCTCGTCGTAATTCCAAAGATATTTAGTTAACTGTCAATGTTAATTAGGTGGCTCCAGAGAACCTGGTAAATATAAAGCACACAACCTTACTGGCAACTCCAGCATCTTTGCTGGATTCCAACAATAAATGCATTATTTCCTTTTTTGCTGTGACATTGCTGGGATTTTTTTAGGTTTTTCTCAGCAGGGGTGACTCGTTCAGAAAGTTAGCGCAGTTTCTTGCTCCACATCAGAGCTGGAGGCTGAAATTTCATAAGGTCATCCAAATGTTTCCTTTCTTCGTAACATCATGAGGCTCAGATTTCCTGAGGCCCAATGCTCTGCATGTCAAAGTTGTTTGGAGATCTAAAATCACTGCACACGATCAACTAGAAAGATTTTGTACCTTGTAAACTTTCCTATTTGAGAATGATTTGCTTTTAAAAGGTAACCAGCTTAAAATAGATGGCAAAAATCATAATCACAAATTTTAGTTCAGGCATGTTTCTTTGATCTGAAAATGTAAATGTTTCAATCAAGTTTCAAGATATAAACTTATTTCAGACCAAAAGTTTTGGAATTAACAGCTTCTTGTGTTCATTTGTTCCTTTATTCAGTTGTCCCTTCTCAAATGTTTGGGTGTATTCTAGAGAGAATAGTTATTTTCCTGAGTGCAGTGATAGTGTTCCCACCTCTGGGCCAGATGCATTAGATCAAGTCCCACCTGTTCCAGGTCTGAACATGTTGATTAAAAATATCTCGACAGTTTCCTGCCACAAAGATTTAGACCTGTGAAGTTATTTGATATAAACCCCATGTTTACCATGTCCCTCTCAGTCCAGTATGTTTTTTTCATAATTTTCTGTAGAAGTGAAGATGCCAGTGTTGGCCTGGGGTGGACAAAGTTGGAAGTCTCATGATACCAGGTGAGGGTCCAACAAGTTTATTTAAAATCACATCCATTTGAAGCGCTGCTCCGAGAGCTTGTGATTTTAAATAAACCTGTTGGACTCTAACCTGGTGTCATGAGACTTCTGACTTTGTAGATGAGCAGCTAGAATTCTCAAAAAAAACTGAAGCTTGGTCAGGAAAAATCCAAACGTACTGTCTACCCACTGGGATAAACATTATATGATTTCTGTTAATTTTTTTTGTCAAAAACAAATGTGAAACAGGTCTGTGTGCTGATGGGGTGGAGAATTTTACTTATATTTAACTTTTAAAACAGGTCAAATAATGAAACATGGGTACGTATTGTGAGATTTGGGATTGAATGTTGCCTTACATCTAAGTAAATATTGAGATGGTTAATGCATACACATTTGCGTTTTATCCTTTGAGCAATAGTGACAAATGTACATGAGTTTGCCGGATTTCAACATATCCACACAAGACTGGAAGCCAGTTTGGAATTGTCTTGCTATTGTAGCTTTAAGGCTCTTTTCCCCCTCCAAACTGTTTCCATCCTGAATATTTTGTCTTTCGATGATGTGAAGGTGATTCGCATTGGGAAATAATCATGGGTTCACCGGACAAGCCGAATATGACAATGTATAGTAAAAAGCTCGCTAAGGTGCCACAGGGACATCAAAGGGAGTTGTCTCGTGTCTCAATATTCCATACAGAACTCAGATCAGTCAGTAGCACACTAACCTCTGAGTCATGAGGGTCCCATTCCATGCTTGAATGTAAAAATCTAGGCTGACCCTCCAGTGCTGCTGTGTTGAAAATATGTCATTAAACTGAGGTATCATCTGCCTACTTGAGTATATGTAAAAGGTGCCATGGCTCTGTCAACCAAGAGCAAGGGAAGTCTCCCAGGTGGCCCCATCCAATGTTTATCATTTAATCAACATCACCAAAAGTGAATATCATGTCACTGATTATAGGAACTTGCTTTGTGTAATTTTTTACTTATCCATGCGACGTGGGTGTCATTGGGCCAGCTTTTATTGTTCTTCCCTGATTTCCCAGAGAGTAGTTAAGAGTCAACTACATTGCTTTGGATCTGGAGTCACATGTAGGATAGATCCGATAACAGTTTCCTTCCCTAGAGGACATGAATAAATTAGATGGGTTTAGCCAATAATCAGCAATGATGTCATGGTCATCATTAACTCTTAACTCCAGATTGATTTTTATTGAAATCACATTCCACCCTCTGCCATTCAAACCTGGGTCACCAGAACATTACCTGGGTCTTTGGAATTAATAACAAAAACAGAAATTGCTGGAGAAACCTAGCAGGTCTAGCAGCAGCTGTGGAGTGAGAAACAGAGTTAACATTTCAAATTCAGTAACCCTTCTTCAGAACTTGAACAATTTCTGTTTTTATTTCAGGTTTCCAGCATCCGCAGTTCTTTATCTCTGGATTAATAGTCGAGCAATAATACCACTAGGACATTCCCCGGGAGGCTGTAACTACTTCACCGGCCATAAAGTGCTCTTGAGATGTCTTGAGGCTGTGAAAAGCTGTATAAATGTAAAACTTTCTGGCTTTGCTAACATTTTGACAATGTTTAAGGAACTCTCAAAAGGGGCTTGCAGTGTCCCTTGTTAAAGTTAATAAAACACAATATCTTTATTGGATAGACAACAGACCTATCCCATTCCATAGGATATACAGGAACAGTATATTCCACCAAACCAGTCCATACAGCTGTTTACACCACACCTGTAAGTCCTTCCAACTTTTCTCATCTACCTTTACTATCGTAAACCCTCAATTTCCTTTTACCTCCTACGCATTTTATATTTTCTCTTTTAAAGCATCTGTATTATTTGCCTCAACTATTCCCTGTTTCACATGCTCACCAGTTTTTGGGTGAACAGATTTCTTTCAAATTCTCTATTGAATTTCTTAACAACTTCTTGAAGACACGGTGATCACTGCTCCTGCCTCACAATGACAGGGACCCGGGTTCAATGCCATCCCCAGGTGATTGTCTGTGTAGAGTTTGCACATTCTCCCTGTGTCTGCATAGGTTTCCTCCCACAGTCCAAAGACATACGGGATAGGTGGCCCTGGCCATGCTTTGCCCATAGTGTCTAGGTGTTTAATTAGTTGTGGGAAATGCAGGGTTACACAGATAAGATAGGGGTGTGTGTATGGGTGGGATGCTTTTTGGAAGGACAATGAGCTGCATGGCCTGCTTTCACACTGTAGGGATTCTATGACTATTTTGCATCGAATGGCTCAAGTTATATCATTTCTCACAAGTGGATATATTCCATCAGTATACACTCGACCAAATCCTTCCAGAATTTTAAAGGCTTCTATTAGTTTACTGCTCAACATCAATTTTTAAAGAAAAAGACCCAGTCAGTTAATCATTCCTTCCCTGAAATGGCCACACAATTGCATCAGTGTATGGATTTGTGATCCTACGGTTCAGTCCACAAGCACAGAAAGAAACAGGTTTGAGATCATAATGTTAGTCAACAATAACTTGCATTTACATTGTGCTCTTAGTATTGAAAAACACTCTAAGTTGTTTCAAAGGTGCAATCAGTAACAAATGATGGGAAAACCCACTGTGAGAAATAAAAGAATGTTGGTTAAAGGCTGGATAGGCTGGGACTTCTTTCACTGGAGTGTTAAAAGGTTGAGAGGCAACATGATAGAAGTTTATGTAATAATGAAAGGTATCTATAGAATTAATGGTAGCTGTCTTTTCTCTACGACTGGGGATTTCAAGAGTAGGGGCACATTTTTAAGATTAGGGAAGTTTAAAAGAAACCAGAGGTAATTTATTTTACAGAGAGGGTGGTTTGCATCTGGAATGAACTTCCTGAGGAAAAGGTGGATGCGGGTACAACACTTAAAAGACATTTGAATAGATACATGAATAGGAAAGATCTGGAGGGAGTATAGGAGTTGGGAGGTCATGTTGCAGCTGTACAGGACAGTGGTTCGGCCACTGCTGGAGCATTGTATGCAATTCTGGTCTCCCTCCCACAGGAAAAATGTTGTGAAAGTAGGAAGGGTTCAGAAAAGATTTACAAGGATGTTGCCAGGCTTGGAGGGTTTGAACTATAGAGAGAGGCTGAATAGGCTGGGGCTATTTTCCCTAGAGTGTCGGAAGTGGAGGGGTGACCTTACAGAGGTTTATAAAATCATGAGGGGGGTGAATAGCCAAAGTCCCCCCACCCTACCCGAGGTGGAGGAGTACAAAAGTAGAGAGGCATAGGTTTAAGGTGAGAGGGGAAAGATGTAAAAGGGATCTCAAGGGCAGCATTTTCACACAGAGGGTGGTGCATGTATGGAATGAGCTGCCAGATGAAGTGGTGGAGGCTGGTACAATTACAACATTTAAAAGGCATTTGGATGGGTACATGAATAGGGAGGATTAAAAGGGAGATGGATCAAATGCTAGCAAACAGGACTAGATTTATGTAGGATATCTGACCGGCATGGACGAGTTGGACCGAAGGTTGTGTTTCCATGCTGTATAGCTCTATGAAATGGGCCAACAGCAGGCAGGTGGGGCTAATTTGTTTGGAAGGACTGATTAGACCGAAGGGTCTATTTCTGTACTGTGTCACTCTATCAGAGGGGATAACGGAGGATGGGAGCAAACTGATTTACACTGGATGGGAATTCCAAAATTTCAGGCTTAGCCAGCTAATAGGACAATGGGCCAATGAGAGAGTGAGGTGCACAACAAAGTTCAGAAGTACAAAGAGGCAATGCGATGAAGTGATTTGAAACAAAATTGTTCATTTTTAATTGGTGGCATCTGGGGGACAAGGAGCTTTCCTAGTTCAATTTTGCCAAAGGTTATTGGGAGATCAAGGGCAAGGAGGGAGAATGAATCACAGAGGAGGTAATTTGTTACTGATTTTGGCTATTTTGAAATAGTGGGAAACTACAGACTGACAGAGGACGGATACACAAGTCAAACAGAAATTCCTATAATCTTAAATACAAACTACGTAAGCAGTGTCTGAACAAGAACTACAATCAAAGGTTTGCAACATTAACAGAAGCAACAAAATGACAAAGGAGTAGCTGAATGTGGAGAATATATGCTTCCAAGAACAACATTTTATTTGGTCATAGAAATAAAAATATTTAAATTACAGATGTAAAGTAGCTTTATGCATCCCTAATTTTAAATCTCAGCCATTGATAATTTCAGCTACCTTAGCTCTAAACTTAAAATCCTTCCCAAGCATTTCTATGCCACTCCTCAAAATGTTTCAATCTTTGTTTTCATCTCTTGTGTGGCTCAGTATCAGATTTAGTTTGAAAAGACCAATGTGGAGCACCTCAGAATGTTTTGGTAAGTTAAAGCTGCGGTATAACTGCAAGTTGGTACTGTTTATAATGCTTAAGTGAAAAGAGCAGGAAATGATTTGGAAAAAAAAATTGATAGACAATACACAACAGACAATACAAATGGTCTGAACAGTGAATCAGATTGACAAAACATTTTAAGATATTGGCTTGAATCCTCTCACTGGAGCTACATTCCAACATGTGCCTGTGCTGGGGTGGTACAATGCCTAATGACAGTCCTGATGTGGAGGTGTCTGTGTCGGACTGGGGGATCAGCGCCCCGAAAGCTTATGATTTCAAATCAACCTGTTGGACTATAAACCGGAGTCATTTACCTTCTGACCTAATAGCTCCGTTGACATAGAGATCAGATACCCAGAGTAAATCTTACAGCAACCTTAGTTTAAAACTAAGCATAATTTAACTCTGTTGTCTTGGCTATGATGGTGCTGTGTCAAGAAGGTCCAAGAGGTAAGGGCGTGCCAGATTAAATATTGTTCTGCACTTAACCATGCACATTTATTGGCAGTCTCCAGCATCATCTTGCTGTACTTAGTACACATTTTCCATTTGTGACAGTGTGATGGTGACTCTGAACCCAGAATTCATTATTTGGAGGCATCTAATTAAACAGTATCACTGGAGAAATGATCTCCTTAAATGCTGAATAAAAGTAGTGGAACTTTTATTTCTGATTGAGGAGGCAGATGCTCCAGTATATTGTATAAACAAAGAATATACTAAAATTGGAATGATAGAGAGAAGATTAGCATGGCCCCATGCAAGGATGACATGCACATTTGTGAAATGTTGCATATTTTGACCATTGCTGGTTTTTTTTTCCTGGGTGAAGATTTCTGGTAGAGGCAAATATGGTAAAGGCCTTCGCAAATATGATGCCAAAAAGGCATAGTAAAGTCCTTTGAGATAATATTCAGGGTATTACCAAGCCAGCTGTTTGTTGCCTAATATGCCACAACCATGTTAAGCACATCTCTGGCCTCATTTATGATGAGACCCATGGCAGCCTGAAGGTTCTTTTAAAAAATTAATTAGTACAAACAACATAGCGACATTCAGTTCTGACCCACTCCCCTGCTCCTGACATGTCTTGTTGCATGAAATGCTTGTGCCCTTCTGACCGGAGGTGTTCACATATTATTGGAGGAATGGTTTAATTTGAACGACTTTTTTAAAAAATTGTGCCTACTTTTAAACAGGCATTTGTTTGATGGATGTATGGACAAGGAACATCCATAATTCAAATGCTGCAAAATGGAGTTTGCTTTGTGATAACAGATAGAACTTTGAGAAAATCAAACCCTTGACTGTTTCCTCACTGAAACATTTGCATTGGGTATTATTCTCACCCTTCAGAAATAACATTTGTGTTTTTATTTCTCTGCCCAATTTTCCTGATCACAATATGTGACTACAAATGCCACATAAAGGATTGCTGCACAAACTGCCACAGAAACATAGAACATAGGAGTGGGCCATTCAGCCTGCTCTGCCATCAATATGGTCTTAGCTGAGCATCCAACTGAGTAACTTGTTTCGACTTTTGCCCCATACCCTTTGATCCCTTTAGCCCTAAGAACTCTATCTATTGCCTTCTTGAAAACAATCAAAGTTTTGGCCTCAACTGTTTTCTTTGGCAAAGAATTCCTTAGGCTCACCACTCCCTGGCTAAAGAAAATTCTCATTTATGCATTGAGCCAATGTAACAACTGAATGTATTGCATGCCCTGTAGTCAACATCCTAATGGTAAAGATGAAATGTAGATCACGGTATTTGGGTCATTTCCGTTCCAAAGAGGTTTCACTTTATTGGTCAAACTACTTGCATTTATGTGAAAAGGTTATGTTTGTGGCTGAATGGGGACGATACTCTTAAGGGGTCACAAGGCCATCACACTGAAGGTCTGTATGTTTTGATGTGGTCAGGTATCCTGCTGATGTTTGAGCCAACTTGAAAGCTGCTTCTCGTGATTTATGGAAGAGCCACTTCAAACTCTTGGCTTTAGCCATTCGTCAGTTTGTGCATTACCTTTGATCTTCACTCAATGTTTTAAAAAAAGGTTTGATGTTCGTTTGGTGGCAAACAGGAAGCTTTGATGCCCAGTTTATGTGACAAATGTTAATCCAGGATGAACCTACTACAGAATTAAACAGAGGAGAATGCAAAACTGTGTGCACTAACTACAGAGAATAAAATTCCCTACAGTGGGCTACTGGTAGATTAGATACCAGAGTGCAGTCCTTGAAAACTTCAATATCTACTCAGAGGTTCTTGGGCACCAATTGTTTGTTACATTTAGCACTTACAAGTATGGTAAATAAATGTATAATTATTACATGATGCAGGTATACAATGCCTGTCCTTCTAATCTTGAAATGGAAATCTTTCAATGATTTTACAGGTAACTGCTCAAACAACAAAAGGCTAAGTATTGGATCAGCCAGCTTCCCCAGTGATCTTCAATGCAATGCTGATTTTACACAGTGCTTGCTACAGTCTATTATTAGAGACTCACATAGATGCGTGCGTGGCAGTAGAGCTTGAATAGTGCATTTTTCTGTTGTGTTTGGTTTATTTAATAAGATTTGCACTATTAATCTTTAATGTTAATCTACTTGATGGCTTTCCAAATGCATTTCTTAACAAAAAATGTCTCAGGTCTGATCTCATATAATGACCTAAGGTATTAGCACAGGACAGTCAAAATTCTGTGACCAAACTTCAAATGTAGCTGCCTTTTCAATCCTTTTCAAAAAAAACATGAATTTTGTTCCAAACTCAGTACAAACAATGAGACTGATGTAGTCAAAAGTTTGATTTCTTGTTCAGCACCCTTAGCACAGCAGAACCCTCCCATTCCAAAACCAATTATAAAATTAAACGACAACAGGGAACTTGCTTTAACACAGATACATTAGGCTGAATGCATTTTCCGTCAGCTCCCAGCTGAACTGAAGTTCTGTGCAATTACTTTCAAAGTTTCAACTTCAACCAAACATAATTGTGACGAATATTAAGTTTAGTTCCAAAGTCTAGTATTACCAAATAGGAATTCCAGTTGTGAAACCAACATATTTAAGTCTGATAAAGGATCATGGACTCAAACTATTAACTCTGGCTTCTCTCTACAGATGCTACCAGACTTGCTGTGTTTCTCCAGCACTCTGTCTTGGTTTCAGATGTCCAGCAACCACAGCTCTGTTTTAGTATTTAAGTCTATAGTTGGCAGTCACTGGACCATATAAGGCACTAACAGGGGTACCTCTGTTATCATCCCCAGGAAAGAGTCTATGCTTTAAAGTCCTAAATTTACAGGCTTTCCTCTGCAATACCTGAATGCAAGATTAAGTGATGGTGTTAAAGGCAAGTTCCTACCCAATTGCTGTTCAAGGAGATAGGATACTGTGGGCAGTTGAAATGAAAAGGGCCAGGATATTATTAGACAGGATCACGAAGATATTGTTGGTCATGTGGGAATTATTTGCAAAGCTCAAGGAGCTCGCACAGAGAAGACTGGCCAAATGGCCTCCTCCTGTGCTGCAAGATTTATAAAGCATTGAGTACTCAAGCAGTTTGAATAAGGGGAAATAATAAGACACTTTACTGAATGGATTGCAATGATTGGAATGTACTTGAACTACCTCAGCTGCCAGTGAAACAATTAAAAGGATCAACAGAAATTTCCAAAACACAGCCAAGAACGTGTCAGAAAGAAAGAAATGTTATGGGCAGTTGTCTTCTTTCCTCTGCTCAGGAAGAGGACCTGTCATTATCTCCCATGACACTGGCAAACACACCACTGAACAAATTGAATTTGTTGCTTTTTGCAGGGGGAATAAATTTAAAGATGATTCAGTGGAAAATGCTATATCCTTGACTCTTACTCCTCAGCATTCAGTGTGACTTTTCTTAGGAATGACTGAGGAAATACAGAAATCACACCTCAACAGACCATAGAAAAAGCTGCTTCAAGCTAATAAAACATTTTTTGCAACCCTTTGATGCAACACTTTTTAATTAACATAGGTAGAGGAAATCAAAATAGTCTCCCTTCTACAAATCATTTAGATATTCCACTGTGGCAGCCAGTTTACAAAAATCAATTACAAAAATGTACATTTTCCATTTAGCAATTAGATTATCCCCGAATTTTATATTTAGTCATCAATGTGCATTTAAGAAAACATGTTATGAAATGATTTTCTAATCTCTGTGAACAAGACATTTTCCTTTTTGTGTTAAATTTCAGAACATCAAAGCTTTCTGTTACTCTAGCAATAAAATTACCTTTTGTTATCTATGCTCTCAAAACTCTTCAGAATGCAGTGGTCCTCCAGAATGCTGTCCTGTCATAGTTAACATCATTGTCCTAAATTGGATTTCAGCATGCAGCAAGCTTGCACCTATATAATCCTTGCCTAGTGTCTCACTGGATGCAAGTGATCTATTCTCTTAGCAGCAGTGACAGTATCTGAGCGGTTTGTGGACATATGAAAGCTAGTGACAGTACTGCATCTTCACCTCTCCTTGGTATCCCTCCTAAGCCTGGGCAAGTTGCACCTGTTAGGTATCTGTAAAATGCAGAAAGGATAGTTTATGGTGCTTACATTATTTGATTATTGGAAATCAGAAGTGCACGGAAGGGCTTGTGGGGAAGGAGATGTGAGGAGGTTTAGGGTTGAGGCTGTCATCGTTTGATTTGCTTCAATCCCATCTTTAATAGAAAACACCACTCCTTCCAATTAGCACCCACTTTGTGTTACCTTGTCCCGTGGCGTTAATGTGGTGCAATGGGTTTGTATGATATGGTGTGATGGTTAAGTAGTTGATTTTTAAACTGAGACACAGCAATGAAGGTTACAGCAATGGTTTGGGAGGTTTTAGGTCAGGGTCCTGATCCCAGTAGGTAGACTTTGGGAGATTTGAGCACACTCTGGAGGTCAGTGGTATAGTAGATGGAATTTGAAGATGCATTTATTGACCTCAATTGCTCTAGTGAAGTCATTGACCTTCACAGTTCTGACTCCAGGTCCTTGAGGATTGATCCTTGGCATTGATTTCCATGGTTGTCTATTCTTATTGCACTTTGAGTGCATGAGAGTCCACTGAAAGCATAGGACATGTCTCCTCTTCCCCACTTCCTTCACCAAGGCTGCTTATGCTGAGTCTTAAACTTCTGGAGCCAGTCTCCTTTCATGTTTTGCTATTCTTCACTGTTTCCCTGAGTTCAGGGTCACTTCTTGCATGATTGGCAACACTTACTGGAGCCACAACACACCTCTTCTTAAAGAGGTGCACAGCTTTAAATGGCACTTTGAAGTTACACCTGTTCGTCTAGCCAACAGGTGGTGAGTGCTAGCTGCATACAACACTAAATTGGTATGCTGCCTGTACCTCACTGTACAGGCACCATTAATCTCACTATGACAATTACACTCATTTTCAGCTGCTATCCAATTAACCTATGTATTTAAAGTCATGTCTCTGTTACACTTAGTTAATCTCAGCACTCAAGGGGTATTTCACTTCACCTGAAAAAAAACCTCATGTTTCACTGCGTCTGCCACCTGTCAGCTCCACACATCTTCGGACATCCTTCTCTCCATTGGTTTGCCAAGTCTGCTAACATTGAAGCAGTAACCCTCAAGTACTACGGACATTTACAACTTGTAATTCTGAATTTTTTTCCTTCCAAAAACAAGAGGGCTAATGTTGTAAATTAAGTGGCTGTCTCAAGAGGGGAAAAAAAAGGCCATGAAATGTCATCCATAATTCTACCTTTAATGTTTAAAACCAGTACAAGAAGATTCACTCACACCTGCCAGAATAGATTATGTGCAGAAATTAAGTTGTCAAATAAGAACAATTATTTTGCAGATTCATGGCCAGCCAATTTTTGTTCACGAGATGCACCCAAGCTTCGAACACCGTAAGAAAGTTTAAAACAAAAACAGAAGTCAAAAAAGTTACAAACGGTTGTCAACTTAGTTTCTTCATGAAACTTTCTTTTTAAAATAAGTATTCGATCAGATATCACACAGCATATCTGCCACCATTGGAATGTCTCGACGAAAAAGATTAATATAAAAAGCTTCTAGGTGCTCTGACTTGGCCGCACGTAGAGCATGGGGTCCTATAACAAATTTAATTCAGAACTAGTGAAATGTCTGTGCCTCTCGGTTAAATTACAAAGGCAGTGATATTTGGAATCAATCATATTCGTCATTCTGTAGCACATTTTGAGGTAAACATTTGTGTCATTCACAAGATCTACTGGTTTTTCCTTCTGAGAATTCATTATATGTTTTCATGGAAACCTTCCAAATCTCATTCCTTCAATACCTCTCCAGATGTTAATTTACTGCTTCTCAGCACAACTCTTCTTGGAGACAAATTTATTGGATACCATAAAGGCAAGATGGTGTCTAGAATTCATTTGTTGGGAAAAGTCACAAAAAAAATCACAACGGCAGATCAGAACAAGAATTACCAGCACCTCTACTAGATGCTTGCTGAACCTGCAGAATTATGGCATCAATATCTACTTATAAGAAGGCCCATGAGAGAAAAAACGTGAAACAACTGCCATAAAAATGTAAAACACCGTGAAAAATATCTTATTTAAGGATGCATTAATGACATATGATACCATATTTTCAGGTTTGCAGACTGTGTTCTGTGTGTGGGTTGACAACTCATCTGCATGTGGGTCCATGAGGTTGTGGGCTGCAGTAATTTGCGGTCTACCAACTTTACCTTCTTTTAAGGGTCAATGTCACACATTTCCTATTTTTTAGTTTGTTTGCACTATTTCATGACCTGAAAATGGTTTAAATTTCAGTTTGCCGTGTGCTGTTGTTCTCAATTTTAGTTGGCTAAAGCCTAACTCTGGCTAGAACCCAACCTTGATTCCCAATATAAATCAAGTGCATAGTTTGCAAATTTGCTGCTTATAAAATTCTCTGGGAACATATTCCCAGGGACACCAGGACTTTACTGTCGTCAACTAAAATCATCTTTGCAAGGTCTACATTTAGCCCGGAGTTTACTTACAATATGTCGTGGAATTAGTGTAATGTAACATCAGTTCTCTTAACTTCTAGCTTGAGCTTACTTTCCATTTGTTGCAATCACAATTTAAAATATATGTAAATCCAACTGTAAAATATCCAAATTTACAGACGATATCTTTTGCCCATGTTCACTGAAAATCAAAGTCATTACTCCTGCCTATCACAATCAACATTTTCATAGCTGTAAATCAACCTTCAGCAGTTCTAAAAATTCATTGACTAAAGAAAAAGTTGGTACTCATCAGGCTTCTGAGAGCTCAGAAGGTATTCAAGACCTTTAGCCCTTTGTGGTTTTCTATCACCATTTAATATAGGCATGCTCTTCAAAACAGTTTTTAAGTTGCCAATCTTTGTTATTAAAGTTTGATACTGTTTCAAATGCCGCTTTGAAATAAATCTTGCAACTTAGAAACCTGAAATTCAGGGAGTGATCAGATGCAATGATAAGGTTATGACATTTTTAAGAATCTGTTTGAGAGAATGGAAAAAATAGAAAATAGTAATACTGCCATTTAATACATTTAAAATAACTTGAGAAATGTTTCACACTGATTAAATATTGTAATTTAATTTTCCAAAGATGTATAATTTATTTAGCATTATACATTTTAACTCACTCGCCACCACGATTGTCCTGAATACACAAATAACGGCTACCTTAGGTTTAATACACAAGTACAGTCAAACCTCAACAGGCTAAACTCTTAACTCATTAAAAATGGTTCTCAGCTTTTCTACTGCTTACAGCAGGATCGTTCAAAATAACAGAAAAACAGTTCTGAAAAGGAGACATAATTTGTCGATCTGTTATGAAGAAGCTCAACTGTAGAGCACAGCAGCATCTGCTAAAGTACACAGGATGGATTCTGAGAGATGAAGTGGCATTGTGCACTACACAGATCCAGCACATCAGGTGGTTCCATTCAAAAGATGTCCATATGCAAAAGCAGCAGAAACAAGTGTCTGTACACACCAGCCTTTGAACGATCTAACTAAACAAACATGGAAGACATACTCGGACAGGATATCATGATGCAGTCAATTTGATTTCAGTGTATACCAATGACAGTTAATTGTATGCAATTTAAAACAAAAATAAAGAACATTGAGGACCTACACCCATTGCACAGAGTCCTGTTAAATGTGTAGTTTTACTATTTAAATCTTTAGTATATAATTTTCCACCTACATTACATGCCACTATTTTTCAACCAAAACTGCTGAGTTCAGGATCATGTCCTGCATGATAGTACCAATAGTACACAGTCAACAGTTTACATTAAATTTAGCATTTAAAGATCTGTCTTACAATCACATCTGTTATAATTCCCCTTGTAAATGCTTTCTTTGCAAATAAACCTCAGATTGACTAACTGCCCCAAGGTAGGTACATGTGATTAATGACTAAATAAATAGTTACGTTATGAAGTGAAACCAATATTATCAAAGTTAGACACCATAATAACTACTAAATACAGTGGAGAGATATATCGGAATCTTTCAGGTGGCAAATGTGGAATGCAATGTTTTAAGTGAAATTCAAGTAAACTGCAGAGAAGGGCTCTTTCACATTAGTATGTTAGCGACACTCTGTATCAGGCATTTCTTTTCATCTTCAATTTAAGCAGAGATGATATGGTCAGAATAAAGCAGCACTTATCAGCACAATCAGGATACGTAAAGTACAAAGTGCAATTACTGTATCAAAAAAGATAAAACTCTCAAATATCATTTACATAATTAAAATATACAAAATACACTATAGCTGGATAGTCCATCTGAGACTGCAGTGTGGTGCCATTAAGTCATCATGCGTGCTCAGGTCATAGGACTGCGAAGCCGGCAAACACCCCCTTCTATTGCTAATGATTGCCCAGCCACAGCTCCTGGTGGAAGCCTTGAAATGTGTGTCTGCAAATGAACACATTAGCCATTTTAGGATTTTAAATGAACAACGGGGTTGTTTGGCAACAAAGTGCAATCAAACATTGCCTCAATTACACTCTTAGGATTAAAAAAAAACTACAATGCTATTGATTTAAGAGTCTTCAAAATCATTTGTACTTGCAATAAATTCTACAACTACAGTTGGTATGCACTTCCTCAGAATTTCAGCATCCTTAATATTCTGGTTGGAGTAATGAATTGAGAGATGCTGATGAAAAGTGAGTAATTAAAGACAACAATCACAAACTGGTTAGGCGACTGCACATACTCTTGGCAGCAATACTAAGAAACTATTTAATCTTTTCTCCTTTTCCTCTTCCACCAAAAATAAAACTCCATTATCACCAGGGCTAAAGGAGAACTATTATTCTTCTTACTGTTTAACAAATCACTGCATAATGAAATTCAACATAAATTAAATCCACAAACTATCCGATTGAACCCTTTGATGTTACATAACAGGGATAGCTCACAGATTCTCAGTTTATATTATTCAATGGATCTTCAGTTCAGAGGTTTGGTATTGTTTTTGCCTCTAGTGTAGGCCGTTCTTGTTGTATGGGCCAAAATAAATACTAGTATTTACATAGCATCATTCAAGACTTTTGCAGAGCGCTTTTCTGATACTGTCAGTACCAGATTCTCCTGCATCACAACAAAGTCCCACAAGGAATAATGTCAATGATGAGCAGAAAAATATTTTTCTTCAATAATTTACCAGATGTGGACACTACAGGCATTGTCATGAGTAGGTAACCCCTTATTCTGATATGATGCCCTGTGGCATTAGGCTCTCTCACAAGGTGAAACAGCCTTTCCGTATCTAACTTATCAAGGGCTCTAATAATCCTGAGAGAGTCTTAACTAAGGGTATTGATAACAATTCTGAAGATGGATCCCGGCCCAAAACGTTAACTTTCCTGTTCCTATGATGCTGCCTGGCTTGCTGTGCTCCTCCAGCTCCACACTGTGTTCTCTCTGACCCATCATTGCCAGTTCTAACTATCAGTCAGGGCACTGGCTATTGTTATTAGACAAGCACAACTATAAATAAGGTATAATTAAGCTTTTAAAATGAGAGTTAGATTCTATCCTGTTGGATAGGATACTTGAGATGTGATAATGCGAAGAGTTGCATTTAAAGTACCCAAGCAAAGAAACTTGATTAGATCCTTGGAAGTACAGTATTTACTTTTAGAACCATTGCCCCCTGTTACTGCTTACTAAAGCACATAGTACCGCTGAAGATGGTTAGGCAAGTTTTTCTGAGACAGCACATTTCCTGTTAATGTGCTTATGTCACAGGATAGCTGGGTACAGAATCTCTGTGCAGCATTAATGATTCTCCTTCAGCTAGTTTGTGTTCTTTCTTGTGCCTCTGCTGGAAAATTATGCAAGGCTTGGGTAAATGGAATCGATGACTAAACATGTGGATGGGTGTGCTTAAATGGACCAGATTCTCTAATCTCACCCGTTCTGTATATGCATATCCTCTTCCCACTGGAGACTTCTACAGGGGGGCACTGTAAAGGCTTCCTAGGATTCTGGGACACGAGTATGTCTAACAGCAATCTAGCAGTGGATTTATTACACTCAGCTGGATCAATTTATTGCAATGAAAAGGTTTTAATCAGTTGACAGTAATACTGAAAGGACTTGCTTTGAAGATCAAAAAATTGTTAAACTGTTGTACATATAATAATATAACAAAGGGAGGTAACTTTGCAGTTCTGAAATAAACATATGGGACAAATAACAGCCTTATATTAAGCACAAGAAAATGTACCACATCTGTGTCCATGGATGGAGAGAATGGTTTGACCAGATTAGTACTTGATCTGACCCGAGGTAATGTCAAGAGCCAAAAAAATTATACCCTTCTACACTTGGAGTTCATTCTTGCATTTGGTCAGCAGATTGCAAACAGAAGTGCATAAAATACTGATTTATGTTTAAAAGTACATGTGGATTGGCAGTACATTCAAAGGGAATGATTTAAAAAAATGAATGAACATTATATAATGTACATTCAGGAACCTATACGGCCACCATGGTATGATTTAATTAATAAACTAACTGAAGGCAAAACTCACACCCACATTGTACTAAATGGATCCTGTAAAACGGCAAATATTTCTCCCCACCAGTTTACTTTAAAAGGTTTTTGTGGTGGGAAACTGAACAAAAATAATGACAAGCCGTAGACAAGCTGAAGCACAACCAACTGAGGATTGATGACATAACAGCTAGCAGATACCTGACTTATCACTTAAAAATGTTAACTTCTTGCAGGCAGACCAAAAACAAAAGTGTTACTATTAGGTTAACAGCTAATAAATCTGACAATTGTTCAGAAAAACAAGGTGTCAACCGGAAGATCTTACAGATTTGCCATTTTGCTTCAAACTGGTGGGTAACAAAATACTCAAACAGGCATTTTTTTTATAAGCTTTAGCTAGAAAATCTCCTGGGTAACTTATGGAGATAACAATCTGAAAATTAAGAGATAGCAAGAGCTGCCGATGCTGGAATCAGAGATAACAAAGTGTGGAGCTGGAGGAACAGAGCAGGCCAGGCAGCATCAGAGGAGCAGGAAAGTTGACATTTTGGGTCAGGACCCTCAGAGAAATGGGCTTAGAGAAGATATTATTTTACAGAAGGGCCCTGACCTGAAAAGTCTACTTGCCTGCTGCTGCCTGGTCAACTGTGTACTTCCAGTTCCATATCATGTTATGTCTGTAGGCTGCAGATTAAGCCAGGTGGAAGAGTTAACTTTTTAAAATTCATTCATGGGATGTGGGTGTCACTGGTTGGGACAATAATTATTCTCCATTCTTTGTTGTTCTTTAAAAAGTGAGCTGCCTTCTTGAACCACAACAGTCCCTTTGCTGTACATACCCTCCCAAAGAGCACTGGGAGACTGTTTCAGAATCTTTGACCCACCAACCTTGAAGCAACATATTTCCAAGTTAGGGTGGTGAGTGGATTTTTAGGGGGGTTGAGGTAAGACAACTTGTAGGTGTTAGTGTTCCCGTGGACCTGCCACCTATGTAATTCTACATGGTAGTGGCTATGGGTTTGGAATATCGTGTCTGAAGCTGGCTGAATTTATGTAATACTTTTTATAGATGGTACATACTGCAGCGACAGAGTGTGGTGGTAGATGGAGTGAATGCTTGTGGTTGTTGTGCCAATCAAGCAGGCTGCTTTGTCCTGGATGGTGGCAAGTTTCATGAGTGCAGTTATCCAGGCAAATGAGAAGTATTTCATCACACTCTTGATCTTGTGCCTTGCAGACAGGCATTGAGAGACAAGAGATTATTCGTTGCAGGAGTACAAGTTACGGACCTTCACTTCTAGCCACAGTATTCATATGGCCAGTCAGTTTCTGATCAGTAGTAATCCCCATGATGGGGAATTCAGTGATGGTAAGTCCATCAAATGCCATGGGACAATAGGTAGGCTCTCTTATTGGAAATGGTTATTGCCTGGCATTTGTGGCACTAATGTTTCAGACATAGTAGGAACGGCAGATGCTGGAGAATCTGAGATAACAAGGTGTAGAGCTGGATGAACACAGCAGGCCAAGTCGCATCAGAGAAGCAGGAAGGCTGTCGTTTCAGGCCGAGATCCTTCTTCAGAAATTTCTAGTACCACAGAGATAACACGGTGCAATGTTATTTGATACTTGTCAGCTCAAACCTGAATATTTTTTAGGTCTTAGCGCATTTGGGCACAGATTGCTTCAGTACCCAAGTGATCACCAATAGTGCTGAACATTGTACAGTTATTTCAATTCAGGTCAGTATCCTGCCACAAATTCTCCCTATGTATTTAAAAGTATGTATTACACTAACTATGACCTACCAGCTTGGAGTCAGTCCTCAACAGAGGAGATGCTAATTTCCTGGTTATATTGGTTAACCAGGGCTTTCCTGATTGGCCCAGATTAACAAGCCCAATCAAACACCTCAGTCAATTAGGTCCATCTGGTCCTAATCATTATAACTGTGCAATCAGCAGCAAACACTCCCACTTCAGACCTTGTAACAGAGGGGTCACTGATGAACCAGCTGAAGATGATAGGGATGAAGACACTGAAAACATGCTCAGAGAAATGGACTTAGAGAAGATATTATTTTACAGAAGGATCAAGAAAATACTGTATATGAAAAGAACTAGGGGGCTTGAGAAATTTTAAAAATCAAATTTATGTGGAACCTGATGTTAACAGCCAAATTGGGAGATGCTCTTTGGTGTAACACACATAAACTTAGGTTCTTTTAAAGCAAACTGATGGGACAAAAATATACAAATAGCATATATTCATTAAATCTCTCGATTCCAGAGAATGTACTTTATCCAACTAATCAACATTACTGCAAAGTGCAGTTCTCTGATTTAGCATTCATTTAAAACATGATTTACAAATTGAATGATAATTTTAATATAAAAATTAGATAACTGCAGTGTTGGAAATGTACTGGGAAAATAAATAGTGGACTCAACACATTCTTCTTCAAAGAGTTTTCATTCTATATTTTATTATTTAATTCCCACATTGCTCCCATTAGTAAAAGAACAGAAAGGAGAAAATTAGAAGACTCTATCAAGGGCAGAATCAGCACCTGTAGAGATCAGGGCATTTTTGCTTTGTTCTTACATCAGGTTAAAATGCTATTATTTTCCAATATTGGCAATAATATCACCAGCCATTTCCACATGGCACAAAAAGCTGCTTTCATCATCACTGATCAAGACAACAGATGTTGGCAAGAAGAAACTTCCAAAAGTCAACATTAAAGGCAAGTCAGCATACACAAATGAAAACTCATTAAAATTCGTTTGTTAGGCCATTACTTAGTGAGAAACACAACAGAGACCTTGAGCAGCTGACTGGAAAATAATATATAGAAAACATAAAATAATTTTAAAATGAGGGGAGAGGCAAAATTCTGCTTTTGTACAGGTCCAATACTTCAGTAGCCAGTTTTACAAATAACAGAAGTTAGACACTGGTAAATTGGTTTCATATATATTTAGTGTTATTAGTTTCAATTTGATCTTTCACAAACATTTAATTTTGGGAACAAACACAACCTATTTCTCCTGAGCTTTTCCCATCGGGGAACGCAAAACAACGAATGTAACTTCACTTGATATCATGTTTGGTAATAATCATGCCTATCTCTTACAGAATGAGGGGGAGCTGATAAATGTCTTGCTCCTTTCCTTTACTGCCCATAATCTCAGTTTTTGAAAAGTAAGATGCAAGTGTTCCTTAACCCCAGAATATATGGTTAATATTGGATAACCAGCTTGTTTTTGAGTGGGCTTAAATAAAGATGATTATGTATTCCCACGAACACTTCAAAAATCTAAATGCTGCATTTCATACACATACACCTGAGGGAATCACAGTTCAAAAAGGAAGTGCACATTGACAAGTTACAGGATGGTTCACAAGTCACGTGATTAGCTCAACTTCTCTGTGGATGTGGTGACAAATGCCTTATTTTCTATCAATGTATTGCGAGGTGAATTCAATAATCAAAGTCATATATCAAAGTTATTGCAAGATTCCCTTGAAGAGCTGGATTTGATGCAGCTCACGAAGTTGGTTGCTTGTGCTTTTATTACTAAAAGATGCTTTGCTGTACTGCTGGATTGCTGAACTCTAAAAGGAAGAGGCTTGGTTACTGTGCAATTCTGTAGTCTACAGCCTCCAGTTTTAAGGCACAGATGTTGCTTTCTTTGCTTTTTTTTGCTGTGTTGTTTGAAGTCAGACTGTTTCTCCCTGGTGCTTGGGACAAAACCGATTAATCAGAGGACAGTTTCCATCACATGGTCATATGATTATTACTTCTATACCTACCCAGATTGATTTGTAGTTTGAAGCCAATGCTACACATTAGGGAAAATGGACAGTGACCTTCCACACTTACTCATGAATTAACTGATTCTGCTGCAGCTCTTAGTTGAGCTTCAAGCTTGGAGAAAGAGCTTAGGGTTTCAAAGATTGAATTTCAAGCAAGTCCACAAAGCAACAAGTGGTGAGAATGCTGCAAATGGTTTTGTCAAGTACATCCATTCAATTCAAGGGAAGCATTCCACAAACGAACAATCAATACTTTGGCACCTGCATAAAGAGTTCAGAAGTCACCTGACCTGTGATATAGATTTTAATCTTACTGAATAATGCAGCAGGCTTGAGAAGCTAAACTATCTACTTCTGCTTCTGTTTCATATATTTGTATGTCTACATTAAAAAGAAAACAGTCCCAGTGAAGTGTACATTTAAAGTTACAAATACTACATTCCTTTACTGGGCACAACACGGCTACAAGGAAGTTGATTGTGATTGCTGCAGGCCAAACATCACAGTCCATGGATACTGTTAGTGGTGTTCCTCAGGGTTGTGTCCTGGGCCCAAGCATCTTCAGCTAGTCCAACGATCTTACTTCCATCATAAGGTCAGAAGTGGAGTTATTTGTTGATGCCTGCACAACGTTCAGCATCGTTCATGACTCCCCAGATAAGGAAGCAGCTGAATTCATACATAGCACGACCTGAACAACATCGAGACTTGTACTGTTAAGTGGCAAATAACATTTGTGGCATTCTTGCCTGGATATTTCTATCTTCATCAACTGAGAATCCAACTATCAATCCTTGACATTTAATGGTCTTAGCACTACTGAATCCCTCACTGTTAGCATCCTGGAGTTAGCACTGCCCAGAAATTTAACTGGATGAGCCATGTAAACAATACATAGAACATAGAACAGTACAGCACAGAACAGGCCCTTCAGCCCACGATGTTGTGCCGATCAGTGATCCTCACGTATGCACCCTCAAATTTCTGTGACCATATGCATGTCCAGCAGTCTCTTAAATGTCCCCAATGACCTTGCTTCCACAACTGCTGCTGGCAACTCATTCCATGTTCTCACAACTCTGTGTAAAGAACCCGCCTCTGACATCCCCTCTATACTTTCCTCCAACCAGCTTAAAACTATGACCCCTCGTGTTAGCCATTTCGGCCCTGGAAAATAGTCTCTGGCTATCAACTCTATCTATGCCTCTCATTATCTTGTATACCTCAATTAGGTCCCCTCTCCTCCTCCTTTTCTCCAATGAAAAAAGTCCGAGCTCAGTCAACCAGCACCAAGAAAAAGTCAAAAAATTGAGAATTAAGGTATAACTGTTTTCTTTACTGTTTGTTTTGTTAAGTTTCAAGCTTGGAGTAAGTCTGAGATTCCATACAAAAGTGCATAATGAACAGGAGATGTGAATACTAGAAAATTGGAGTTAAAAATACCACTAAAGGGACCTTCTCACCTAGTCATCCTGACTCAGTGAAAATACAGGCCAGTAACACTGCCACACAACATTACTTAAAACATCAGTAAGCAAGATGGTTCAACCAGAATGCCAGTCCAAATAAAACGCTGATATGTTAGCAAAATAAATCAAACAGGGCTGTACAAGATGAAGAAACAACCCAACTCATTTAAAATGTACTTAGTTTGCCACCTTATATAGTTTCTGGGTATGTCCAACAGGTGAAAAATGGGTTGAATTTGGTTGGTTAGTTCTTTTCTGGTCAGCTTCGACATGCATAGGAATATGATTCGAGGCTAATATGTATTGACAGTATAGAGACTGGATCCAAAGTAGGCAAAAAATACGAGAAACAGTAGTAAGCCTGAGGACTGGGTGCATTTTAGGGTTCAGACTAGGTTGGATCAAGTACAAAATAGTACAAATAAAATTTCAGGGAACATAGAAAATGACCTTATTAAAAACTTCTACAAGTATATGAACATAAAAAGATTGGTGTGTCCTTTACAATCAAAAGCTGGGCAAATCAGAATGGAGAACCGAAGAAATAGAGGAATTGAATACATATTTTGGCTCTGCCATCACAAACGAAGAAATAACTTGCCAGAACTGTTAGGGAGTCAACAGTCCAGTGAGAAGGCAGAATTGAAGTAGCGTTAGTATTTGGAAGAAAACTGTGCTAGGGAAATTAATAGGGTTTAAGACTGACAAATCACAACAGCCTGACTAAACGTTGCAAAACCTACATCAGAGTAAAGCAGTAGTCCTGGAAATCTTAGATGTATTGGTGGTTATCTTTCAAAATTCTGTAGACTCTGACACAGTTCCTACGGAGTATGAGATTGGAGGGTAGCAAATGTAACCTCACTATTTGAAAAGAGAGAGAAAACAGAGAACAGTTAGACGTTTCACACTCCTGTTTGGCTGTTATAAAAGACTGAATAACAGAATTTGGACAGCGTTAATGGGATTGGGCAGATCCACCATGGGTTTATGATAGGCAAAATTATGCTTAACAAACCTACTGAAGTTTTGAGATGTATGTATTAGAATAGTTTAGGGGGACACAGTCTCAGGATATCGGCAGATTATGAAGGTATCTTCAAAGAAAAGAAATAGATAATTGTTTAGATTTTAGAGGCAACAAGGGGTATGGTGAGAAAGCAGGAATTTAGTACTGAGATAGCGCATTAGTCCTAATCATATTGAATGGTGGTGCAGACTGAAAGGGCTAAACAGCCTACTACTTCTCCCAGTTTGTACAATACACTCAATGTAATGGTCACCTACTGTTCTGTTAATTTCGGTAATTCTATGAAATCTGTGAACTGGCATACTTCAAAGGAAAAACTGACACAAACATCATTCCAAGATACGGGTTATTAGAGAGAAAAAAAATCACCATCTAGTAATACAAGCAATTCTGGGCATCACAAGTCAGATTTGATTAATGGTCTCAGACAGAATGAGCATAGATTTAAAGAAAAAAAAAATCTTGACTACAATAATTAAATCATCACGAGAGATTGCACAAACTAGAGTTGTAATGCCTGGATTTTAGGAGGCTAAGTGGTGTTGCACCAAAATTTAAGGTATAAAGGGGATAAGGTAAATAGAGATAACAAAGTGCGAAGCTGGATGAACACAGCAGGCTGAGCAGCATCTCAGGAGCAGGAAAGCTGACGTTTCGGGCCTAGACCCTTCATCAGAAAAGGAGGATGGGGAGGGGTTTCTGAAATAGGGAGAGGGGGGAGGTGCACCGAAGATGGATAGAGGAGAAGATAGGTGGAGAGGAGAAAGGCAAGTTAAAAAGGCGGGGATGGAGCCTGTAGAGGTGAGTGTAGGTTGGGAGGTAGGGAGGGGATAGGTCAGTCTGCGGTAGATGGACAGGTCAAGGGGGTGGGATGAGGTTAGTAGGTAGGAAATGGGGATGCAGCTTGAAGTGGGAGGAGGGGATAGGTGAGAGGAAGAACAGGTTAGGCAGGCGAGAACGAGCTGGGCTGGTTTTGGGACGCAGTGGGGGGAGGGGAGATTTTGAAGCTTGTGAAGTCCACATTGATACCATTGGACTGCAGGGTTCCCAAGCAGAATATGAGTTGCTGTTCCTGCAACCTTTGGGTGGCTTCATTGTGGCACCGCAGGAGGCCCAGGATGGACATGTTGTCTAAGGAATGTGAGAGGGAGTTGAAATGGTTTTTGACTGCGAGGTGCAGTTGTTTATTACAAACTAAGCATAGGTGTTCTGCAAAGCAGTCCCCAAGCCTCCGCTTCGTTTCCCCACTGTAGAGGAGGCCACAACGGGTACAGCAGATGCTCCTAAGATGCTGCTTTGCCTGCTGTGTTCATCTAGCTCCACACTTTGTTGTCTCGGATTCTCTAGCATCTGCAGTTCCCATTATCTCTAGAGAAATGGTTTTCTGCTGATTAGGAATACAACTAGGAGAGAGAGTTTAAATATTTGAGCCAGACCTTCAGGAGTGAAATTATGAAAGCATTTATGGAATGGTAGAGTCAGAGATGGACAGCACAAAAAGAGACTTTTCAGTCCAACTCGTCCACGCTGACCAGGTATCCTAAACTAATTTAGTCCAATTTGCCAGCATTTGGCTAAAATCCCTCTAAACATTCCTGTTCATATACCCATCCAGATGCCCTTTAAATCTTGTAATTGTACCAACCTCAACCACTTCCTCTGGCCACTCATTCCACGTGCACACCACCCTCTGCGTGAAAAAGTTGCCCCTCAGATCCCTTTTACATCTTTCCTCTCTCACTTTAAACCTACACCCTCTGGTTTTGGAGACCTCACTCTGGGGAAACACCCTTGGCTATTCATCCTGTCCATGCCTCATGACTTTATAAACATTAGAGGTTTATAAGGTCAGCCCTCCATCTCTGACACTCTAGGGAAAATAGCCCCAGTCTATTCAGTCTCTCCCGATCGTTCAAACTCTCCAACCCTGGCAACATCCTTACATATTTTCTCTGAACATTATCTAGCTTCACAACATAGCAGAGAGACCAGAACTGCACACAGTATTCCAAAAGCGGCCTAACCAATATCCTGTACAGCCGCAACATGACCTACCAACTCCTATACTCAATGCACTGACCAGTAAAGACAGGCATACCAAACACCTTCTTCACTAGCCTGTCCGTCTGGGTCTCCACTTTCAAGGAACTAAGAACCTGTACTCCGAGGTTTCTTTGTTCAGCAACATTCCCCAGGACCTTAACCATGAAGTTTATAAGGCTGTCTTGAATTGCCTTTCCAAAATGCAGCACCTCACACTGATCTAAATTAAACTCCATCTGCCACTCCTCAGCCTATTGGTCCATCTTATCAAGGTCCCACTGTACTCTGAGGTAACTTTCTTTGCTGCCCACTACATCTCTAATTTTGGTGTCATCTGCCAGCTGACTAACATGCCTCATATTTTCACAACTTCTTTCTGCAACCACCAATTGACACTGGATTGATTGTTTCTTTTGGGTGAGATTGACAAATGCTTTGGTTAACAAAAATATATCTGATATGGGGCAAAAGGTGATAAGTTGAGTTAGGTTATTGATCAGCCATATTCTCACTGAATGGAAGAACAGACTCCTGTTCCTGTAAGTCAAGCAACATGAACATCACCACTCTATCACATACACGGCTCTTTGAGACCTCACTAAGCAATTTGTTTCGACTGAAATGGAAATCCGAAAATTGTTCTGATAACCGATTAAAACAAATTCACTCAGGGCAGTGCAGAATACTTGAGAACATCATAACATAATACCATGGATTATGTTTATCCCATGATTCCCAGTGGTACAAAATGTTTTTCCACCTAACCACTTCTGGGAAGAATGAAGTTGCAGCCAGATGCAAATCAACACTAATTTCCTAGATCCACACTTGAAAAATAGCAACTTGGGTAACATACTAGCATTCCCAGAACTGCATAATATTTTTAAAAATGGAAAAAAATCTTGCAATGATCAAATCTGTAATAAAATGCAAGGTCCTGTTACTTGAAAATCAGCTTTGGCTTGCCTGTAAGGATTCATACAAAATGTCTGTTCCTGGGCCTGGCAAGAAAATTCAAGTGCCTCTAATTTCTTAAAACTATTAAAACAGTATCATGATTGCAGCAGCTGCATAGCTAATGCCTTCCTTATGTCAAACCCTGGTGGTGCAATCTGAAATCATCTGAATTGGCTCCCCATGAACCAAGAAAATACCTACCAATTATAGGATTGGGCACTTCCACTTATCTATGTTGACAGAAGTTTCATCTGCTCTTGGTGAAATCTTGCAGTCCATGAACAAAAAGGCAGCCCTGGCTGAAACTACTTCCCCACTGGTCTTCCTCCAAGCTATGTGCACAACAACTTCTTTACCAGGGCAAAAAAGTCAGAATAAAGTGAACATCCAAAATACTGCTTTTTCCATGTAATGATGTATTTCCTTCATTAGGACAGCAGCAACGGAGGATGTTCATAAAAGCTAAACATTGAGGTACCCATTTCACAGTACTGAAAATCTGAACTCTGTTTTAGTCTGGTAGTTGATAACCCTGCCTTTGCAGATTCCTCAAAATTCGAGGTCAGCATCATTTTAACGTTGATCAGGTTAGGAATGACTCAATTCATACAGGACCATTGCAGTGTTATAACTACTTATTTGAAACCTGGAATCATGATTACATAATCTACCATGAACCATAAAAACTAATTCAATGAAAAAAGATGTTCCAAACCTTTACGAAGATTTGACAGTGCTTCAAGTTGCACGTTCGACTGCCATTTGCACACATCAATGCTCACAGGACAATTTCTAAGTAGCGTTCATGAACAGGTATGTGGTCCCATTCACATCTTTGGTTTTCAGGGCTTGTACAGTATGTACAATCACATGGTTTATCCAAAATTTTCAAGAGAAAATGAACTGTGAAATCTACTTTTCTGAAGAACTTATCTACTTTATGTGAAATGCATGATTTAAAACAAACAAGAACCTTTTAAGTGAGATGCTTAACTTTACCTTTCTTCTTTTGGGTAAGGGTTTACATATGATATTTGTGGTACCATTGCAAATTACATCCATTAATTGCTTTTACATCAAGCAAATTATGATTGGAAGCTTTGTTTTTGATAGAAATAAGTTGTTCAAAAAGTAACAAAAATTAAGTATTTCTTAGTCCAGTAATATTTGATTGACAAATGTAACTAAAAAGTCTTTCTGTTTGTACTGAAAAACAAGCAGCAGTGTATCTGTTGTATCAATGCTGTAGTTTTCAAATTCTAGTTGAAGCAACAACAATCAAAATTAAAATCTCAAATTATCTCAAAAGGCAGTGTAAAACACTCACTGTACAGCCCCACAAAAAAACCCCAAGAATAAACAGTGTCAGACTATTGCCATCATTAAATAATTTCTCAGTCATTAAAGGGGTTGGGATAAAAACCTTTTATTTATTCCAGCTTTTATATACAGAATGGTTTACCTTTGGGTTAACCAGACAAAGCTGATATTCTAGAAATAGTTGGGAGAGTTAATAGAGGGGTGAAAACAAAAACAGAAGCATTCTTCTCAAAACATTAACATGTTATACTGCAGTTTACAATAGTTTACCCAAATAAGGCAATATTTGTTAAACCCAATTTAAAATGGCAAATACTAATATGCCAGCTTTCCTGACATTGTTTTTTGATCAAGCTTGTCAACTATTCCTCCCCATTCTCGTTCCCTGTCTCTGTCCTGAGTATTTGCACTGAAAAATATTTGTGGCCACGGATTCAAAGTGGGGGTGGTGAAAAAGGATTAGTCTCGTAAAGGAAGGTCAAAAGCGTAATTTAAAATTGAAGTGAGAAGAGCAGCTGCGTCTGTCAGGCCTTCAACAATACCAGCTGCAGAATTTGTGGGCAATATGGAAACAATGTACACCAGATGTCAAAGAATGGAAGAGAAGTTGCTCAGCAAGCAGCCAACTTACCATGCCTTTAATGTCCCAGTGTCACCTCTGTTACTGAACAACAGTTTTATTCTGTGTGAACTGTGATGTTCTAATATAAATAAGACTCTAACTTTTTGAAATATACTCTGTATGCTTTGAGGTTCAAAAACAAAAGTCTTCACTTTGTTGCTTTGAAGTGCGTGAAAGAATGAAATGTCGAGGTTAGAAATCTTCTTTGAAAACCTCAAACAAGTACTGTTGTCAAAAGGAACTTTGGGGATCTGAACGATTTATGATTTAGCATTAGAAAATAATCTTCAGGGTATGGTCTACACTTCAAAGCTACCACAAGATATACATTTCAGCAAAACCCACATGCATTGTTTAAGTTAGACAGCACATTATCTCTAAGTTAATTGGAAAAAATATTCTCCTCACAGCTGTGTGATCGCTCAAAAATATATAGCACTTGTAAAATGCATAATTACTCAAAACAGGGACAGCTCTGTAAAATTTTAAAAGAGATAACATTTGCTAAAAAGTATTACAGCTTAGAATCACGAAGGTTGGACTTGGACTTACCTTTGCTTTGCCATCTTGAGTTGACATATACCCAACACACATACTCTCAGTGGTATGACTCCATAAAAACTCAACTGTGGAAAGAATTTTAAAAATAATGTTTATCAAAATTAAATACAGTAAAAGAAATGAGCCACTCAGTGACAAAAGTATAGCTGGTAATGGTGACAAACCTGAAGAGGGACTATTTTAGAACAGTGGTCATAATTTCACAAAGACAACGTGGTTGTAAAAGAAACCTGTCTGAAGTTTTTTCCAATCCCAATTTCAATGTTTTATGATAGTGAGGCTAATCACAAAAATCACATGTCATGAAAAAGAAGAATTTCCATACAGTTAAAACTATTTGTCATTTTTTCCAAATTTCTAATTTGGTTTAACGCTCTATTTTGTATTCACTATTTGAAAATAAAAGACAGCATACAAATTTTCAGAAAATAATTTTTCACTTAAGGTTGTGGTATTAAGAATATTGAGCAATTCTGGCATCTTGTGCATGTTCAGTTTTAATGGCTCCACCAGTGACAACCATACCTTTGCCTGAGCCCAAACTTCTAAGTTTTGTCTCCAAAGCTTACAACTTTCTCTTTTATGATGCTCCTCGAACCTTATTTGTTTTTGATTTTGTTTTTATTTAAATGCCTTAATATCTCCTTTGATGCCCGAGGGTCAAATTTTGTTTGATACCATTCTTGAAAAATGACTTGGGATGTTTTACCATATTTGAGGTGCTTTACAAATACAAAGTTCTGTCAATATATTTATCTTTACATGGTGCATATTTTTGCATCTCGCACAGCATTAGTTTACTCACATAAACAGATGACACCCAGCTCTATCTCACCACCACCTCTCGACTCCTCCACTGTTGCTAAATGATTAAGTTGCTTATCAGACATCCAGTACTAGAGGATTGTAAATTTCCACCATTGAAACACTGACTTATGATTGAAGTCACAGTTTTCAATCACTGCTGCAAACTCTGTTCACTTAGTCCTGACTCCATTCTTCTCCCTGCCAACTGTCCGAGAGTAAACCTGACTGTTCACAAGCTTGGCATTTTTGATCCAGAGATGAACTTTTGGACTTGTGTTCACTGCATCATAATGACTACTTATTTCCACCTCCAACACAGCAGCAACTTTATCCATCACATCCCAGCTCTTGATAAATGCCGGTGTCAGACTTAAATTTGACTATTCCAATACTGGTCCTAAATTCTACCTTCTGTAAACTTAAGATCATTCAAAACAGTGACACGTATCTTGGATGGCACCAATTTCCATTTCCCTATCACACCTATGCGTGGGACGACTCCTGGTCAAGAAACATGTTTATTTTAAAACCCTCATGCATTTTCAAATCCTGCAAAGACTTTACTTATTATTTCTGGGGTCGTGTCCAATCCCACAACCTCTAACTCTGGCCATTTGTGCATTCCCAATTCCAATTGCTTCACTAATGGTACCTTCACTGGCCCAAGCCCCAACCTCCAGAATCTCTCTAGTCTCCAATTTGCTTTAACCCTTTAAAGGCCCTTCTTAAAACTGTTCACTTGAACTGAAGTCTTGATCATCTGACATCTTACGTGGCTTTGTGTCATTTTGTTTAATCATGCTTCTATGAAGTACCTGAAGATGTTTTATTATATTTAGATTGTACCTTTGCTGCGAGCTTCTGCTAGCTTTTGGTGTCACAATTAAAAGGCTTAACATATTAAGCTCAAAAAATATTGGAAAAAAATTAAAATCTTAAGAGCTGCTAATTAAGTGCAAGTGATTCAGAAGACAAATTTGAGAATAAAAGATTATTACAATTTTATTTTAATCTTTTGGACAGAATCATCTAAAATATGGCATCAAGACAGAAAATTATACTACATTAAACTTTACAGGGACATCCAGTTTTCAGAAGGTCCTTCTGGTGCTTTCACGCAAAATATCCAACAGGAGAAATCCTAACAATAAACGACCCTCACTGGGGCATCAGCAAGGTCATTTCTTGACCATACTCTCAATCTTCTTTCTCAAGTGTCCAAATATAGCTGCCAGAGACTGGTATGGGACTAAACAGTAGAAGTTTTAGAAAACAGTCTCAAGTTGGGATCCTGGTTTGATCTAGACCTCTTTGGACTTTCCTCAGGACTGGATTGAAGGGCAGCTGGCACCCTTGTTGAATCTGCTGAGTAACCTAGTAGATGTTGAGATCATTAAGAAGCCAAGGTCACCAAGGTGAGTGCGTATCAGGAAGAGTTTCTTCGGGGAAACTGATGAGCTAGGAAGGACTTTATCAGTTATGCTGAAGGGATCCAGCCATGGCCATCAAGAGCTGGCTGATCAAAGTACTTCTTCTGAAAACTCTTCCACTACTTGACAGGTGATTGTTTTAAAATGGATTGCACTTTATTCACCCACAGAACACTGATGCAAGTCTTCAGCGCACCTGCAGCAACTTATCCAGCTGTCTTCCACCCAATGCTGAGGGTCATGAAAAGAAGCCAGACAACACTAGAGGGAGCAGTAATGTAGTGGCAATGTCATAACAACCTGGAATTAAAAGTAAGTTTAAATGATGAACATTACTGAAACTATCAAATGCTGTAAACAAAACCCAATTGCTTTACTAATATCCCTTACAGAAGTAAATCCGCAACTCTCACGTTGACTGGCCAACTTGTAACTTCAGGCTTACAGAATACAATTTAATCTTAACTGCTTTTAAGGTAATTAGGGGTGGGCAAAAAAAATGGTGAGTTTACCAGTGACACGCACATTCCATGTATGCACAGAAAATCAGTCCAGTTGTGCAGGGTCAACTCTAGCAGCATCAACTGCCTTTTCACTAGTCATATATCCCATCATGGGGCAAATGGAATGGACAGTGATATCCAGCTAAAAAGGAGGAAGGCAGGTCAAAACAGGGTCTACAGGTCAAGGCTCAATTCTCACAACAGCCGCAGGAGGTTCATTCCCTTAGGCGGGTGATTTCTGCCATCCACAGCTTCCAGGAGCAAGACCTCCTTCCCTACGGAGGACATGGACATTACATGCCAATAGCTAGCATGACCAGTCACAGGAGAGAATACCCCATCCCCACCCTCAAGTCTCTGACTCTTTTAAGTCAGGCGTGCTCTTTTCCTGCAAGGACAAAATACCTTCATAATGGCTAGAATGTAGAGGTGGTCATTTTTGGAGAATGACTGTGAAGTCTTAGGGAGCACCTGGCAGCAATACCTGGGGATATGAGGTCTGATTTCTTTTCATTTGATTTATTGTTGTCAAATTTTCCTAAGAACAGTGACAGGTTTTTTTCCGCACGAAAGGCAGATCATAACATATAGGACATACAGGTTATATGGTATTTAGACAGAGTGAAGCATACAAGGTTCCAGCTGCACACAAAAGCAAGATCAACATTAGATTTGAAATTAGAGAGAGAGGTCCATTCAGCAGTCTAATAACAGCAGGGAAGAAGCTGCTCTTGAACCTGTTGGTACATGTGTACAATCTTTTGCCTGATGCAAGACATTGGAAGAGAGTATAACCAGGTTGGAAAGGGTCTTTGATGACATTTGCTGCCTTTCTGCAGGCAAAGAAACATACGTGGAGTCCATGGATAAGAGGTACCAGCATGCAGAAGACTGAGTGACATTGCAACATGTGTTGTCCTTAGGAGAGCTACTTAGTACAGCACTAAGCAAGGCAGCATGGTCATGTAAGGTGCTATACTGCCAATTTGCCATGACCTTCCAAAGACAAGAATCCTCTTGTTGTACTGAATCCAGGTTAAGTCACATTCTCATTGCTGACTGCTTTGGCCACTCTGATTCATACAACCTTGAGATGCTGTCCTCACAGGTTTTTTCTCCATTCCCATGGTTTCTGCAGCCTGAAAAACCCACGTGCTGTGGTCTTCTCTGATCAGTGTAATTACAAAAATCAACACTTCATTTGACAGATTGTTGCATCATTCTGACCTCTAAGTTGTCAGGTAGCCCAGAGAAGGGATGCCATTTGGTTTGCTCTGATAAAGAACAGTCATACGTGCATGGTGTCTGATTCAAAGAAAAATGGACCTGCCAATGCAGCAGAGACTAAGGAAGGGAGATTCCAGTTGTTTTGCTTACCTAGGAGAGGTTGAGTGTTTATTGCTGATTCAGATTCTAATGAGCATTTGCAGCAGCGAAGAACAATGACTCCTCCTAAGACAGAGTCTTCATGGGCAAGGAATGGTGAACCTACAAATGAACCAAAGAAAACACTTTAATTAACAGAAACCTGCAGATGATTCAAACTTGACATTTCATCAGTCTTCCATTTTCAACTCAACATTAATTGCTTAACATTTGAGATCGTTCACACTCAGCTATTTTGCACAATGAAGCTAATATGCTGTACACTGCCCAGGTTAGGCTTGAAGGAAAGCGGAATTAAAACTACAGCATGTTAGCTTAAGCATTACCTTTTTGGTGTAAAGTTGGATACAGTTTCCCACTGAAATAAAGATCCAGGAAAAGAACAACGTTAAAGTATGCAATCTTTGGTTGCAGGAAGAGCAACTCATATTCCGCTTGGGAACCCTGCAGTCCGATGGTATCAATGTGGATTTCACAAGCTTCAAAATCTCGCCTCCCTACCCATTGCAACCCAAAACCAGCCCAGCTCGTCCATACCTCCCTAACCTGTTCTTCCTCTCACCTATCCCCTCCTCCCACCTCAAGCTGCACCTCCATTTCCTACCTCTAACCTCATCCCATCTCTTTGACCTGTCCATCCACCGCAGACTAACCTATCCCCTCCCTACCTCCCCACCAACACTCACCTCTACAGGCTCCATCCCCACCTTTTTAACTTGTCTTTCTCCTCTCCACCTATCTTCTCCTCTATCCATCTTCGCTCCGCCTCCCCCCTCTCTCCCTATTTATTTCAGAACCCTCTCCCCATCCCCCTTTTCTGATGAAGGGTCTAGGCCCAAAATGTCAGCTTTTGTGCTCCTAAGATGCTGCTTGGCCTGCTGTGTTCATCCAGCTCCACACTTTGTTATCTCGGTTTCTCCACCATCTGCAGTTCCCATTATCTCTGATACAAAGGGGCAGTGATCCAGGGTTGCTTCCACACACTGCCTTCCAGGGTTGCATTGATGAGGTAGATGGTAAGAGTGATGGGCAAGACTTATGTGCAATTACTTAGCAACTTTCAATGGATTTTTTTTTAACAAAACTATTACTTCAGCAAAAATAGACTAGCAGGATACAAGACAAAAACCAATAGATTTCTGGAGGACAATGATGACATGGGATAGAGAGAATATGCAGGAAAGTGGTATTGAAGTCAATGATCTCCCATGACCTAAAGTATGATACAGTAGGCTCTAGTGGCTGATGGCATACTCCTGTTCCTTTAGTACATCACAGTACAAATATTCAACATCTCACTTTTCAACAGCAAAAGAAGTCTGAATTGTACACTTAAATGCTATAACAAATTCACCAACATTGCTGAACAATGCTGGGTACTTACCTAATTCCAAAAAGAAAAACTTTAAACATATCAACATATGAAACTCAAAACTGCTACTTTTTAAGTCAGTATTTTGAAAAGAAAGAATGGTTAATGATCATTCTTCGCTTTTATTAATTAAACTGATGTGTAAAAACATTTAAGCTTTAAATAGAATGGGTGGTTACAAGTAATTGGCTGAAAAGGGATTATGGAGATTGACATTGTGAGTGAGCTGAATTAATAACAGTTATTAGCCTAGGGTGTTTCAGTACACTTGTCATTTCAACTTTGCATTCTACTGAATCATCAGAATAGTTAGTTTTCCTAGCCAGGTCCCTTTACCTCAACAATTCTGGCCAATTAAATGTCATCCACCTCCAAAAATATCACAGTCACTGTATTTAAAACTAAAATCATTAACAACTTGACGAAAGGGGTACTCTGCCACTGATGAAACTACATCTTTCTTACTTTTATTTCATTCATATTTGATTTTCTTTAATTCAACTTTCTCATTTTCTTATCAAGCTACATTACCACAGCCACTGCTTTATAGACATCTGAAGCCATGGTTGGGCTGTTGTCCACAGAATTTCTTAAATAGCTTTAAAATTACTTGGTAACTTACTGAAGATCACAATTCAAATCACAGTGGTTATAGGTTCAAATCCAAGTACTAGGTACAATTTATTCCACCACCCACAATGTGCAACAATTTCAGGGTTTCTCATCCAGGAAGGTGGGTGGGAAACTTTGTGGAAATGGTGTCTCCTGTGATCAAGTCGATCAACCGTTGAAAACCGAGAGTCCTCTCCAATGAGAAAATCGCATTGGAGCTCAAAGAGAAATCAAAAGGCTATTCTGCTGATTAATTAAAAAATGGCTGAAAAAAAGCGTCATATAATCATAAAACACTACAGGAGGCCATTTAAGCCATCAGGCTATGCAAGCCCTTTGCTAGAACTATCCAATCAATTTCAGTCCTTATTCTTTGTTTAGAGCTCTGGAAATTTTTTATTCTTTCAATGTATTTGTTAAAAACAAAAGCTAAAAATTAAATCCAAGTTTAAGTATAGATTAAAAGTAAATTGCATTCTGAAATATGATTTTAAAGCAGATGAAGTAGACAAAACAAATTCACAGAGAAATCCAAATGATAGCCATATAGTCCAACTCGTTCGTGCTGAACATAACTAGTCCCACCCGCCTACTCCTGGCCCATATCCCTCCAAACCTTTCCTATTCATGTACCCATCCAAATGTCTTTCAAACAATGAAATTGTGCCCACATCCACCACTTCCCCTGGAAGTTCATTTCACATACAAAACATCATCTGTGTAAAAAATTTGCCCCTCATGTCTTTTTTAAAAATATCTGTCCTGTCATCTTAAAAATGTGTTCCCAGTCTTAAAAACCCCCATCCTATTGAAAAGACACATTTTCTCCAGCTAAACCCTTCAGTTTTGTTTTATAACTTCTCTCAGGTCGCCTCTCAACCTCCTAAGCTCCAGTAAATTAGAACCAGCCTATCCAGCCTTTCTTTATAACTGAAACATTCGATATCCAGCAGCATCCTGGCAAATCTCTTCTGAACCCTCTTCCAGCTTAATAATATTCTCCATATAACTGCTACCAAAATTGGACACTATTCTAGAACAGACCTCACCAATATCCTGTACAATCTCAACGTGACGTCCCAACTCCTATACCCAAAAGGAGTGAGCAATGACAGCAAGCATGCCATATGCCTTTTTAAGCACTCTGTCTCTATGTAATGCAAACTTCAAAGAATTATGGACCTGAATGCCTAGTTCCCTCTGTTCTACAACAGTACTTAAGGCCCTGCATGAACTGTATAAGGCCTACCCTTGCTTGTTGTACCAAAATGCAATACCTCACATTAAGCCAGATCGAATTCCAGCTGCCATTTTTTCAGTCCATTGACCCATTTGATCAAGATCCCTTCATAATCCTAGAAAACCTCAGTCACTGCCTATTATGCCCACAAACTTACTAACCATCCGCTCTATGTTCTCATCCAAATCATTTATATAAATGACAAGAGAGAACCCAAAACTGATCCCTATGGAACACTGCTGGTGACAGATCTCCAGTCCAAAAAGCAATCCTCCAGCACTATTCTGTCTCCTGTTGTTAAACCAATTACGTATCCAACTGGCAAGCTCACCCCAAATCCCATGTGACCTAACTTTACTAATTAGTCTACCAAGTGGAGCCTCAGAGGCTTTACTGAAGTCCAAGTAAATGTCATTTACTGCTCTGCCCTCTTCAATCTTTTAGATAACTTCCTCAAAAAAAAATCCCAAATATTAGCAATTGCCGAAGTAAATCTGCAAAATTTGACACAGCTGCACAAAAAGACAGAAAAACATGTTGGAGGATTGAAGGTTTCAAGGAGTACCTTGGAAGACAAAAAAATAGGGTTGTCAATTGTGATCAATACATTCCTGGAAGATCTCATCACATGCCTTGCCCCCCATATTTCTGCCAATACATCCAACCTTGTGACACATTACTGTCCTATGCAATTTGGAAAGCAAAGTGACTCATTGTCCGATTGGATGATGCTTTATCATCAGCCGAACACAGCCTCTTTCAAGCACCTTGAATATTTTTAGATCCAGTGAAGAGAAAATGAAAAATAAAATGCTCCTGAAGGTTCTTGTCTGAAGCTGCACACACTACTGTCCTGTAGATTGAGTCTTCAGGAATTGAAGATCAATGTCAGTCCTCAAGGGTCGGCACCCTAGTAGAGAAGGTAAGAGTGCAGAGCTGCCCAAGAGTGGTACAGTGGCCCAGGGAAAATTGCTCTGCCATCCCAAACCACACCTCTCCCTCACCCATGCTCTCTAGCTTTTCCTGTCATCCCATGAATGAAGATCTCCAATCTCCTTTACATTAATGATGCCTCACTATCTTCAAACGCAACAGGAAATGAAACAAACAATTATAAACCTAGCTGATGTTATTAGTGGACAACTCAGATCCCAGACTCAAATTAGGTTTGGTAGATCATATCCTTGGCTTTTATTTAATGAGGTGGTCTTTCCAGGCAACATAAAGTGTCCAATGATGTAGGCTTGGTTTCAAAAACAAGAAAAAAATTACTGCACAGAAGATAAAATAGAATAATCTAAATTACTGACATACAACAATTTGAAAAAATTCAAAAAGGCAGTAAAAATATAATCCCATCTATCCCAACACTATCACTTTATAATCTTCAAACAGCAGAGGCAGGGTTCACTTCCTTGTTACATCTATAGGTTTAAGTTAACTGTTTCCTTTAACTCCTAGTCTTGAGAGATTGGTAACCTCTTCCTTGAGCATTCATACAACTGAGATTAGTCTTTCTCAACTTTAAATAACCCTTTTTCCCCTAAAAAAACAAATAAAACTCCTGATTTTCTAAATTTAAAACAAACTAATGCTCTCCAACTCTCTGTCCAGTTGCACAGCTCTCAATGCACATTAATTCCCATCATCAACACAGGGGCTCTCTTTCGTAAAGGTTTAAACTAATATCTCAAAATACCGACAAGTTGATCACTAAATGCCCTCCTACATAACTGACTGAAACCTAGAGAGTGGCAGAACTATAGAACGTGCTGCCTGAAAAAATGGTGGAGACAGGTACTCATCTAACAATTAAGGAGTATCTGGCCGAGGACTTAAAATGCATAGTAGGCAATAAACCAAGTACAGGAAAATTGAATTAGTATTGTTTGGTGTTTTCTGGCTGGCATAGACATGGTGGACCAAAGGACCTGCTTCTATGCTATATGACTCTATTCCTATGTCACTCGTTCAAAATCCAAACTCTAGCATGAAATGATACCACTGCATGTACCTATATCAACACAAATTTTACATTACAAAAGGTCACACATGCCACTCATCAATTCAAAAGTCACTCCATTCTGACTTCTGGTTTCTACAGGTCCCGTAATAGGCCCCCCACCTTCAAAATGGGTGTGTGAGTGGTTATCCTGATTTGCACTACTTGAAGGACTGTTTTGAGAAATAGAATTCAAGAGCTTAGAGTGTTAACAGCTGAAGGCATGGTCAATCATGGAATCATTAATTATCTGCGTAGTACAAGAAGCGAAAGCAAGCAAAGCTCAGATATCTCAACAGTTGTAGCAGATTAAAGATTTAGGAAAGGGCAAGGCCATGGAGAGATGTGAAAACACGGATGAGAAATTTACGTTTAGGCCTTGCTTAACTGGGAGCCAATATTGGTGAAAGGAAGATGATAGGTGAGTGGAACATGGTGTAAGTAGGGACTGCTGAGGTGAGTGAATTATTTTGGGAGCCACGTTTAGTAAGGTTAAAAAGAGAATGTGGAAGGCTGGAAGGTGTGAATGAGAATGGAGAGTGTTTGCAAAAACAAGAATGAGGTTTACAGGAGATGAGCTGTGGCAGGGTAAAACTGAGTAGGTGGTGGGAGGTAAAATTAGATGACCTGGTGGCATGGACACACAGCTGCAAGATTATCTTGGGGTCAAACATGATTTCACAGTCATGAAAAGTATGCATCATTCTCAACCAGTTTCTGGGGAGAGGAATGGAGGTAACAGTTAGAAACAAAGTATTAAGCAAGAGAACCA
This sequence comes from Stegostoma tigrinum, assembly GCF_030684315.1. NCBI lineage: Eukaryota > Metazoa > Chordata > Chondrichthyes > Orectolobiformes > Stegostomatidae > Stegostoma > Stegostoma tigrinum. Next base: position 6,194,619 of record NC_081362.1, on the reverse strand, counting down.
AACAATGACTTTAGTCTTTCCAAATGTTAACTGAAAGAAATATTGGTTCATCTTCTGTAAGATGTTGAGCAAGCAATATGACAAAACAAAAATGAAAAGAACTGCAGATGCTGGAAATCAGAAACAAAAACAGAAATTGCTGATAAAGCTCAGCAGGTCTGGTAGCATCTGTGGAGAAAAATCAGTTAACGTTTTGGGTCCAGTAAACCTTCCTCAGAACCAATGGTAGCTAGGAAGAATATGCCAGTATAGGAATGTGAAGTTAAAAGATGCAATGATGAGATACACTAAGTGTTTTCAGCATACGTGTGGAACTTAAATGTTTTCAGATGTGGTTGTCAAGGGGCAGCATGCAGATGAAAAATAAGAAGGGTCAATGAACATTGGAGACATTAAAGGCAACAGCACAGGAATAGGAAGCAGGAAGAAGCCATTTCAAATTATTTTCTGGCTATGACTAGATGGATAAGAATGCAATCAAAGGAAAGCAGTCCCATCTAAAAGGATGACAGTGGAGTGATATTTGAGGAGAATGGCATGGTCATAGAGTCATACAGCACAGAAACATTCAGTTTGGTCCAACCAGATCACGTTAAACATAATCCGAAATTAAACTAGTTCCCCCGTTGGCTCCTGGTCCATAACCCTCCAAACCTTTCCTTTTCATGTGCTTGTTTAAGTGTCTTTTAAACATTGTAACTGTGCTCACATCCACCATTTCCTCAGAAAGTTCATTCCACATGCAAACAACCCTCTGTTTGAAAAAAATTGGCCCCCCTTGTCTTTTTTTAAAAAGTCTCCTTCGTCTCAGCTTAAAAATGTCCCCCCTAGTCTTGAAATCAGCCATACTATTAACTCTATCATGATTTTATAAAATTTCTATAAAGTCGCCTCTCAACCTCCTACACCCCAGTGAAAAAAGTCCCATCCTTATCTCGCCTTTCTTTATAACTCAAACCTTCCATATCCAGCAACATCTTGGTAAATCTCTTCTGAACCCTCTCCAGCTTGATAATATCCTTCCTACAACAGGGTGACCAGAACTGGGAACAGTACTCCAGAAGGGGCCTCACCATTGTCTTGTACAACCTCAAATGACTTTTCAAAGGATGGAGTGAAGAAGACAAGCTTGCTAAATGCCTTTTTAAACCAATTGGTCTATATAAGAAGGTTGCAGGCAAGTTAAGAAAGAAAATAAGTTTGCTTTTGTCACAGTCAGAATGGACTTCATTTTGAACTTTGTTAACAGCCTTTGAGGCATTGAAGGGGGACAGAAATCAGATTAAAGGCAGACAACAACAGAAGTTTAGATGAGATAGGCATAGATTTGTGTAAAGCTCAAATTAAAGCTAAAACATATGCTATTAAAACATAACAAGCAGGTAGGAAGAATTGTGGTCAGTGACTTAGCAGAAGTAGGCTTCATGGACAAAATGAACTCAGAAACCATGAGGGGTGACGGGAAACAAATTAAAGGTTGCAAGTTAAGGTCATGATAATGTACACAAATCCACTTGCCACTGCCTTACTTGGCTAACACCCAGGAAGACAAACCTCCAGAAAAAGTACACATGCAAAGATTATTATTTTCCACTTCACTACTTTCCCACATCCTTCGAGTGAGTGGAAAATTGCTCATGTCGGCTCTCCATAATTCAAATTTACTGCTGCAAAGCTAATACACCAAGAGCAGCTGTTGTATCAATAACTGGAGAATTGGACATTAAAGAGCTCTTAAACGCTGTCCTTCTAAAAGCAAAATCTAGGACACTTCAAATTACAATTTGCACTTTGTTGCCTCCCTTTTCTTACCTTTCAGTAATGTTACAAATTAAGGCATGGTTTTTCCTAATATCTTCTATAAAATGGGAGGACTGGATGGTCAGGCACCCACATGGTTTTGTTGGCCTTGAGAGCTCAGTCCTCCTTCAGGCTTTTCAGTAACAGAGGTCCAACCTGTTTGTAACGGCCATATTATGCAACATCCAGAAAACTGTTACAACTCAGGAATTGCATGTTGGATAATAGTGCAGAGCTCTCCTCTATCTGCCCAGAGCCCAGAAATAAGACCCTCAAGTTCAGATGGTCTGTTGTACAATGATTCAGATAGCACCTGAAAGTCTCATTGAACTGACTTTCAGCAATTCTCATATTCTGAAAACGGCAGCAAATCTGTCACGTTCTGGTGGATGAGCAGTGTAGTTATCCTGGAAGGAATGCATCAAAGTTACTCTCCAGGGACATGTAAAATGGCTAGAATCCTTCATGGTGTCTAAATTTTGGCAATTAAATCCCTACCTGTTCCTGATTAACTAAGCATTAAGATGGAAACTGTATAGTTCTATAGGTGATATCAACAGCAATCCGCACTTCCAGGAATCCTACTGTTCAGACAAAGTTGATGGTGACTTTTCAGGATTCACATGAAACTGAAGTAAACTAATGAATGTCTGAACAGAACAACCATACATGCCTGAATACAACAAACAGATGACTGATGTAACTAACGTCACTGGGAAGCATCCATATGCATTAAAGTTAAGGAAGTTATCACCTCCAGAACCAAAGTGAAGAAGGCTGTACGTTAAGCTCAACAGTTTGCATTCTTGACAAATTGCATACAAATGTTAACTGAAAGAAATATTGGTTCATCTTCTGTAAGATGTTGAGCAAGCAATATGACAAAACAAAAATGAAAAGAACTGCAGATGCTGGACAAGCAGCAATGCAACCTTCTTATAAAACTGTGGCTGAACAAAGAAAGCAGTTGTTTGCTTGTCTTTACTAATGGCTCAACATATCTTCGTAATTCACACCAAATTTGCCTTTTAAGGTCATTGTTCATGACTGTCCCAATTACAGACACAACAAAGCCAACAACATCTGCAGAAATGTACACAGAAGGGTAAAGCTTGAAAAGTTGTACCAATGGGACTGCTGCTGACAAGGGAAAAACCTTAATTTCACACTGGGTTTTTTTTGTCTAAGCCAGTGGAAGTGGGAACAGTGGTGGATACCAGTTTGGTTAACCTGTAAAGCGTTATCATACTTCTGCTGCCACTTGTTCTCGAGCCTGATGAAGTATGAAAATCAACGCCAACTCTTTTCTCAATACTAGGTTTATTTTACAGAATGCATCATTAAATTTGTTCATTTCCAACCTACACCCAGGGTATCTCAGTAGCCTCTATTTATACTATTTTAATGAAACCAATTAAACCAAATTAAACTAAACAGGAGCCAGTCCTTTAAAAGGGACACTGCAATGAAATTAATTTTTAAAAAACTCAAATTAAATTAAATTCGACTCTGTCTTGGGGATTATGTATCCAGACTATAGTGCTCAATAGTCACAGAAGGCCTTAAGTACACCTGTGGACAGCGTGTATTCCAGGGACGCCTGAACACAAAACAACTATGGACGAGGTTCTGAAGCAATCTCCAAATGCTCTAGGTACTGAATTAAACAACGCCCCTCATTTGTGCATCTTGTGATACAGTAAACTTAGCATCTACACCCACATGATAAGTCTTCGGACTCCCCTACTCTGAATCACTGAAAACCATGCAACACTCCAGTTTTTTCAATGCACTTAGAATGGTTTCAACAAAACCTACTCTTTCCCTCTCCATATGTTTTCACAATGTCCTTAATTTTGCTTCAGGATTCTGAGTTGCCTCAACACAGGTCTGATTTTACACAGCATTGATAACTAGCCCCAAGCAAATTCACAATGGCATTCATCCATCTTAGCTGTAAAACACAGCTGTCCAAGTCAAGCACACAAACTAAGCAGAACTACATAGCAGACACAAATCTGTGATTAATTTTTGATCTTTCCAGACCACCAGTAAAAATAAAACTGATCTTTAAAAATTGTGCATTCTACAAATCAGTCTTCATTTTGTTCCAAACTTGTGCTCTTTGATTTTGATCCTGAAACGTTCTTACATTCAATACAAGACAAATGGTATAGGTTGCAAAAAGTTCCCATGTTTCAGACGGTAATTGCTGGCCATTTGGCAGAGAGGATATGAAAAAGGGATGGTAAAAGGCTAAGGTAGAAAGATAAAAGGCAAATTTAGGAATTCACCTAAAGAAAACTGCACCTTAAATCAGAAGTAACCAATTACCTACTTTAGTTACCTTTATTCTAACTATATTCAAGATCAAATTATTTAATCTACTCTTTCAGAAAGAAAGCATCAAATTCTCTTAAACATCATGCTTACGCAATATAAAAGGTTAGTGTGCCTCTACAGCAGCAGTTTACTTTTAGGAGGTTCATATCATATTTATGAAATTTAGCAAATTTATTTATCATATTTAGTAAATTTAGGAAATATTTAAAGAAGAGTGTTTTGAAAACAAAGTACATATATAATGAAATACGCAACTAAACAGGATTTGGAAAGTATGTTTTGTTTTTTACCCAATTTCCAAAATATTTTCCCCAACAACAAAAGCTTAAATTTGCCCAAGAAAAATATTTACTCCCCACACCCTCCCTCACCCAAATTTAGCCCAATGCTGTTGCATGCTGCTTTAAAACTATACAAGTGATAAACATCTGCCATCAGTTTGTCTGTCACCTGCTGCTTAAAGAGCTCAGAATGTCAATGCCAGGCATTCCCAATTTGGCCAGAGGCCCACAGCTCCCGCAAGGATTCAGATCTAAATTGTAAACAGGATGCTGGCTGCTGAAGGCGAGAGCTACAATCAGTTGCTCGCAGGGCAAATGTAACCAAGCTGCTTTCTTGCCTGCTGGCTACATCCATTGTCCTGCCAAGCTATTCTTTCAGGTTTGCTGACAGCCTGTTCATTTGTTGGATGGCATCCCTTTGCTGGAAGACAGTAAAGAAGTGACTGTGCAGCTTTGATCTCAAAGCACTTATGAACAGCAACAACAAAAAATGCATCTGCATTTAACGAAATGTTTTGCTGGCATATGAGCCTTCAGATCTTGACTATGAAACAAAGTCTGTGCACTGAAAGGCAGTTACAAAATGTAGGACATTTGAACTACTTCTGAGGCAAATTTTATTGGGTTTGGTATTTCAAAATAGGCAGTGGCAATAAGTACTGATGCTTTGCCATTATATCAAAACATATTCCTGTAAACATAATTTAAACTTTACTGCTCAGTACTGTATCCCACAGTAAAATCAGTCAGTACAGAAAAGGTAGACTACATTGAGAGAGCTAGCATTCTAAGCAATTTTTCAGCACCTAGAAGGGTTTTATCTTGAAGGATGCCAATTATAAAGGAATTTTCTTTAAGCTAAAGTAACGCAAACATGCCAATAAGTTCCAATTTTACTTTATTCCCCACAAGCAATTTTTAACATTAATTAACAAACCTCCGATTCTGGTTGGAGGTTGGGTAAATGATTTGGATGCTCTGGATACCACTGCACAAAATTTAATTAAAGCCACGTGATGAGGAGGAAAAAAAAATCCATAGCTAATGATTAACCAAAATGGAAACAAAAACAAATGGACAAGAGCAAGTGTTAACTAAGCTTTATTTTAAAATGTAGGACTTTGAGAAAACATAGTAATTTGATACAACACCATGAAGGAAACAGGAAGAGGCAACAGGAACAGGTGATGGGGCTGATGGTGACTACAAAAAGGATGTTGGTGTTGAATGGGCTGACTTTTAAAAAGCCTGCCCTGCAGTGATTAAATGGATGGAGGCAGGCTAAACAGTTAGTGGAGAGGAAAACCCACCCTCCAGGGTTCTCAACCTGACTGATCAACAACTCTCAGTCACAGGAACATGCTGGCCTTTAACTCTAGTCAAATGGCCTTTAAAAGATTCCCACATGTCAGACGTGCCCCCACCCCCACCAAACCCCACCATCCACATTCTGCCATCCCTGTCTAATATTGTGATAGTTCACCTTCCGCAACTTAGTGCTTTCAACTGACAACTACTCATCTTAATCCAAAGTAACTCAAAATTTACAGAATTGTAGTCACTGTTCCCAAAATGCTTCCCCATTACACTCTGAATACCTGCTGGCTCATTCCCTAATACAGGATCTAGTATGGCCTCTTTCCTATTCATGTAGGGCTATTCACATATTATTTCAAAAAAACCATTCTGGACACACAGAATAAAATCTACCCCATCCAAGCCTTTTGTATTACACAATTCCCAGTCAATACAAGGGAAGTTAAATATCATCCACCACAACAACCCTGTTGTTTTCACAATCCTGGCAAGAATTAAGAGCTAGTTAACAGACAGAAAACAGGAGGAATAAATAGGCAATTCCTGGCAGGGTGCCATAAGGGCCAGTACCTGAGCCACAGCTGTTGACAATCTAAACGTGATTTGGATGTGGAAACAAACTAAGCCTTCCAAATTCGTTGATGACGCAAAGCCAGGTGGGAATGCTCAGAGACCGTAAGAAAGCTTGAGAGAGACTTGGACAGGCTACACAAGCAGACAAGAACATAACCAATGGAATGTAATGCAAAAGAAGTGTGAAGTTTGTTTTTTAAACCCAAAAAGGAGGCGGATACAGTATTTTTTAAACAGAGATGTTGAGAAGTGACAATGTCTTAATGAACATTGGTACCTTTGTTCATGAGACACACAAGCACGCAGGTGCAGCAAACTACGGAAGGTAAATGACACAATGACCTTCTGTGCAAGGGGACTTAAGTAAAAGATTAAAAATGTCTTTCTGCAATTGCATACATCCTTTGTAAGAATGCACCTAGAAACAGGGTTTTGGCCTCGTTACCTAAAGAAGGACATACTTATCTTGAAGGGAGTGCAACAGAGGTTTACTGGGCTAATACCTAGCATGGTGAGATTTTCTTAAGAGAAGAAATTGAGGACACTCAACTTATAATCTCTGGAGTTATGGAGAATGAGAGGTGATCTCATTGGAACCTCTTAGAAGGCATAACAGGATGTATGAAGATAGGACGTTCCAGCAGTGAATCTTAAACTACGGGGCTTAGTGTCAGAATAAGGAGTATCCACTTAAGACTGAGATGAAGAGGAATTTTGTCATTCAAAGGGTGATGAATCTTTGGAATTCTTTACTCCAAAAGGTTTTGGAAGGTAAATAAAGAAGCATGTTCAAGACATGGATATGGGGATAGTGCGAAAAATGTGGTGAGGTAGGTAATTAGCCATGATCTAATTGAATGGCTTGTGGGTTGAATGACTTAATCCCAATTCTAATGTTCCCAGGTATGTTCTTCCCTGTGGAATTTATGTAGTTAACCATCACCAGAAATTTACTATTAAATCCCTCAAAATCATTTCAAATATTTTCTTTGCTATCATAGTTAAATTTAATTGGTCTATGAAACTTGCCTGAAAATCAATGACACCTTCCCAAGAGCAACTAGCAACAGACAATAAATGCTACTCCAGGCAGCAATGCTCAATCCCACGAGTCATTAAAAAAATCCTTATTGAAGTCAGAGATAGTTAGCTCTTTTCTGATCTGAAGAAATTTCTGCCAAATTTAAAATTAAAACATCTTCACTAATGTTCAATTTAAAACCAACTAATCTTTGTCATCAGTACATTATTTGTATGCATCCAATATTTATGACATTCTTGAAAACAGATCGATCTGAGCTGGGAAATATTCACAGTGAAAGACTCTGCTACTATTTTGTTCTCAATTTTCAGCTTCCTGTATTTATTAAATGAGCCAAAAGCTTCATAGTTTTCCAATTACTGTTCCAAAGAATTAATTTCTCATCCCTTTGAAGTTACCGTTATAAATTATTTCTGTTCCAGGTGGTTCTCCCTTACTCTGTTGAATATTCCTTCAATTTTATTTCTTGGCTTGGAGATGTGAACAGTCAAATCCAAGTAACCACAAGACAACTGAAATATGAATAACAGTAGCTATGAACCATGCCAGGTCAGAAACAAGAAGGAACTCTAGAAGGGAACCTGCAAACAAAACTTTTTTTTTGCAATAAGTAGCAATCAGTATCTATGAGTACATAATCACAAGTTCTCTATTATTTCATCCAGTGAGTGCCAACACATTTGTGCAAAACAGTTTAAAAGGGGCCACGTAAACCTTAAGGCCATCATGGGCAGATACAGCACTGAAATGTACATCATCCTGAGTGCTTCAACCCAAGACAGAAATACTTAACAAAAGCATGCGTAATGCTTTGAATCAATAGCTTACAGAAATTGTTGCACATTTTTCCTAGAGCAGAGTTAGCTCCAACTTTCTGGGCAGGTTTTAACGTAAAATGCAAGGCCAATTTGCCCTTTGCTATGCTTTTCCATCACTCTCTTATTCAGCCAATTCAAACTATTAACTTCAATAAATCAACTGCTTTGTTTAGTTCTGCTCCCAAAATAGAATTGACAATAGGTTTTGGTCCACTCTATGAAAAAAGAAAATGTTATTTTGAAGATTGGCCCAAGTGATATTTCTTTCAAAGGCTTACAGAGAAGCTTTGTCAAATTTTCCTTAAAGATGATCAGTTACATGAGAGCTGCAAGGTTGATGAGGAGAACCATTAATGGTTTCTCTCCACAGGTGCTGTCTAACCTGCCGAATCTTTCCATCATTTTCTATTTTTAACTCAATGGCACGGAAACTCCTGTTTGCAGTTTAAATCAATCCCTTTACTCTGAAATCTAAATCATTGGTGCACAGAATTTAAAATGAATAGAATTTAAAAGAACATTCAACGGGAATATTGGTATGATACTGAATCAGGTAAAAATATAGCAGATAGAATTCCAGGTCAGTAAACATGATGCAGTATGTTTCATATTGCAGTTCAAATAACAGAAGGCCAGGAGATGCGGAACAGAAGGATTTGAGATTCAAATTCCCAATTCTGTAAAAGCACTGCCTTAAGATCACAAAAACAAAAGTTAACTGAAAGCGGTGTTTTACAGCCAGGTGTATAGCATATAAAAGTGAAACGTTAATGAGGCATCTACATAAAAACGCAAGGAAGACTACAATCAGGATACACTTTGCAATAGTGGGTGATTGGTTTGGGGAGGTGGACAGAAGGCTGGAATAGAGCAATATTGGAAAATAGAAAGGGGTGGTGGGAAAGAGATCTGTATTGAGTTGCAAGGGGAAAACAAAAGTGGAAACTTACGAATAAACTTTTTTTGCATAGTTTCCAGCAATGCCTGGTGGGCATCTTCTGCTTGTAGAGCCACCGAACATTCCCGAGCCAACATAGTTCGCACAAGGTGCTCTCCACAACCTAGGAGGTGGAAATGTTTAAAATTGCAATTTTGATGACAGGTCACAAGTGGAGGAGAAACACATAAGCAATGACATTAATTCTTCAATACTATCTAATATGAAGCAAAGAGATACGAAGCAAACAGTTCTTCTGGGGGAAGAGAAGTTTATTTGAACCAAAGGATTTTTTTTTTAAAACAAGAATGCCACTCAAGTGTTTACTAGTTTAGCCTTCTGTAAGAACTCTATTCTGACCACAACAGATTCCTTCTTCAAAAATCTAAAAATCAATCTTGTACCAGAGCCACAACAGAAGATAAATATACTGCTTAAGCATGACAGTACATATTCACTGGTCTTAAAACAATGAGAAGATGTTGGGGTGAAAAATCTGGGGAAAAAACCACCAAATGCAAGCTTAAACATTCATTGTGTGTCACAGGAAAATTGTTTTTTTCTTATACAGATCTTTCAATGGGTATGTCTTTCATGTTAGTAAATTGGAAACAGGTGCATGTAAACGCACACATACATATCTTGCATTAGGACTACACACGTTTTCAATTTTGAAACATGAAAGAACCTCCTGTTATGGACTGAAGAATAAAATTCAGTTCTGTTCTGTCTGCCATATGAAGACGACTTTAAAGTTACGACATTTGTCTTTTTTAAAAAAGGCAAGTGCCTTGGTTATCTTTTACAGCAATTTGACGCAAGATATTTTTAAATGGAAACCACTCTGTTCAACACATAATATAGCAAATACCTGTGTTTGTACACTAACTACCATCTTAAAAATAAAAGCAGTCAAACAGCATATGCTAGATTTCTAAAATCATTCCAGGATGTTGAAAAATGCATTAATAGCAGTATGGTGGAACAGCATGTGATCTAACCATGTGCTCTTATACTAAGTATCACAGTAATCAGCAAAAGAACCAAAGGCAAGATTAGATAACAAGATGAAGAGCTGGATGAACATGGCAGGCCACGCAGCAGAGGAGCAGGAAAGCTGACATTTCGTGTCTGGACCCTTCTTCAGAAGTGGGGGAGGGTAAGGGATTCTGAAATAAATAGGGAGAAAGGGGGAGGCGGATAGAAGATGGATAAAGGAGAAGATAGGTGGAGAAGACACAGACACGTCAAGGAGGCGGGGTTGGAGCCAGTAAAGGTGAGTGTAGGTGGGGAGTTAGGGAGGGGATAGGTCGGTCCAGGGAGGATGGACAAGTCAAGGGGGCAGGATGAGGTTTGTAGGTTGGAGATAGGGGTGGGGCTTGAGGTGGCCTCATCCCGCCCCCTTGACGTGTCTGTCTCTTCTCCACCCATCTTCTCCTTTATCCATCTTCTATCCGCCTCCCCCTTTCTCCCTATTTATTTCAGAATCCCTTACCCTCCCACATTTCTGAAGGGTCCAGACACGAAATGTCAGCTTTCCTGCTCCTCTGCTGCTTGGCCTGCCACGTTTATCCAGCTCTACACCTTGCTATCTCAGACTCTCCAGCATCGGCAGTTCCTGCTATCTCTGTAACAGCAAGATGAAATTTTTTCCTAATTTATAAAAAGTAGCAAATACCTCCTTGGAATGCATTGCCTGAAAGGGTGGTGGAAGCTTATTCAGTGTCAAAAGGAATATGGAAATCAGGTTTTCCACACTTGTAGATTTTTAGTTTAAATGTCTAATGGCGCTGGAGCTTGAGAGGCTGGAAGGAAATTCTTCTGCTACTCCTGGCCCACCACATGCTGTGACAACACTTGCTTACTCCCCAAGGCTTGTATATTTTCCTAAGGTCCAGGAAAACGGACCAGTCACAGTTAAATCAACAAATCACATTAAATCAAAGGCTTTCACCCTCGTCATCGCATTTAAAATGCCAACTTGCTTCTGGGACCAGATTGGCTGTCCACTTATTCACTTCAGTAAAACCCAGAAACTGGCAGTTTAGAGCCAGACTCTGAATCAGCTTGGAGCTTCTTTCTTCATTGAACCCTTTACCTGTGCCCAATTCAACTGCTCACCCATGCTAAAATTCTTCTTCCCATGTCTTTCATGTTGGCACCTGTTCAACCATTTAAGTGACATTTTGACCCCAAGGTGAGCTTTAGATTGGTTACCTAATGCAATCAAGCAAACCGCTTATTTCCACCTCAACAACACCCATCTATGACTCCGTCTAAGGTTATCTGCTGCTGAATCCCTGAAATATACCAAGTTCAGTGCAATTATCATTCTTAATGTTGTCAGTCTTCTAAATGATGATTCACAAAGGTTTTGCTCTCATTTTAAAATTCATTTGGAACTTCTTCTGTGCTAATCCTCAGTCACTTTGATTTCAAATGTCTGAAGTATGCATTTTCCTACTTATTCCATTATTTGTAAAGCTTTCAGCGAACTTATAATTACTCAATAACACACTCATACTCTCTCCTCTTTGGAAATTCTGTTTAAAACCTAGCTTGCTCCACTTCTTTAGTTACCTTTTCCAACAACTCCTGCACAAGTTTAACTCCCAACTTTGGGAGTATTTTCACGATGAGTACTGATGTCGATAATGGGTAAAAACAGTTTAAAAATAAAACACTTGTGTTCTTTCACTTTCTTAACTTTCTCTAGGTGCATGCACGAATAAACACAGTTAAAAAAGGGAAATGTCCGCATATATAGCAAATACCTGATGTACTCACAGCTGTAGAATACACATTAGGACCACTTGTATTCTCTGCCCAGCACCCACAGCCATACACAGCTGCCTGTAAGCAAATTCAAGCGAGAGAGGGGGAAGAGAGAGAGAGAGAGAGAGAGAGAGAGAGAGAGAGAGAGAGAGAGAGAGAGAGATGACAACTTCTCATTGAATTTCAACAGAAAAAGAAACCGTGAAAACTAATTTTTTTTTCTATTACATTACAGTGTATTCAAAACTACTTTGTAAATTCTTATTTTCAGAATACTACTCATACAATGATCTCATGTTCCAGTGTATTCTTATTATTTTACTACATTTGCTCTATAGTATATTGTCTACAGGCTTTTTATTCCTCTCAAACGGAGCAGGCTCTTGCAATTCATTTTACACATGCAACACTTATGGTCTGGAATTTTTTCACCCAAAATAGCAAGAGAACAGTTTTCAAGAGGAAGACAAGCCTCCCGTGAACCAGTATGCTTCATTCATGGCATTGCTATGTGGGCAATGACATACCAGAAAAAAAACCAGACCAGTGATTCTGTGAATACCCATTCTTTGTCTAGTCAACTCAAATTGCTCAAATCAGCAAGAACCTACAACTCCTTTCTCTAGAGATAGTAGGAACTGCCAATGCTGGAGAATCTGAGATAACAAGGTGTACAGCTGGATGAACACAGGAGGACAAACCGCAGAGGAGCAGTTTAAATGGATATCTTTATTTGCAAGATAATAGACAGTACCTTGTTCTGCTTTATAGCTTCTCAATATAACTTGACTTGCACAATTACACAAGCAGTTTCATAGCTTGAAAAGGTTTCGAAAGTTTAGAAATTCTAACAGCAGCTATTGACTAAAGTCAGTTATGCATCTGTCATCATTTTAAAAGGTATCCATGATCATTATTAAAAATGATTAACATCCTTGCCCTGTTATTTACATAGCTAAGAGATGACTTGCAGTCACTACCTGGCAGCAGCTAAAATCATGTTGGCCTGTTTGGCGTAAGCCCTGGGCAGAAACTGGCACCTCAAGTGGGTGCTTACTGATTTTCAGAAAAGGCATTAACTGAAGGTTAGACATACATAACCATTGTTGCTTAGAAGTGCAAAAATTTGATTAGATTGAAGTAAGGTTTGAGAGTGGATTAGAGACAACTTGTCTGCATGGTGGGATTCAAACTCATGTCCTCAAAACATCAGCCTGAGGTTCTGGATTACTAGTCTAGCAGCATTGCCAAACACCACCATCTCAAATCGAAAACATCATATTGAAGTCTCATCATTACTTAGTAATAATAATAAAATAGCTGATTAAATATATAAACGAGTTAATAAGCACCCAGGTAAGAATTAATATCCTAAAATAACAATTTCAAATCTAAGTTTCTCAACACAAAATATTTCAACAATATGATTTATATCCATGATACCTACTTGTTTTGCTACTGAATACCAATAGTGAGAATGCTTTGTTAGGTTTTATTTCCTGACAGAAACCAGGGGAACAAGATATTTAGCACTTTAACACAAATATCTTATTCAGAAAAAAGTGTATTTACTTGACCAACTCTCCCAGGATGCTTCATTGCCAACCCACCACTGGAAACAGCAGCAGCAACATTTCCTTCATGATCCACAACTACTGCCCCAACAGTATCTAGTGAAGCTGTGTCATTAGTCTAAAAACAGAAACAAAGACCCGAATAAGTAAACATCCAGAATCTTGAGAAGACACAACATATCATAAATTCCAAAAAAAAACTCCACACATTTAAGTCTTTCAGAAACATCCTTAAGCATCCTAAAGATTTGCAGGGGTTGCTTCTGAACTTTGCCAGTGTAGTGCTACAGGCCAGCATGGAAGTCATACAACAAAAAGTAAATGTGCTAAATCACCATATAAGTTATTTTAGCACTGTTAAGTGAAGATCAGATGTCAGCCAGGAAACCAATATGGTAATTTTATTTAGACAAGTACTAAACAAAGCATTTTAGATATTCATTCATGGGATTTGGACAATCACCAGCAAAGCTAGCATTTATTGTCCATCCCCAATTGCCCAATATAGTTCCAAGTCAGGATGGTATATGGCCTTGATGGGAACGCGCAGGTGGTATCTTCATGCCCTCTCCATCTAGATAGTGGCAGTTACAGTTTTAAAGGTTGCTGTCAGAGGAGCCTTGTTAAATTGCTGTAGTGCATCTTGAAGATGGGGTACACTGCTGCCATTGTGCATTGACACAGTATCCACCAATTAAGTGCATTGCTTTGCCTTGAATGGTGTCAAGCATCTTGTATTGTTGCAGCTGCATTCACCCAAATAAGCAGAGTATTCCATCACAGTCTTGGCATCTGCCTTGTTGAAGGTGAATAGGCTTTGGGGAGACCAGGAGACAAGATACTGAGTGCAGGATTGCTAGCTGTTGACCTGCTCTTGTAGCCACAGCATTGTCACAGCTGGCCCAGTTCAGTTTCTGGTCCATAGTAATCCCAGTATGTTGACAGTGGTGGGGTTCAGCAATGGCAGTGTAATTGAATTTCAAGGACAAATAGGCAGATTATCAGTGTGGCAAAAATGTTCCTTACCACTTATTAACTTAGGTTGAATATTATCTAGTTCTTGCTCCATATGGACAAGGACTGCTCCAGTATCTAAAGTGTTGCCAACGGTGCTGAACACTGTTGAATCAGCAGCAAATCTTCTCACTTTTGATTTTATGATACATTAAGGCCAGTGACGAAATAGCTGAAGATACTATCCTGAGGAACGCCTGCAGTAATGTCCTTTAGCTCAGATGATTGGCCTTTAACAACCCTAATTATCTTGCTTTGTGCTAGGTGCAATGTTGGTCAGTGGGGAATTTCTCTCCACCTTACCCCACCATCTGCAAAACTCTTGACTTCAGTTTTACTACAGCTTGCCAAAGCCATACTCAGCCAAAAAACTGAAATCAAAGGTAATTTCTCTCGGCTCCCCTCTGGCATTCAGCTCTTTTGTCCATGCTTGGATCAAGGCCTTGAGGAGAAAACACTTCCGTTATATCCTCCCAATGTTTTGTGCACAGCAAACAGTGTCAGCACACTATGTACGGACCTGGCATCAAATTCCAGAAGTGCTGCCACACAAGGGCCTCAGAGGCCAGTGCTGCCAGGAAGAAAATTAGACAGAATGCCAGTCAGAGTCCGGGTGTTGATGATCCTAGCTGATGGTAATACCAGATAAATCACTTTGCAGAGTGAAACCTTGTTTGATAGATCATCAGTTTCGTTTTTGCAGATTACCATGATGATTAATCACTGGATATTTACACACTAGATTGCAAATATTCCATTACAAAAGAGCACCAGTTGGTTACACTTGCAAAATAAAAAAAGTCTATAAAATCAGACATATTAGATCATTTTATTAACAACAAGCTAAGGTTTCAATCTGTTTTCCTGTACTACTGGTTTACAGATACTCAAGCTCTAGAAAACTATCACTGCTACCTCAAAACTTTCAAATTCTTACTTAGGTTGACTGATGTTAGCCTTCTCCTTGGACTGCTGAGATAAGTTGATGATTTCTTCAAGAATCTACTGGTAAGAACATTTTTCTCCCAAATTCTATTGGCCTAAAGCCCTTTTCAGTAATGAGGACCTTTGTACACATTCTCACAACTTGGAAGCCTCACAAACTAAAACCACTTCTTCTATGATCGCTTGTTCCCCGATCTGAAAACATTTCTCTTGCCATGAGGAAGCCGTCCTCCTTTCTGAATTGAAGGGGAAACTAAACCTAGTGGCACTGATTTGTTTTTCCCTGTCAAACTCAGCAGTATAAATAGTCCATCCACTAAAATCACAGGTGCCCTGCTAGGAAATTGCTTGAATCATGCACCTTCCTAGAAATGGTCTCTCTCTTTCACTAATGACCTTGTAACTTCTTTACAAAGAAAGGTTGCTTGCATAGAACCAAATAATACATCTACTGCTATCTTAGACATTCAAATTATAAATGATATGCACAGAGTTTTGGCACACAAACCCTTCAATAACTGCTTGAGATCACAAGGCACAAATCAAATTCAGTGAAGGTGTGTCATATTGGAGGCTCAGGAGAAAACGGATATGCATCATCCACTTGAACTGGACGAAGAAGTTGCAAAAGATGGCGCCTTCTCTTAACTGCAGCAGAACGAAGGGAGTGCTGCACTAAGCACCGATGTAAATTCACTGGATTGGAGTGGGAGCGCAATTTATTTTTCTGTAAAGACATGTGACAATCGAGCCGAGCATCTCCAGAACTAGAAGAATTTACAGAATTCAGCTGACATCAAATCTGTTGTTTTGAGTGAGGCGAATAAATTTCTGTGGTTCAAGAACAGGGATAGAACTGCTCAGAAAGAGACGTTTTCACTGGGGTTCGTGGAATATTTCTCTTGATTTCATGTTCCTCCATAACTAGTGTGTTTTAAACGCAAATCTGTAGCTATCCAGAAGTATATTCAATTTTCTGTTCACTAATATTTTGTAGTCAAAGTTGGCGCTTTTTATTAAGCAACCTATTTTAAAACTCCCAAAAAGCATGGATGTATCTTCAATTCTCTGATGTCGTGCAATTCCTAACTTTTGTAATGCTTATCTTTCCTCATTCATTTTAAGTCAATAAAATATTTGATTTCAAATATTATGGTAGAAGTGGTTGATTCAGCAATACTAGAGTTTAGAAACATGCACTGCGTTGTGCCTTCCGTGCACAGAGCAGTGAAAATAGTACAACAAAATTTCTCAGCAAAATCACTGGAGTGTTTCGAACTCAAGTCGTAAAATTAAATGAGCAGTAATAAATTAAGCTACACGAAGAACTCCCCTTACTGCCTTTGCTTCAAGGGAACTTGTAAACAAAACGGGAAATTATTCTATAGTTATAGAGAGATCTAGTTTCCATTTATAAGAGTGTATAGTTCTGTGGTCCACACCTCAAAGGACTGGTTGCTGGGGAGATGCAGTACAAATTCACTGGAGTGTTACTGAAGCTAAAGAGTTGACGTGTAGACCAGGCTATTATTCCCAATTAAAGAAAATATTGGGGTGTGAGGCAGAGTGGTAGATCTAATGCAAACTTTACAGAGAAATAGAAAGGATTTGATAGGGTACATCGAGAAATTATTTCCTGTCAGGAATCCTGAACAAATGGGTGTAATCTTAGTTTTATCTCAGCCATTAAGGAATGACATCAGGAAAAAATTCTCCACAAAAAGAGGAGAATAAATCTGGAACTCACTTCAAAAGCTTGAGGTTAGGCCCATTGAAAAATTTGAAGGAAAAGATCAAGACTATTACAAAGATTGTTGTTCCTCACCACCTCAGATATTCAAGCTGACAAGCAGCAACTAACAATTGCACCAGTCACGTGCCAGGTAATGCTCACCTCCAACAAGAGGAAAGCTCACCATCACCCTGGACATTGTGGCATTGCCACCACTGAATCCTCTACTCCCAAACCCCTGAAGATTGCTGCTGATCTGATATGCAATTGGACTAGCTACAGAAGTGCTATGGCAACAACAGCAAGTCACAGGCTAGGAATCCTGCTACAAATAACTCACCTCCTGGCTCCCCAAAGCCTGTCCAGCATCTACGAAGTACATGTCAGGAGTGTAATGAAATACTCCCCACTTGCCTTTGATAACTGCAGCTACAACAAGGCTCATGAAGCTTGACACCATCCAGGACAAAGCAGCCTGCTTGACTGGCATCCCATCCACAAACATCAAACCTTCCACCAGTGACACATAGTAGAACCACTGTGCATCACCTACAAGATATACTGTAGAAATTCACCAAGACTCTTTAAACAGCACCTTCCAAATCCATGATCACAATTGTTTAGAAAGACAAGGACAGCAGATACAGGGGAACAAGTTCCCCTCAAAGCCATTCACCATCCTGGCTTTGAAAGACATCACCATTCCTTCTGTGTCACTAGGTCAAAAATTCTGAAACTTCCTCCCTAACAACGCTGTGGGTCTACTCACACCAAATGGATTGCAGCAGTTCATCACCACCTTTTCAAGGGAAACTAAGGACAGGCAATAAATGATGGTCGATCCAATGACACCCAAACCTATGAAGGTATTTTTTTTAAAAACTAAATGTGTAATAGACCTGTGGAGTTAAATGACTTGTTTCTCTTGTGTTCCCACAATAATGAATGAGACAATTTATTTATTGCACATTTGATCATGGATTTACAAATTAAATATTTTGATGACCATACTGTTAAATATTTCTAAGTGAACTGCAAACCATTAACCATTTTCCTTTAAGTCTCCAACTGGTTAATAAGTGGTAATGCAATTTCATTCTTGAACAATACACTCACTAATATTTCTTCTACCGGTGTGGAATGAATCTTGACCAACATTTAATTGTTAAAACATTTTTGTTAGAATAGCCTTCCCACAAATTTGAAGGGAAAACTCTAGTTGGCTTGCATCTTTTTACCTATTAAAGCCGAGCACAAAGCAAGTGCTTCCTGTACACATTGATGCTGATTAATAAATAAATGTACAATATTCCAAATACTAAGATGTTAAGTTGACAAGATTAAATGACAAACAGCAAAGAAGAGCCCAATAAACTGGGAGAAAGCCTTAACATGAAATACGGTGTCACAACAATTTGGTGAACTATATTACTGCAACACACAGTGTTTTAAAACCTCACTCAAAGCCAAGCCATAATTTATTTTTGCCTGACTGTGTAAAATTAGCACAAAAGGTGTTTGAGGAAATTGCTGGAAGAGCAGTATGTCAGATAACTGTATTAAATGTGCCACTCAAATATCCCCACCTACTGGCTAGTAGAAGAATAACAATGGCAGCACCCAATCCTGACTACTGGGTAATCGTAAACAGCGCTACATTTAAAGGATGGATCAATTACTTTATCTCACCATTTAACGAGCATATCAAGAGGATGGCAAATAGAACATATGCATCATGTTTATATTTTGCCAGCAATGAGCTGTTACAACAGCAGGCAGCTGCTAACCTGTGAAACCACTGCACATGCTAAATAATAAATGAGGGGAAACACATATTTGTTAACTGCTACTAAAGCACTGTATAATGCCAGCATCGTTGTTATTATGATGTGCAGTGCCTTAGTTTTAAATTACATAACGTTAATTTCTCGCAGAAATTGTCTCCTACTTAATGAAGAATCCAATCAATTCATGGGAATGATGGGAAAAAAACTTCCACTGACTGGAGTTATTCCTAACACAAAGGAAATTAGTAATGGTTGTTGGAAGTCACTCATCTCAGCTTCAGAACATCTCTGAATGTGTTCCTCAGGGTGGTGTCCTCAGTCCATCCATCTTCAGCTGCTTTAATGACCTTCCATTCGATAACATCAGAAGTGTTCACTGAGCATGTGAACTTTGCACAATGTTCCGCACTGTTCACAAGTTCTTAGAAATTGATGCAGATAGTGTCCAAAAGCAACAAGACCTGGGCATTTATCACTTGTCAGCCTAAACCTGGATAGTAACATTTGTGCATTACAAATGCCAGACAACGACCACCTCCAACAAGAGAGAATGCAACCATCACCTCTTAATACTAGATGCCATTACCTTTGTATCCCACATTATCAAACCTCAGTAGTTACCACTGACCAGAAACAGTACTGAAATAGCCATAGAAACAAGTGCAGATCAGAGGTTAGGTATGCTGCAACAAATAACTCACCTTCTGACTCCCAAAGCCTGTCCACCATTTACAATGCACAAGTTAAGGGGGTGATGTAATGCATTCCTGTTCCTGAATGGGTGCATTTCCAACCTACAAGGGGTGCAATATCATCCAGAAGGTAGCCCACCTTACGGTAACCACATACACAAATACTCACACTCTCTACCACCAGCACTCAATGGCAGCAGTGTGACCCATACAGAGTGCACTGCAAACATTTATCAAGGTTCCTTAGGTGCTACCTTTCAAACCCATGACCACATCCATCTAAAAGGGGAGGAGATATAGGAATGGCACCACTTGCAAGTTCCCTTGCAAACCATTCACCATTCTGGATTGGAAATATATCACCATGCTTCACTCTCGTTGGGTCAAAGTCCTAGAAATCCTTCTCTTATGGCATGAGGGTTCCACAGGAAATAGACTTTGACAATTCAAGAAAGCAGCTCGCCACCATCTTCTCAAGGGCAAACAGGGCCAGCATTTATTGCCCATCTTATGCCCATTAATGAATTTTAAAAAATAATTTTGGCGAAGTGAACAGAACTTTTCTCCTTACTAAGAAAATTAACAAATAAAAAGTTCAGAAGGAAAATTCACTACATTCAGCAGAGATTCAACTTAAATACAGTTACAGGATAATTAAAAATGTACACATTCTTATTTTTAAGCTACTTCCTTGTGTGAAGAGAGAACAAGTAAGTATTCAGGATTCCAAACAGGGAGCAGAGATCCACGTTGCTTTGGCAATTGGATTCAGCAACCCAATAAAAATCACTCATTCCCTGCCATTTCCCCAAACTCCTACTTTATTGAGCCATTGTAAGGTATATAGCATTTAAGAAGAGAAATAGCAGCAGGACACGTGTCAAATAATACCAGATCATCTATGCGTACACCGGAAAATATTTTCTACCTTCAATTTCTATTAGGTAACAAAGCAAAGCAACTAGATAGGATTTTGAATTAAATGCAATAATCAAATGGTACGACGAAGATTCGTGGAAAACGTCTCTTTAAAAATCCAAAATATCTTTATCCAAAGCGTGCATTATCGTCCTCTACATCAAGTGAGCTTCCAAAATGAAGAACCAGTGGCCAAGGATACATCATCATAACATTGTTCACAAAAGTTCTTGGGTCGTTTGATGAAGCTAGCTATATTAGACAACGATCAGCAATAAAGTCCAGTTATGTGAAAAAAAGTCATCCAATTTTCTCCTCTTCCCATTCTATTAAGCCCATGCAAGAACCTCAAACCAAATACACATCTTAGAGATTCTTCAAGAAACACAAAATTATGCCAATGCAGTCAAGTCAAAGCAAGTAAACTACAATGCCACTGTAAACAAATCCAAAACACCAAAACTGACAGTTCACAAGTTTATCTTCATAAAAGTCAATCAAGGCAGATTCAGTTACCAACTGTGTATCTTTACTAGGCCCAACACAGAATGTACTGCCATTTTAGAAATTATACAACCTTAACCAGTTAACAGTACCCTTCTTTAAAATTTTTGATCAGGATATTAAAAAAAACTGTAATGCTCATACTCTCTACCACCAGCACTCAATGGCAGCAGTGTGACCCATAGAGAGTGCACTGCAAACATTCATCAACGTTCCTTAGGCGCTACCTTTCAAACCCATGACCACGTCCATCTAAAAGGGGAGGAGATATAGGAATGACACCACTTGCAAGTTCCCTTCCAAGCCATTCACCATTCTGGATTGGAAAAAATCACCATGCTTCACTCTCGTTGGGTCAAAGTCCTAGAAATCCTTCTCTAATGCTGTTCCACAGCAAATAGACTTTGACAATTCAATCAGGCTCATCATAAGCCTTATCATAAGCCTTGCACTCTTTATTAACCCCTACTATTGTATGTTAAATTCACTGTTAAAGACTTGAGCTCAAAAAAAAGCTGGCACCCTACTGCATACTAAGTAAGCACCACACTGTTGAGAGGTATTATCTTTTCAATAAGATGCTAAGCAGATGGCCTTCTGCTTGCTCAGGTAAAAGATTATGTTGAGGAGAAGGGGAAGTATCCCTGTCCCTGGCTAATATTTAATCTCTCAAATCAAACCACAATGTCACACAGCTTTATCAGAGTTTGCAGTGCACAATTTAGCTGCCCCACTTTCAACATGACAACAGCAACTACACTTCTAGTGTTTAATTAGCCATAAACAGCGGCATCATACAATGGTTATGAAAAATCCAATAGAATTTATATTAGGTAAAATATGATTACATTACTCAGTTACTTATTCTTTCTAGAACAGTCTACCTGGTTAGGACCCGAAATATCTACTCCCTCCAACATGGCTGCTGTATGTTTTGCCTTTAACACCTTATTTAGGGAAGGAATAAAACATGCTGAAACCAGTTCAAAGAAGGATTACTAGACTAATACCTGAAACGGGCAGTTCCTCAGTTCCTTTTGAGGAAAAGACAGCCAGGCTAGGCTTGTATTCGTTGGGGTTTAGAAGAGCAGGAGGTGACTTGGTTGAAACATAAGACTGTGAGGGGTCTTAACAGGTTACATGTGTAAAGGCCATTCCTCTCGTTGGTGATCTAAAACTAGGGAGTCACTGTTTAAAATAAGGGGCTGTCCATTTAAAACAAAGATAAGACTAACTTTTTTCACAGAGGTCAATGGTCTTTGGATCTCTCTTCCTGAAATGGTAGAAGCAGGAGTCTTTTTAAGGTAGATAGGTTCATGGTCTGAAAGTGGGTAGTGATAGATTATTGGGAGTAGGCCAGAATATGAATTTATAAGCCATGACCTTATAAAATGGCAGAGTTGGCTCAAGGGGCTAATGGCCCACTCCTGTTCCATGTTTATATTTTTCAGAGTACCACACAGTATCTTACTTGTCGAACAACAGCCTTCACTACCCAAAACAACAAATATAATGAATATATACAAACACTAGTAGCACAAGTCCCTTTCCCTAAACCAGCTACCAATACGACTTGGACATGTAATGACATTCTTTTGTTGGGATGGAACCCACTATCTACCAGGGTTGCGGGAGTTGTGAAGACTGCGTATCAGGTTTTTTTTCAGAATAACTGGGAAAAATGGTATTTTGGACAATGCTATGTTGCAGAGAATGCTCCACGATCTTCTGTGCAACTCAAAAGGTAAAAGTGGAACTATGTGGTCTTATTTATTAATTACACCGGGGCATGCAACTTTTGGACAAGCTGGATGTGATACTTTAATCGAGACAAGTTGACACCAGAGCCTATTGTTGAAAAGCTGCCTAGCAACTATCTTTTGGATTTTTACAGAGTAGTTTGTCATAGACTTGGGATGACATTTGAACAGAGACTTTCAGAAAGCCTACAAGCAAAGACAGATGTCTCACTTGGTCACCAAGCGAAAAAAAGACTATGAAAAGAACTTAAAGCTCAAGCAAAGACTGGCCAATCATCAAATTGAGGATCTTCTACGTCTTGCAGTCAATGTGACATTACCACCAAAATCAAAAAGGTTTATAAAGGTTTAAAAGGAGGGTCTAGGCCCGAAATGTCAGCCTTCCTGCTCCTCTAGTGCTGCTTGGTCTGCTGTGTTCATCTAGCTCTACTCCTTGTTATCTCATTCTCCAGCATCTGCAGTTCCTACTATCTCATTCTATCATTGTGGTTTGGACACTTGATCCACAAAATGTAATCTTTGGCTTAAGTTTTCTACGCATTACAAATTGACAGAACTGTCTGTCTTGTTTGTGAATGAATATCTGCACATTTGGGGTTTGCAGGAGACACAGTTTAAGTTTGTGCAGTAGTAGTTAATAATTCGTTTTACCTCTTGTTAAACTTTGTTTATCATGAATAAGTCTGATTTTCTGGTTTGTTGATAAAGCCCAGATGACAGTTTCACTTTTCCTAGATAACAGTCAAAAGTTAGGCAAATTAATGATCTTGGCTGATTCAACTGATCATTTGTGTGTTTATGACAGCTTATGGAATAGTGGGGCTCAATTTCCAGTGGACTGTCTACATCAGGCCAGTAACAGACAATCTTCACCACATGCACTGCAAAGTTTCAACGCAGCAGCCCTACATGCCACTTTCTCAAGAAAGAATTAGAGATGAAGAATAAAGGTTTGAGGAATAAATGACATAGTGAAAATGATGTATAAAACAACTTCAAATATTAACATAATAGTTAATAAACAGAAGACTAACAGATCTTAAAGGAAAATACATAGTTTAAGATTGGGGGTGGGCAGCAAAATCTACCAATTGTCTGTTCATTCTCTAAATCTTTCCATGTGGATTACAGTCAGATATCAGAAACTTTGCAGCCATTGGTTCCAGGGGACTTCAGGATTGCTCACTCAAAACAGTTAGCCTGGAACAATGTTTTTAAGAAGTAAGGCTGTGCTATTTTATGGATCTGTAGATTATTGAGGTGCAAAAATGACCTTTCGTAAGATGTCAGATGTGGGAGAGGAGGGAGAGTTTCCATGTTACTGATGATTATGTCTGTATGAAGCGTGTTTGGTTGCAAATCCTGTCAGGATGCATGAATCATTTGGAGCTGCAGTTAGAAGCAATAAGGAATTTACAGGAGCTAGGGTGTGTGATGGATGGCAGTTGCAGGAAGGAATAGAAACCAAAGATACAGTCAAGTATATAGGTTACTTCAGGAAAGGTAGGAGAGGGAGGCCGGTTGTGCAGGAGTCTCCTGTGGCTATTCCCATCTCAAACAGGTATGCTGTTTTGGACAATATAGGAGGTGATGGACTCCCAAGAGAATGACAAGCAGTGAGAGCCAGGTTTCTAGTTCGGAGACTGCCTCTAATGTAACGAGGGGTACATCGGGTTCCAAATGATTGATTCTGATAAGAGACTCACCAGTTAGAAGCACAGACAGATGTTTCTGTGGCCAACAGAAAGACATCAGAATGGTGTAGTGCCTTCCTGGTGCCAGGATCAAGGGTATCTTGGAAAGGGTGCAGCATTTTCTCAAAGGGGAGAGGGACGAGCAGGTCACTGTACAGACTGGAACTAACGATAAGGAAGAGACAAGGATGAGATTCTGAGGAGAGAATGTAGGAAGTTAGGCAGGAATTTAAAAAGGAGGACCCTGAGGATGGTAATATCTAGATTACCTCTGGTGCCACAAGTGAGAGACAGTAGGAATAGGAGGATAGAGCAGATGAATCTGTGGCTGAGGAGCTGTTGCAGGGGAGAAGGATTCATATTTCTGGATCATTGGAATCTCTTGTGGGGTAAAGTGATCTATATAAAGACAGACTGCACCTGAATTGGAAGGGGGAGACAGTGAGGAAAAAGATCATTCTGAGACTGGTGTAGGTGGGAAAAGGAGCAAGTCAACAGTCAGGGCAGGCAGGAACAAAGCAGAGAACAAAGGTAGGGCTGGTAAATTAAACTGCATTTCTTTCAATACAAGAGGACTAACAGGTGAGGCAGCTGATCTAGGCATGGTTGGGAACATGGGACTGGGACAACATAGTGATTACAGAGATGTCACTCAGGAATGGGATAGAAAGTTAGACAGGAGAGGAGGGGGAGTAACATTTTTCATTAGGGATAACATTATAGTTGCACTTAGGGAGGACATTCCTGGGAAAATGTCCAGGCAAGTTATTTCGGTGGAACTGAGAAATAAGAAAGGGATGATCACTTTATTGGAAGTGTACTATAGACCCAATAGTCAGCAGGAAATTGAGAAACAAATTTGTACGGAGATTTCAGTTATCTCTATGAATAATAAAGGTGGTTATGGTAGGGGATTTTAACTTTCCAAACTAGGACTGTCAGAGTGTTAAGGGCTTGGATTGAGAGTAATTCATTAAGTGTGTACGTTAAAATTTTCTGATTCGGTACGCGGATGTACCTGCTAGAGAAGGTGCAAAATTTGATCTATTCTTCGGAAATAAGGCAGGGTAGGTGACTGAGGTGTCAGGGGGGGAAAACTTTGGGGCCACTGATCATCATTCTATTAGTTTCAAAATAGTGATGGAAAAGGATAGACTGGATCTAAAAGTTAAAATTCTAAATTGGAGCAAAGCCAATTTTGACAGTATTAGGCGAGAACATTCAAAAGCTGATTGGGGGCAGATATTTGCAGGTAATGGGATGAATGGATAATGGGAAGCCTTCAAAAATGAGATAGTCAGAATACAATGTGTTCCTGTTAGGATGAAGGGGAAAGTTGGTAGGCTTAGGAAATGCTGGATGACTAGAGAAATTGAGGTATTGGTCAAGAAAAACAAGGAAGCATGTGTCAAGTACAGACAGCAGAGACTGAGTGAATCCTTCGAAGAGTATAAAAGCAGTAGGAGTATACTTAATAGGAAATCAGGAAGGTGAAAAGGGGGCATGAGACAGCTTTGGCAAAAAGGGAAGAGAATTCAAAGTTTTCTACAAATACCTTAAAGGACAAAAGGGTAACTAGGGAGATAATAGGTCTCCCTAAAGATCAGCGTGCCCACCTATGTATGGAACAGCAGGAGATGGGGCAAGTTACTAAATGAGTATTTTGCATCAGTGATAACTGTGGAGAAGAATATGGAAGATAGAGAACATGGGAAATAAATAGCAACATCTTGAAAAGTGTCCATATTACAGAGGTGGTGGTGTTGGATGGCTTAAAAAAACATAAAGATGGGTAAACCCACAGAATCTGATCAGGTGTACCCTAGAACTCTGTGGGGAGCTAGGGACGTGTGTGCTGAGCCTTTTGCTGAGATATTCGTATCATCGATAGCCACAGGTGAGGTGCCAGAAGACTCGCTAACATGGTGCCACAATTTAAGAAAGGTGTTGAGGAAAAGCCAGGCAGCTATAGACCTGTGAGCCTGACATCACTGGTGGGTCAGTTGTTGAAAGGAACCCTGAGGGACAGGGTTTACATGCGCTTGATTAGGGATAGTCAACGTGGCTTTGTGCATGGGAAGTCATGTCTCACTAACTTGATTGGGTTTTTTGAAGAAGTAATGAAGATGACTGATGAGGGCAGAGCGGTGGACATGATCCATATGGACTCCTGTAAGGTGCTCAACAAGGTTCCTCATGGTAAACTGGTTAGCAAGGTTAGATCACATGGAATACAAGGAGAATTAGCTATTTGGATAGAGAGCTGGCTTAAAGGTAGAAGGCAGAGATGGTGGTGGAGAGTTGCTTTTCAGACAGGAGGTCTGTGACCAGCAGGGTGCCACAAAGATCAGTGCTGGGTCCACTGCTTTGTCATTTATATAAAGAATTTGGATGTGAACATATGAGGTATGCCTAGTAAGTCTGCAGATGACACCAAAATTGTAAGCGTAGTGGACAGAAAAGAAGGTTACCTCAGTACAATGGGATCTTGATCAGATGGGCCAATGGGCTGAGGAGTGATAGATGGAGTTTAATTTATGTAAATGTGAGGTGCTGCATTTTGGAAAGGCAAATCAGGACAGGACTTATACACTTAGAGGTAAGGTACTGGGGAGTTTTGCTGAGCAATGAGACCTTGAAGTACAGGTTCATAGTTCCTTGAAAGTGGAGTTGCAGATGGATAGGATAGTGAAGGAGGCATTTGGCATGCTTGCTTTTATTGATCAGGAGGTAGAGGTGCCAGTTTTGGGCTGGGGTGGAAAAGGTCAGAAGTCACACGACACCAGGTTATAGTCCAACAGGTTTATTTGAAAACACAAGCTTTCAAAGCCTCACTCCTTCTTCAGGTGTTAGATGGAGAGGTAGTATCAGACATAGAATTTATCAGGAAAAGATTAAACGGTCACACCACTGATGAGGATGTACTAAACAAGCCTAAGAATTTTTCAAATCTTCAGTCAGAAGGTTCTAATCTATTAATACGTATATTTAAACACACACACACACACACCCCCTCCCCCCTTCCTTGTCCAAACACAGACCCATGCATCAATGCAGTGCAACTGCACACACAATTTATAGACAATGTGGTGTTTTACAAGTTCCTACTTTAGAAATAAAACCAGTCTCACTCCCAACCAAAACACAAACAGATTCTAAACAAGGCCTCACACCTAACAAGCACTGTCAAAGCTGAAATGTCTCCTCTTCTTTATACTGAAAACCTTTAGTTGTCTCAGAACAGTGACTTTGAAGGAAATTTGGCATTTACACATATATATTAATCAATTAAATCCTTCTAATTGATTAAAAGATTTAACAGATTCTTAGGTTGTCTAATACATCCTCATCAGTTGTGTGATCCTTTGATCATCTTCTTATAAATTCTCTATCTGATACTACTCTCTCACTAACACCTGGGGAAGGAATGAGGCTCCGAAAGCTTGTGTTTTCAAATAAATTTAATTGTGAGTGCATTGAGTATAGGAGTTAGGAGGTCATGCTGCAGCCGTACAGGACATTGGAAAAGCCACTTTTGGAACACTGTGTGCAATTCTTGTCTCCCTGCTATAGGAAGGATGATGTGAAACTTGAAAGGGTCCAGAAAAGATTTATAAGGATGTTGCTGGGGTTGGAGGGTTTGAGCTATAGGCAGAGGTTGAATAGGGTGGGGCTATGTTCCCTGGAGCATCAGAGGCTGAAGGATGACCTTATAGGGGTATACAAAATCATGAGGGGCATGGATAGGGTAAGTAGACAAGGTTTTTGCCTTTTTTTTTGGGGGGGGGTGGGGGGGAAGAGAGAAAGAATCCAAAACGAGAGAGCGTAGATTTAAGGTGAGAGGGGAAAAATTTAAACGGGACCTAAGGGGCAACTTTTCCATGCAGAAGGTGGTGCACATATGGAATAAGCTGCCAGAGGTGGAGGAAGAGGCTGGTACAATTATGAAATTTAAAAAGGCATCTGGATAAGTATATAAATTGGATGACCTAGAATGATATGGTCCAAATGCTGGGAATGAGACTAGATTTATTTAGGACATCTGGTTGGCACAGACAGGTTGGACTGAATTGTGTTCCCATGTCGTACATCCCTAAGTTAGGACAGCAGACAAAACTAAAAGCTTTTCCATACAAAATAGTTGTTTTACTTATTCCATGAAGTCACGGTCTATATTCTAGCTTGCATTTTTTTTTATAAATTAACAAATGCTCAGATTATTCATTGTCACCTATCTAGACATCAGAAAATTCAGAGTTTATACTCTGGTTCCTGGATCAGGAGGATTCAGCAAAGAAAATTAAGTTGGACTTTGCACAACAGAAGTCAGCTTTCAGGAAAAACAAAATAAACTACAAGTATCAACTATAGTACGGCAAACAGTTGCTGTTAACATTGCCAACCAGTAGTCTTTCCCAGAACCGTCAAAGTGCAGATCAGAGTGGCAACTTGTGAACGCAGCATATGACGATAGGAGTTCATGCCTCAGCAGCCATGACATAACATTAGAGAAAGGAAAACAGCACTTCAGAACATCTCAAGCATGTCACAACAGTTTCTTAAAATGGAGCTTCTGTTGTGCAACTCTTTCAACTGTGACTTTTAGCCAAAAACTTATGGAGGAGGGACTTTTGAAGTGCACTTTCAAAGAGATGGTACATCAGATAGGCTGAAGGGCACCCTTCTGTACTGTCTAATTCTATGAAGCTTCTAAAATTAACTTGAGACTTTAATTACTAGAATAAGGAAGAGAATTACTTGGACTGGCTTTAAAACGATTGAAACTTCAAATTTCAACAAATTGTGACTGGAAATTTTGGTGTTTCATTTGCTGCTGATCTCATATCAACAAAACATCAAACCACAAATGCAACTGTGAGCATATATCTATTTAGGAAATAAAACCAGGTTATTCTTAAAATCATAAAATTAGATAAGCAGCAATGGTAAGCTATTTAAAAAGCCAGCCAACATCACAGCGTTTTTTTTAAATGGGGTCTGCTCACTATCTTACTGTTGGCAGAAACTGACGGCATACTATTTGGAGTAAGGTTGATGATATTGGATGTTGACAGGTACAAAAAGGTATTTAACCTTAACTATAATAGCACCATATTTCAGCCTAAGCGAGTGGGTAGAACAGTTGGAATATCATGCTTCTGAAAGCAGAAATATGGTGTACTTCTGAAAGGAGGGGCTGGGATATGTTAAATATCAAAGGGATTTGGTTGTCCTTATTCATGAGCCTCTGAAAGATAACCTGCAGGTATGACCACAAATAGCATATTGCCCTTTATTCCAAGAGAACTGAAATATAGGAGTAAAGATGTCTTTCTGCAGTTAAATAGGGTCCCATTAGGGCCACATCTTGAATACTGAGAGGAGTTTTGGTTTCCTTATTCAAAAAAAGATATGCTTGCCATAAAGGGCAACAAAGGTTCAAACTAATTCTTGGAATGGAGGGATTATCCTTTGAGCATAAGATTAAATATAGGATCTATATTTTCTGGAGTTTGGAAGAATGAAAGGTGATAAGAGTCTCTTACAAGCAGACTTACAATCCATGCAGCGCCCAAATATACAGAAACTGCTTCACTCAGAGGACAGTGAACATGTGAAACAGGGCTGTGAAAACTCAACTGTTAAATATATTCAAGATGGAGATCGATATTTTTGCAAATTAAAAACATCAAGGGATATGGGATGGTACAATGAACATTATTAAAGTAGATCAGCTTTTATCTCACTGAATGGCCGACTCTTGCTTTTATTTAGGTTTTGTTTTAAGTATAAGGATTGTGTTCTATTATAACAATAATGATCGTTTTGGAAAGCTGCCTCAAAGACATGCAAGCTTGTGCACCCATCAATATTAGCACAAAAGACTCAAGCCAGCATAATAAAACCACTGCATGCACTTGTCTAAGCATCATCTGGGTTTTATAAAAACCCTAAACAAAAATTTTAATCAGAACTTCCTGATATAGTCTGAAGGCAAATGCCATCCCTCTTCATTAGAAAACCATATGATAGACAGTCACACCTAGAATTGATTTATCAAATGTAAAATGTCTCAAGTTAGGCCATCTTCCAGAAAAAATATGGTTATGCCACATACTATGCCCCATAATTACAGACACCAAATGTAGTAAAGAAGAGGAAAGAGCCAGTGTGGTGAAACAAAATTTATAATTTTAAAACTTAAATTTAGAAATCATGGTAGTTTCTAGATTCCAAGGCTGAAACAGAGACTTACTGAAAGAATTATAACTCATGAGGAAGTTCCCAAATAAAAGTTTGGAAATTAAATAGTGATTCACGTAGTGATTTTGGTAACAAAAACGCACGAACAAAAGAACCAAATTAGTTCAAGATTACCGCAATTTTTATCTATTTTCAATCAATACCATAAAAACGTATGCGAAAATACAGACAAGAAAATGTGTGGAGATATATTCACATGCATAGATGTGAAAGAACTAACTTATCTACCGAATTGCTGTGATATGCATGACTTTAGTTATTTCCACATAAAACTGCCCAATTCACTGTCTGGAAGGTCTCATGGATTAAGTTAGAGACATCTACCTCTTCCTCAATCTCCATCGTGCAAACAGTAACATGCAGCAGTGATTCGCCTACCGTGGGAGATCAGCATGGCTTTTATGCATTAACAGACATTTTGAAAATTTCAAGAAGGTCATAATCATGAGTTCCATACACAACAAATTCTCGCAGGAGTTGAGAGCAAGTGAAGT
Source organism: Stegostoma tigrinum (assembly GCF_030684315.1). Lineage (NCBI taxonomy): Eukaryota > Metazoa > Chordata > Chondrichthyes > Orectolobiformes > Stegostomatidae > Stegostoma > Stegostoma tigrinum. The sequence continues at coordinate 6,163,355 of NC_081362.1, read as the reverse complement.
ATGGATTGTTCGGCAGTCCCAACTGCTTCAACTCCTAATTCTGAAAGCAGTGAGGGATGTTGGTCATGTCACTGCATGGGTGAAGTTGTATACCCGAGTGCCATTTGTTACAGAGCAGCTAAAGTAACACAACGAAGCCTGAGCCAGCAACTGTACACGTATGTCTGGCAGCAGAGGCCACCGGACATCAATTATAAGCAGCAGCTCCAGCTGATCCATCCAATCCCTGTTTTGCAGATGTTGGAATTTATTTCAGTGCATTTTTACTACTGTTGTTCTCACAGAATAAAAAGGGTTCTGAGTGCTAAAGCTCAGAAGCTAACAGGAACGAAATTACCTACTGGCGATCAAAAAAATTCAAGTGCTTTTATAAAAAGACAAAGTATGTTCAAAAAGCAGTGAAATGTCCAAATCTTGGATTCCTAAATGATGGAATAAATTCTTCAGGTACAGATGCTGGAGGTTTATTGAGATGGCACAAGCCAGAATTATTTTCAAAATGCAATTTTTTGTATCAGCCACAAATGATCCTTATTGGCCACAAAGGCAGCAGACACCCCAAAAGAATGGTTATATTTGGCATCGACCAGAACTATGACAGTGTATGAACTAAACAGAACTGTAAACTCAGCAAAGGCAGATACAATTAAATCTCATGCTGGTATGATTCTGAAATTTGAAAATGTAAACCAAATTAAGCTACACACACTGTTTATGTATTTCAGAAGTAACTAGGACGAGGATGGCGTCCGTTTCCTTATTAAAGTTCAAAATGGATGCCAAAGCCTAGCTGTCTGCAAGTTCCAGCAGGTGCTTTGATCTGTAGCTAGCCAGGGTAAAGAGCTTGGTTCTAGCTCCTAATCAAATTATGGGCCCTTTGAAGGGTAATGGGTAGATTCCAAACCATGACTATCAGACTGGAATAGGTTCAGTTTCTAGCAAACATCAAAGCACAAGTTTGCAGATGCATGCAATATACCCCTAAATGGCCAGATTATCAATAGTGCTTTGTTCTGAGAGGTTCAAAACATACATGGTTTATATAATCAGTAAATTCTGATTGGCTGCTGACATACTCATTAAAAAACAATCCAAAACGTCCTTCAACGTGTCTTTGAACTGATAGACCAACAGGTCTCGAATTCTTTTTGTCCGGAACATATACTGCAGACTTCTTCCAACATTTTATATTTCCTTCCATTTCTGGAATTGACATTCAAACTTGACTCATGTTGCAATGTACGTATTAGCAGTGGGGTGGAGTTTTGCCCAAGACTTCAATCCTAAAGCTTGACCATTTTATTATCTTGAAAAATGTATTCACTGTTGCTATTTCCATCATTTTTGTTATTCTGGTTACAACATGGCATAGCATGGTCAATGATAAATATTAGCTCTTTGCCACATGATGTTTCCTTATACACTTATAAAAGGTAGGCTCCAGTGCATAAGAAGGGCAGTCAATCCATAAAGTATTAAAAACTGAATCTCTCACACGGGCATTAAGCAAAAGCACTGGGACAAAACCCATATGATAATCTATAACAGCTTCTTAAAAAATTAGGCTTAAGTGCAGCACACATGTTTCAGAAGTTTCCTAAGTAAAAACCAGAATTCATAGCTAAGTTTCTATCTACTTTTGAGAGCTTTCTACAAATTGAGGTTATAAATATTAGCCCAGATCTTCCAGTCTCCAGAGTCAGAGACCAGAAGTACCCCACAAAGTTACCCACCAGATCCCCTCCAAATTTTGACATAAGAATTTCTCAGGAAATTTAAACTTCTTATGGGCAATAAAACGGTGTCTGGAATGTTCTGGAAAAGGGTTTAGACTTACTTATCTAGACAATATTAGAACAAATGTTAATCTATTTTAACTTCTCAACAATACAACTGAATCCACTGTAAGCCCTCTAGAACCACACCTTCCATTCTTCCTGACTCTCTGACCTTACACTGCAAACCCAACCTCACCAACTTATCCACCTACCTAGCCGGCACCATACCCTTTGCCCACTTATCTCAAACCCAGTGATTCACGCTCTAACTAACACATTGCGGTTTGGAACACATGAACTGTGTCTTACTGTAACACAGTAGCCAATGTCATAAACAGGTACATGGATTCTGCACAGATTCTCTTGGCTGGTCTCCAATCACCGCCAAACCTCCCCCATCCCGAAGAAATCATGTGATAAACTGACTGATAAGAAAATACAATGCAGGAAAGCAAATGGTCAAATTTCCTTTGATCAGGTCAACATTAGAAACCAGGTTCTGTCATTGACCAGAACATTTGAGCCATTATGTTTCAAGAAGAGCGTTCCAAAAGGTATGGGGCCATCACACAAATTTGAAGACTTTTTTTTGAGTCGTCATCTTAGTTGTTTTGTGTCATGGCCAGTTCATGATGGCAAACTTTACAAAATAACTGAACAATTCACTATTTTGTTTTGTGCTGGTTACTTGTTGTTGATATGATTGGCTGAATAATCCAACTGATCAAATCTATTACCGTAGACAAATTTATGGATGATATGAATTTGAACCATCACAACAATTTTTTTTTAAAATCAGGACAGAATGGCAGGACAAAGTGTAATATTGTAGACTCTTCAATGTAGTACTGAGTTGCACGCACAAACAAAAAAAATGGGCATTTTCCAAGACATATATCATTATCCATTGTTGCTAACTGAGTTAAAATTACTGATCAATATGCAGTCCAAGATTACATCTTTCAAAATAATTATTTCAAACAATAGATGAAAGTGAATCTGGAAACAGTTTCCAATTTTATTTACAAATTGTTTGTTTACCTTTGGCTTCCAAATGCACTGCACCCAAACTGAGTGGACAATTTATTGATGGATAGAGAGTTTGTGCCCACTGCCACTCACCAACATGTTCCAATGCTTCTACTCAGTTATTGCGCTATGGGAAATGTTATTCAGAGTCCCAGTTCTGCATACATAAATAAAACAATGAACTGCAGATGCTAGACATCTGAAACAAAAACAGAAATCTTTTCCAGCACTTTGTTTTTGTACAAGTTATGCATGCCTCATGAGCAAAAGAGGGAAAACCATCGAAGCCAATTGTGCATCCCTCAAACAGCTGGCTCAAACCAGACCGAATTTTGCCATCCGTTGCTGGCGGTTTGCAGACCTGCCAGCTTCTGAACTGTCTCAAATTTTATGTGAGGTGGATGAAACTTAGGGCAGCCAATCTGCTCACACACCAGTTGAGGCCCTTAAGTAACTTAAGGGTGGGAAATGCTGCATCCAGAAAATCCTGGTAGCATTACACGAGCTTGGAATGGAACCCTGTCCTTGCCATCTAACGCGGTCACTTTTGAACTAATATACTGAAAAAAGGGACAAAAAGAGAAGAGCCACTCCAATTATACATGATGTGATTGAGGACTACTTAAAGACTTTTCTGTTCTTAATCTTATGGTTAAAAAAGAAGCACTAACGTTTTCAGACACTTCTCTTCTCTTCTTTGTCTGAATCATTTCTGTTTCCACCTTCTCTGCAAGCTCCAGCTTTCGTCTGTTTTTCCTAAATGCAGATAAGCTGAACTCTAAATAGGATTAAAAATAAGACACTATTTATATTAAACTTTTGTGCTCTAGATGTAATATGTGAATAACTATTACTCACAAAAGCCAATAATATCCATTAAATGGAAGTAGTGTTTTGTACTTGGTTCAGATTTTAATAATAATGAACTTAGACAAAGAAAAGCATCAACAATTCTAAATGGGTCTGCCAGGAGGTCACAAAGATTTAGCAGCATTTCTCACACATGGCTTGGCTAGTAAACTCAGCTTCTGATGCAAAACTGAGTGACACAAAGCAGAAAACACTCAACAGATCCCTAGTGCCTGCTTGGTTGCAAGCTATCCAAAAGAAAGGCAAAAAGGAAAAATGGGATCTCACTTCATACTGAAGGCAGGATTCTTGATCTTGATACCTATCTGGCTAAGACGGAAAGCTTTTTTTTTCCCCCGGGGGGACGGTGGAGAGGGGTGATGGTAGAGAGAAGAGAGGGTGCATGTGCACGTTGTTTGTCCAAGTGTCATTACATCGTTTCTAAAATTTTTAAAAATGAAGAACCTGCTTGACACTCAGACTGATGTTCTTTTACAAATAAATCTAATGGGGTGTGAAAGAAACTGCAAGTTCGTTACCAGCCATTTTAAGCTACCTGTACACAAATTCATGTCCTTTGATTTTTGGTCCACATTTTCATTGTCCCGTTAGAAGACATATTAATATTCTACTCAAAACCCCACACAACTAAATAAATCTTGAAATGCAAGGTCATTAAGCTAAACTTGTTTATTAAAATTTTGAAAGAGACCCCAAACAAGCTTGTTGAAAAAACAAGATCAATGATATCAGAGGATAACAGGTTCAGGAAGAGAATCAATGTATAAAAAGCACGATCGGAGGATTGGCATAAGCACTATGCTTTAAGTCACCTCTATCTTCTGCTGCAAGTTTTACAATTCTGTTCTAATTCATTGTCTCCAGGCAAAAACATGGAATACATGCACAGGTTGTGTGCAAATTTTACAAGCATCTCCTTCCCAGGTGGCTATAGTGCGTAAACTAAAGAATAATGGTTCCTTAATTGTAATCGAACAGAATTTTTCTTTGGTCCTTAACTACATTAACCTTCACCTGTGCTATCACACCTTTTCAAACAATATTGCTAAATCTACTGTCAAATTTTAAAAAACAAAATCTACCCACCTTTCCTCAGTAACTTACAACCATGAAAATTAAGTTCACAACATTCTATTTTGTTAAATCAGATCTCCATTACTGCCACTTGCTCATAGTCCTTTGTGCTGACAGCTCACTAACCTACTTACTATTTCTGCACATTTATGGGCAAACATTTCAAATCCATCTTAGATTGCTATTTTCAAGCTATTTACTCTAGTACCAACTGCCTTTCCCAGTCTGCCATGTATCATCTTTCTCCTCTCCAAACATTTCCATTCCCCCGATAATTTGCCTCAAACCTCCCTTCAGTACAAGTCACAAAGCTTTGAGCCCAGCTTTATTCATATGCAATATAACAGATCCCTTCAGCTTCAGAACTGAGTCCAATATCCAAGAAATCTGAAGCCCTTCCTCCTGCGCTATGCATTAAACCTGTTTTACCCTACAACCTGAGTACTCGGTCTTGTGCAGAAACAGGAACAATCTTGTAGGTAACATGGTGTAGAGCTGAATGAACACAGCAGGCCAAGCATCAGAGGAGCAGGAAGGCTGATGTTTCGGGCCTAGACCCTTCTTCAGAAATGGGGCATTCTGGAGAAGGGTCTAGGCCCGAAACGTCAGCCTTCCTGCTCCTCTGATGCTGCTTGGCCTGTTGTGTTCATCCAGCTTCACACTGGTGTTATCTTTGATTCTCCAGCATCTGCAATTCCTACTATCTCTGAAATAATCTTAAAAGATTATTTAAGCTTTTGCCCTCACTCCTGAAATTCTGACAGCAGGTCCTCGATCTTTTTTGTTCCCATGCCACCAGTTCTCACATTGAGTGCAACTTCTGGCTATTACAAGCCCTTCTCGGAATGTTCTGCATTCTCCCAAGCGCGGTCCTTTAGACCAACATCAGAAAGGCAATTTACTGAATTCGTGTGTTGGTCTTCTACCCTCCAATTAAATCCTTATGATTATTTCTGCATTCTGTTGTGCTCTTTTGATAGACATTTGCCCCATGAACTGCATTGTACAGGTTAGGTATCATTTTGCTACCTTTTATTGTAAAGGATTAAACAATTAAACTAAATATCACACTCTTCCAGATGTTGTGAATGACTGAACGATACAACAGCAATAAAAAGTAATGGATTAAATGTTGAAAGCTCTCATCGCAAAACTCTTGCTTTACAATCCCACAATATCAACATCCAAAAATTAGACAAGATTGTATAGTAAATTAAATGCATTTTCTATTTGAATGAAAAATTTTATTCTTTCTCCCCCTCAAACAATTCTGACTGTTGGAAAAAGAATTCGAAAGCAAACTGAAAAATCCTTACTTGTTGCCATCATGTCAGGAGGATACGGTACAATTCCATGATCCACTGCCCATTTGTAAGCCCCTTCTCCAACTAAAAAACTAAAGCAAAGGGAGAACATTGTTAGCTCCAACAAAATAATACATATGTACTAAATTTGTAATCAAAAAGTAGTATTATTTCTGGGTAAGCGTACACAAATTAGTGACACTCATTGGAAAACAACTTGTGTCAGTAAATATCAATAAACAGGTCCAGGCAATGGGCAGTAGAGGGAGGACTGCAGGCCTTTCTTTTGTGATTATGGCCTTGACCAAGTGTCCCTGGAGAGTGAGCACACAGTGTTCACTGTTATGCTTGAGGCCTTCCAAAGACAGTGGGCATCACAATGTATGGAACGTATTAACAACAAACATGTCATTTGAATTTCAATCAGAGATAATGGCAACTGCAGATGCTGGAGAATCCGGAGGTAACAAACTGTGGAGCTGGATGAACACAGCAGGCCAAGCAGCATCTTAGGAACACAAAAGCTGACGTTTCAGGCCTAGACCGTTCATCAGAAATGGGGGATGAGGAGCAAGTTCTGAAATAAATAGGGAGAGAGGGGGAGGTGGACCGAAGATGGATAGAGGAGTATTGGTGGGGAATTAAAGAGGGGATAGGTCAGTTTGGGGAGGACGGACAGGTCAAGGGGGCGGCATGAGGTTAGTCGGTAGGAAATGGAGGTGTGGCTTGAGGTGGGAGGAGGAGATAGGCGAGAGGAAGAACAGGTTAGGCAGGCGGGGACGAGCTGAGCTGGTTTTGGGATACGGTGGGGGAGGGAGATTTTGAAGCTTGTGAAATCCACGTTGATACCATTGGACTGCAGGGTTCCCAAGCGGAATAGGAGTTGTTGTTCCGCAACCTTCGGGTGGCATCATGGCTCTGCAGGATGCCCAGGATGGGCATGTTGTCTACGGAATGGGAAGGGGAGTTAAAATAGTTCGCGACTGGGGAGGTGCAGTTGTTTACTGCGAACCGAGCGTAGGTGTTCTGCAAAGCGGTCCCCAAGCCTTCGCTTGGTTTCCCCAATGTAGAAGAAGCCATAACGGATGCAGCGGATGTAGTGTACTACACTGGCGGATGTGCAGGTGAACATCTGCTTGATGTGGAAGGCCATCTTGGAGCCTGGGATGGGGGTGAGGGGGCAGGTGTAGCACTTTTTTCCACTCCCACCCTTGTCTGCCTTCCAGAGAGACCAATCTCTCCGGGACTCCCTTGTCCACTCCACACTCCCCTCCAACCCCACCACACCCGGCACTTGCCCCTGCAACCGCAGGAAGTGCTACACCTGCCCCCACACCTCCTCCCACACCCCCAACCCAGGCCCCAAGATGACTTTCCACATCAAGCCAATGTTCACCCATACATCCGCCAGAGTGGTACACTGCATCCGCTGTACCCGTTGTGGCTTCTTATACATTGGAGAAACCAAGCGAAGTCTTGGGGACTGCTTTGCAGAACACCTACGCTCGGTTTGCAATAAACAACTGCACCTCCCAGTCGCGAACCATTTTAAGTCCCCCTCCCATTCCTTAGATGACATGTCCATCCTGGGCCTCCTGCAGTGCCATAATGATGCCACCCGAAGGTTGCAGGAACAGCAACTCATATT